>NC_142413.1:407500-707500 GCF_059516105.1 Syngnathus floridae | reverse complement strand
CATGTCGGTCGGTCGACTGCAAGTCGCCTTGAAGTGGATTCATCGCAGTTGGACCAATCTTTATTTATTTTTTATTTATTTTTTTATCTCTGTCGATTGTTGACGATATTCTTGCTTTTACGAAGCGGTTCTCTGACCACGTGAATCTTCTTTTCTACTTCGAGCTTCCTGCTTTGTGTCTGCAGAGGATGTTTGTATTCCGGTTGTCCTCCTCCTCCACCTCCTCCTGCTCGTCCGCAT
This sequence comes from Syngnathus floridae, assembly GCF_059516105.1. Taxonomy (NCBI): domain Eukaryota; kingdom Metazoa; phylum Chordata; class Actinopteri; order Syngnathiformes; family Syngnathidae; genus Syngnathus; species Syngnathus floridae. The sequence continues at coordinate 707,260 of NC_142413.1, read as the reverse complement.
GCTTGCGTAGCAGCGGTCAGGCCGGGGTCGGCTGTGAGTGATTGCTGGTCTCGGTGGTCACGAGCGAAGACCACAATGTCTGCTTGTCCTTCACTCTCTTTCAGGACTCCACATGCCTCTTTGCCTCCAGACTTGACTTTGCGTCGGAGACCTCTTGAACTTGTTCTCGCCGTCTTTGACCTGCGATGGACGGAGCTTCCAAAGGCTTCGCACCGGGGCGGGGCCACCTGGCTGCCGCCGAGTCCTTAGGCTTCAGCATGAGCGAGCAGCGGCCAGTACGCCAGATGGGCGGCAGCGGTTCGGACAGCCAGGACAGCGGCTCTCTCATGCCCTGCGGCGGTGGCCCTCTTGGTGGCACCATGAAGCTTTTCGCCAGCTTGGGGCTCTCACCCTCCGATCTGGATGTTCTGGCCCAGATCCCTGAAAAGGACATCAGTGTGGAAACGCTCCCGCAGATCCTCCTGCAGCTCAAAAATCGCAAGGCGGCCCGGGGGCCTTCCTCCTCCGGCTGGGATGACGGGGGCAGGATGCGCGGTGGCGCCGCCGCCGCCTCCTCTTTCGCTCACGGTTCGGGCTCTTCCGACTTTGGCTTTGCTTCTGTCAGCCACGGAACCGGCTTGAATTTCGGCGGCGGCGGCGGCGGAAACAGAGAGACGTCGTACGCTGAACTTTTGCACCGCGATTCCTTCAGCGGTGCGCAGGGGGCGTCGCTCTCCCAGAGCGCCTTCCCGCAGCGCAGGAAGGGCTCCCCGTCACTGGGAAAAGTCCAAGACTTTTTGGGAGCACCGCCTCCCCGATTCCCACACGTGTGCTCTCTTTGTGATTTTGACGTGCATTCCAACATGGTGAGTAGCCAGCCACTCCTCCTTCCCGCTGCCGTCTTTTTAGTCACACGGGAAGCGACCGCTCTGTCGCCCTTCCTCCGTTGGGTCTTCTTCCCGTCAAGAATGCTCTCCTTTTTCATCTTGCACACATTAATGATAAAAGTTCACTTTGGACACACATACGACACATTGCACACGACTGGGAACAGTGTGGTGCGGGTCAGTTGCCATAGCAACCTCAGTGTGTGTGTGGGTGCGGGGGCTCATTTTTGTGTATGCGTGTAGGAGTGGACCCAACACACCAACGGACTCCGACATGCTGAGAACAGGCGTGTGCTCCTCAACATGTAAGTCAGAAGCAAACACTCCGCGTTGGCGTGCTTTGGATGATGACCGCCTTCTTTTTGTCGTGACATCGCAGGTACCCCGAGTGGGATCTCAGTGGGGCTCCGAGCAGAAGGTAACCGAGCCGGAGCGAGTGGCCGCCGCCGCCGCCGTCTTTGTGGAATTGTCCAAACAAACGCTTGAAAGTCCATTCAGGAACAAAACAATTCATGTCTGGCGTTTATGAGCTTTCCTCTAATCTGTTTGTGCTATAAAGTTAAGATTGTTGTGAGGCTAGAAAAAAAAATCATCCCTGTTTTGATGCCGCTGCGCCATGTTCATGTGCTCCGCATTTTAGCCCCATCATGGAGTCCACCAACCTGTCGGCCGGTCTGCTGGGACCCGCACCCTCGGGGCCCGGCCCGGCGGCCAGGATGCCGTCCAGTTGGGGTGAGACCCGCCTCCTTTCCGTCACGTGATGGCTAGCGCTCCACATTCTTTTTTTTCTTTTTTGCCCGTGTAAGGATCGGGACCGTCTCTGGGTCTCGGCATGTCGCGGCAGAACCGCTCGGAACCAGACGTGGTCGGTGTTTATATTTCTCGATTTGACTTTTTGGTGCACGTTGTTTGTCCTCTGTTATTTTAATATACCGTTTGGTTTTCCCCGCAGCTGAGGAGCAGGGTGGTGGTGGTGAAATACGACAGGAAGCCACTCAGCAACAAAACGTTGTTTTCTTTCGCCGAACCTTTCGGTCGTCTCCAGGAGCACTTGGTCCTCAAGACCAAGGTATGATTTTTTTTTTTTTTTTTCTCCTTCAAAGAGCGCCCGCGGTGTGTCGCGTGTCTGAGTGTCGGCGTTGGCAGGCGTTCCTGGAGTTGGAGACGCATGAGGAGGCGATGGCCATGGTCAACTACTACCAGCAAAATTCCGCTATGCTCTACGGGAAGCCCATCACCTTCTATCTGTCCAGGAGGCTGGTAGTCATCCAGGTGACGTCGCCGCGGCAACGCGCCCGCTCACCCGCCCGCCTCCGTCCTGACGCGCATATCTGTCGCCGCGACCCCGGGCAGAAGGAAGATCGCTCGTCGGACCGAGCGCCCTGGGACGCCCCGCATCGCGGCAGCCAGGTGGTCTTCTTCTCCAACCTCCCCAGAGAAGAAGACAAGAAGAAGGAGCTGCTGACGGTGGCCGCTCGCTTTGGCGTGGTGGAGAAACATCTCTTCTTGACGGACCAGGTGACACGCTGCCCTGCTTACAAACAAATGACATTCACCTCGATAGTCATCTGGAGATGAAGAAAAGGCTCAACCTCCTACTTGTCTACTTATTTCCTCCCGCTCACACTACCGGCCGGCGCTGCCGTCACCAGGGCTTCATCCAGTTGGGACGACCCGAGGACGCCGAGATGATGGTCAAGTACTATACGGTCAATCCGCTCACAATCAAAGGGCGAGCCGTCCGCCTCAACATCTGCACCAAGTACAAGACCCTCAAGTGAGTCTGCGCTGCCAGCCAACGAACGAACGAACGAACGCCACGTCGGCGGAACCGCGCCTTCACAGCCTTGTTTGTCAACAGCATCAACCGCAGACAGAAGGAATCAGGAAGCAACTGGAAGGCCGACAACAAGAGGAGGTCATCTCCACCCCGCTCGCCTTCCAGTAGCCGAGACGACGAGAACAAATCGGCTTCAGAGGGCGAGGCGGACGACGAGGTGGCGGCCGGAGTGCGGGAGGGTGAGGCTGAAGATGAAGGCGAGGAGCGTCGGAGTGCCGCGGGTGCTGACGAGGAGGAAAAAGTCAGCGAGGAGGAGGAAGAGGAGAAGGAGCCTGAGGGAGGAGACCTCGGCGTTCACAATAAGGTGACGCGGTCGCAGGCGGCAGCCAAAATGGGGCTCACGACGGCTACACAACAAAACTGATGAATAACTGCTTTTGAAATCAGACTAGCAAAAATTGTTCACATTTTTGAAAAAGCCCAACGGTGATAATAATTGATGGCGGTGTTGAATTTTTTTTTTTTTGGGGTAAAGTCAAGACAATTTGTAATTTTAGTAATGACATTTGTCACATCAAATGATGTGGCGGGCCGTATCTGGGCCTCGAGTATGACAATTATGTCGTGGCGTATTCTTCTCAAGGAGACATCTTCACAGGCTCCCGACGACCATGCGGAGAGCGTCGCCACGGACGCTGACTTGAAGGGCGATGATGTCACGGGTGAGACGCCTGCAGATGCGGGCGGCGCTGCCCAGTTGGGGGACGAGTCCAAGGAGTGGCTGACCGAAGCGGAAAGTCACCTCGAGCAGGCAACGGGGGAGGTAATTTTGTCACCAAACGTTGGGATAGCCAGGGAAAGGTCGGACATATTACCCAAACACACCGACGTTTCAGTCTTTAACGTCCTTTTTTGTTGCTCACAGTTTTCTAATTCTCCGTCATAATCATTCCGATTAAAACCAATGTATTTCACTTTGTGTGTGGTAACATAGTACAAAAGTCACTTTTCCAAACATAAGGACTTTCCCCTCACGATTGAAACTTTTTTGGAGCACTCGGCCGGCTGGCCTGGGTTAAGGCAAATCATTTTTCTAATGGAGCATTTATTGACATGGGGAGAAATGGCCAGCAAAATTTCAGTCCAATCTCTGATGGCGGTCTTTGTGTGGTCAGGATGAGGACTTCCTGGAGAACATGGAGGACTTTGTGACACTGGACGAGCTCCCCGACGAGGACGAGAAAGAGGCGGCGGATGAAGACGAGTCTGACGACATTGGTAAGCCGCCGCCGCCGCCGCCGCCGCGCGCGAAGGTTGGCGTCGGCGCGATGATCACGTGACGACGATGCTCAGTCTTTCTTCTTCTTCTCTGCAGACCCGTCCAGGAAGGGGGTAGGTGTCGGCCGGCGCTACTCGCATCCATAACTGTGAAGCCTCCAAATGACGGCTTTTGAAGACAGGAAGTGACGTTTTCCCTCCTGTCAGGGGCTGCGGGTGGTCAACATCCAGGGCTTCAGGCGAGGCTACAAATTCCTGGACGAGTTGCTGGGACTGGCTACACCCTTCGGGAAAGTGGTAAAGCATCTGGTTCTGGACTGGAGGCCCGAGGTAGAGCGAGTCCGCCGGCCGACGGTCGCCGATGACGCTTTGACTAACGCACGCTCCGTATCTCGTCAGGCGTTCCTACAGTTTTCCACCGAAGAAGAAGCTCGGGCCATGGTCAAGTTCTACAACGGCAACGTCATGGCATCGGTATGCGGACGCCCGGTCAGGGTCAACCACTCTTTGACCTACCCGACCATCCAGGTGAGGATGACCCGCTCGTCATGCGGCCGGCCGGCTGGCCGGCCAGTGTTCCGCTAACGGCATTCAGCTAACGGCGTTCAGCTAACGACCCCGACTTGCTGCGGTTGCAGGCCGGCAAAGGCAGGGTGGTGTACGTGGGTCAGCTGCCCAACGGCAAGTACGAGGATGAGGATGTCCTCAAATTGGCCGAGCCCTTTGGCAAAGTCAAAAAGTATTTCCTGAATCCCATCAAGAGAGAGGTATGAAACTCACCCAGATGGTGGACAGTGGTCCCTCTGTTGGAACCAAAGTCTTTGTCTGCAGTGTTTCCTGGAGATGGAGAAGGCAGAGGCGGCAGATGAAATGGCCGAAGCGTACAAAACCAACCAGCCAAAGTTGAACGGTAGACGTCTCCTCGTCTACGTCAGCAGGAAGTACACGCAGCTCAAATACGGGTGAGCTCCGACGGCTCGGGCGTCCTCTCGGACCGCGGGAAAATATCTGTCCAGTCCGACGGGCGCCTAGCTCCTGTTTCTTCTTTCAAAGTGAAAGTAATATGAGGTGTATGTGTAGCCATAGCTGTCCCAGCACCACCAAGAGGGCGATAAGCGGCTCATCCTCCAAATCCTCTGGAGAGCCTCCAGCCAAGAAAATAAAGGAGAAAGAGGAACGCAAAGAAGAAATGAAGAAATCCAAGGACCACGACGAAGAGACGCCAAAAGACCTCAAACCTCAGGAGGAACAAGAGCAGTCAAAGTCCCAAGAGGAAATAACGCTAAAGGAGGAGGAGGAGGCGGAGCAGGAGGAGGAGGCGGCGGCGGCGGAGGAGGCGGCGGCGGCGGCGGCAACGGACAAACCTGAGGCCGACAAACCCGAGGCGGAGCTTGAAGAGGAACAGAAGAAACCACGAGAAGACGAGCAAATGGAACCTCAGGAGGAAGAAGCTGCACTAAGCTCACCTGTGAAGATGGAAGTGGCCATCCCAGAGAAGATTCCCGATGTTCCCTTGTGCCAGGAAGTGAGTTTTGTTAACATGCTGCACCACTTTCTTCTATCCATCCGCCCAATCATTTGCTTTGTTTGATGCAGCCGACGGAGGAGCCGTTAGCCGATCCGAACAAGGCTGCCCCCCCCCCGCTCGTTGAAAGTAAACGCGCGGCGGCTTTGCCGCTGCCACCGTATGACCCCGACACAGCTATCGGTAAGCGGGCGGCGGCGGCGGCGGCAGTGTCTTGTCGGTATTGATTCGCCGCTAACAAAGCTTCTGTCTGCTGTGCTTTGTGCAGGTGTGGAACACATCAAGATGGGTTACTACTGCCGCGTCTGTCTCCTTTTTTACTCCAACGAGGACGTGGCCAAGAAGACGCACTGCAGCAGCCAGATGCATTATGACAAGTTGCAGGTGAGGTCCCGCCCCGCCCCGCCCCGCGCCGCCCCGCCCCGCCGCACCACAACGGCCAAAATGTCAACGAGAGTGAGGACGTTTGTGCCTACAGAAACACCTGGAGAAGGAACGAAGCAAAACGGAGAAGAAGCGAGCCAAGAAGCCCAGCGCGTGACTTCCATTTCGCACCAACCACACTCATTTAGTTTTTTTCTTTAGACACTGACCTTGAAAGATAGACGTTTTCTGTTAGCTTGTTGTCATGTGAGGTTGGCACGCTCGCGCAGTCAATTTCCAGTGTGTTAGCATGTTTTACAAAATAAATGTTTTACACACTTCAAGTCATGTAACTTTATTGTAAAGTAAAAATGTGACAAACGAAAAGTTGACCACGTGTAGAACAGCATTGCCTCAGGTTGCCATTTTCATCTTCTCCTGAAATGAAAAGGCTGCTTGTGTAAGTCTGTTTACAACGTTGGGAACCAAAAAAAAGAAGTTCTCCAAATGACCTTCGACCTTCTGTTTTGTTTTTGTTTTTTTTTTATACTCACTCACCCAATAGTTGAAGTGGTGCTGACGACTACTGCAGTGCTGCACCTTGGCTTCATCCTCGTCAGCGTAGATCAGCTGACACAAGTTGCAGAAGTAGCCAACGACAGGACGCACAAACTGGATTCCTGCGAGCATGGAGAACGCAACGCAACGAGGTCATGGAGAAGCTTGCAAGTCCGAAGGAGGTGACTACTTACCGATTGGGTGGAGGGGTGCGGTGGGGGCACCTGAATTTCCGTCAGCTTCCTGAAAACACGGCACTCATCAAAATGTATCCATGGCACACACGGCAAAAAAAGAAAAGAAAACGTGAACAGAAGTCACACCTGATTCTTCTGATTCTCATCAGACGTTTCACTACTCTGCTCTTCCTTTCGGATCTTTCCAGCCGCAGAAGTGTCATCGGGAGACGCTCTTCTCTTAACTGTCCCGCCCAAGTCCTCTTCACCACTTGGGTCTTCCTGCGGGGAGTTGGTTACTTTGGGATCTTTGCCGGACGCTTGATCTGACCCCTTTGAAGAGACGCTTCCCCTCTCTGGATTCTCTCCACATTTCTTTTGCGTGGTCCCAACCGCCTTTCCAGACTCCACCTGGCCTTCTTCACAAGTCGTTGTGGAAACGCACCTTCTCTTGATTTTTTCCGACTCGCTCTTCTCTATTGTTCGTTTCCTGGTCTTTGGCCCATTTCCACCTTCTGATTCAATCTGTACAATCTCCAGAGTCTTCTTGCTTTCTGTTCCCACCTCTGTAATCTTTCCCTCTTCTGATAATGTTTCCAGAGTCATCTCATTGTCTGGCTGGTTCCTCAATCTCTTCCCACCTTCCAAATTCTGTAGAGCCTTCCCATCTTTTGGTTGTCCATTGTGAGTGTTCCCACCTTCTGAAGCATTCTCTGCTTGATTCTTCTCACTGTCCCATTTGTTCTCTTTGGACTTGACATTGTGGATGTTTTCACCTTCTGATCTGTTCTGTGGAGTCTTTGTGACTATTGTTTGGACATTGTGAGTGTTCTTGCTGTCTAGTTTATTCTCAAATGTTTTCTTACCTTCTAATATGTTCTTTGTCGTCTCGCTGTCGTTTGATTGGGCACTGCTGGACTTGCCTTTTTTGGGTTTATCCTCAACAACCTTTGTTTGAACATTGTGAGTGTTCTCACTGTCTGGTTTATCCTCAAATGTTTTCTTACCGTCTGCTATGTTCTTTGTCGTCTTGCCGTCGCTTGTTCGGGCATCGCTCGTGTTGGGTTTATCTTCAGGAGTTTCTGGCACCATGCCCTCTGGCTGACTTTCTTCAGTCTTCTCAGACTCTGCCTTGGTCTGAGTCTTTCCGGATGGTGATTGGACGTCCTTAGAATTCCCACACTTGGACGAGGACAAAATGTCTGAAGAGCTGCTGGATGTGGATTCCTTATCTGGGGTCTTTCTGGTGAAATCTTTCTCCCGAGCTGGTTTTTCTTTCTCCTGGTCTGATGCGGACGAAGCCCTTCTTCCTTCTTTGTCCCGGCTCTTGCTTTTATCACGTCGGTCGCTCGCTCCCGTCCGCTCACCTGTCTCTCGCTGGTCCCAGTGTACCGCCGTGCTGCAAGCGAGCGCAAAGGTTAGCACCACCGCTCGCTCGCTCGCTCGCTCGCTTTTGACCGGAAGGAGGCGAGACGACCCAGGCGCTGACCCATTTCTGAGGCGGCGATACTTGTTGGAGATCAGGACGACGGTTGGAGTGTCCTCGAAGTAAACGTTGAGTTCATTGACCACTCTGATGGCCTCTGAGCTGCACGACAGTTCGAGGAAACCCTGAAAGACAAGTTTGCAAGGTCACTTGTACACCCAATGACAAAGCTTTCAGATTTCAATTCATTCAATTTTTTTTTTTTTATTTAAGGTCAAGTTTGTAGTGTTGATGCCTTTTCGTCACGTGTTAAAACTTTATGACCTTGACCTGAGAGTAACATATTCCATTACCCGTGGCATTTAAAGCGTAGACGACTGGCGACGTTCCCTCTTTGGAACTACTGCACCATGAATAAGCTGCCTTGGTGTGCGTGCACGAGTCAAGTGTGGCTACATGCAAAACATTTTTAGTGGCGTCACTACTCAACTTCAGCTTTAAATTGGCAAAATAATGATTTCAAGTCCCCTCAAGTGCTGCTTTCCTCCATGTTTTAAATGTCTCCTTTCTCCAACACACCGCATTGACATGATCAGGATCATCATGAGGCTTCTTTAAAGCTTGCTGGTGAGCTGAGGATTTAAATCGGGGATGCTAGCAGAGGGAACGATGTGAAACATGCCGGACGCCGGCCCCTCAGGGACACGCCTGCCTTAGAGGAACTACTCCAGCAAACCAACAGCACATCAGCGGTGACGCCAAACCGGATCGGTTTGGGGTACCTTTCGTAGGCCACGCAGAAGATAGTAGCACACGGGCCTGCCGAGGCCTTTGGCCAGCTTGACAAAGTCGGCGGCGTTGCAGTAGGACAGCGGAAGGTCTTTGAAGTACACGACCCGAGACACCTGCTGGAGGAGAACGACAAGCCGGTGAGACGCTGGGCCGGCCGGACCACCGGCAGGAAGCTGGCCGGCGGGCGCTCCGTACCGCGCCGTGGCCGCCTTCCCCTGCGGCGCAGTCACGGGACGGCTCGACAACTTTACTGCTCTGCTCCTGTCCAACTTCATCCAGCATGATGTAATCCTCCAAGTCCACTTCCTGCAGAGGGGGGGGGGGGGACAACTTGGAAACGTGGACCTCGAGCGGCGTAAAAGGTAAGCGACGTCCCGACCTCATCCGACGTATCCTCGGTTTTGTTGGCGCCGTGGGCCTTGCAATCCTCCCCCTTTTGGTGACCTAAAATCACACAGGAGAAGCAAGGCACTGAAAAGACGAAATCACATTTTTAAAAAGAAGTAAACAAGCGGTCAGATGACTTTTAAACGAGCGTTCCCACCTTCTGAAGAGGTTTCTGGTTTATTCTCAAGCGTCTTCTCACTGTCTGATTGGTTCTCGCTTCCTGATTTATTCTGTGGAGTCTTTGTGACTTTTGTTTGAACATTGTGAGTGTTCTCAATGTCTGGTTTATTCCCAAATGTTTTCTTACTGTCTGCTATGTTCTTTGTCGTCTTGTTGTCGCTTGTTCGGGCATCGCTCGTGTTGGGTTTATCTTCAGGAGTTTCTGGCACTATGCCCTCTGGCTGACTTTCTTCAGTCTTCTCAGACTCTGCCTTGATCTCAGTCTTTCCGGATGGTGATTGGACGTCCTTAGAATTCCCACACTTGGACGAGGACAAAATGTCTGAAGAGCTGCTGGATGTGGATTCCTTATCTGGGGTCTTTCTGGTGAAATCTTTCTCCCGAGCTGGTTTTTCTTTCTCCTGGTCTGATGCGGACGAAGCCCTTCTTCCTTCTTTGTCCCGGCTCTTGCTTTTATCACGTCGGTCGCTCGCTCCCGTCCGCTCACCTGTCTCTCGCTGGTCCCAGTGTACCGCCGTGCTGCAAGCGAGCGCAAAGGTTAGCACCACCGCTCGCTCGCTCGCTCGCTCGCTTTTGACCGGAAGGAGGCGAGACGACCCAGGCGCTGACCCATTTCTGAGGCGGCGATACTTGTTGGAGATCAGGACGACGGTTGGAGTGTCCTCGAAGTAAACGTTGAGTTCATTGACCACTCTGATGGCCTCTGAGCTGCACGACAGCTCGAGGAAACCCTGAAAGACAAGTTTGCAAGGTCACTTGTACAGCCAATGACAAAGCTTTCAGATTTCAATTCATTCAAATGTTTTCGATGCACAAGTGATGGTACCCTACATTCTTCCATAGGTGGAAGTACAAGCCCAAACATGTCAGGTAATGCAACCTAAAATACTTTGTTTGAGATAAAAGAACCAGTGAAGTCATTGAAAAGTGAAAACAAAATGAACTTAATACAACTAACAGCAATTTCACGTTTGAAATATTTTGAATTTCTTTGAGAAAGACAATGACCGAGAACAGTCGAAGAAAAATGTTAACATTGTAAACATCCATTGCGTGCAAAAACATGTTTTTTGAGGAAAACCTGGAATAGGAAAAGATGGCAAACGTTTATGATGACGGTATTTCAAATATAAAACAACCTCACTCATGCATCTAGGGGTAAAGACTAGGGTCAGGGTTTCAAACTCGGGATAGGGATTCAAACTAGGGTTGGACTAACCTACCTAGCTTTACACCCTAGTTTGAAACCAAAAGCCTAAACCTGGTTTGAACCCCTAACGCTAGATTGAAATCTGAGTTTGAAACCAAAAGCCTAAACCCGGTTTGAACCCCTAACGCTAGATTGAAATCTGAGTTTGAAACCTCAACACTCGTTTTGAAACCCTAATGCTAGTTTGAAACCCTGACCCTAGTTTGAAACCCTAGTTTACGGTAAAGTTTGCATTGTCAAAAACCTTTTTGGGTCATGTTGAAACTTTATGACCCGAGAGTAAAATAGTTAAAAACTGACTTTCTCTTTGGCCCCATCTTATTTATGCCTTTAACTGGATTTGGAATGATTTCTTAACTCGTCTCGGCAAGACCCAAGCAGCCACACAGGAGACGTGAGCTTAGGCTCCGTCAATCGCACCTTTGCTCACTTACGCTCTGTTTTGGCAGCTGCAGTTTGCATCCAAGCGTTCAAAGGAAGACTGCACGTCATAGGCTCTGGCTCTGGCATCGAGAGCCCCAACAGCCCTCTGACTCTTCCCCCCGTCGAGTCATCGGGTAAATCCATCGCCTCGGACTTTTTAAATTCATTGTACATTCCCACGTCTGACTGGCAACGGGTTTTTTTGGGGTTTTGTTTTTTTGAACCAACAGGCATCAGCGGTGACGCCAAACCGGATCGGTTTGGGGTACCTTTCGTAGGCCACGCAGAAGATAGTAGCACACGGGCCTCCCGAGGCCTTTGGCCAGCTTGACAAAGTCGGCGGCGTTGCAGTAGGACAGCGGAAGGTCTTTGAAGTACACGACCCGAGACACCTGCTGGAGGAGAACGACAAGCCGGTGAGACGCTGGGCCGGCCGGATCACCGGCAGGAAGCTGGCCGGCGGGCGCTCCGTACCGGGCCGTGGCCGCCTTCCCCTGCGGCGCAGTCACGGGACGGCTCGACAACTTTACTGCTCTGCTCCTGTCCAACTTCATCCAGCATGATGTAATCCTCCAAGTCCACTTCCTGCAGAGGGGGGGGGGGGACAACTTGGAAACGTGGACCTCGAGCGGCGTAAAAGGTAAGCGACGTCCCGACCTCATCCGACGTGTTCTCCGTTTTGTTGGCGCCGTGGGCCTTGCAATCCTCCCCCTTTTGGTGGCCTAAAATCACACAGGAGAGGCAAGGCAAGGCACCGACTTTGGTTCTCAGGAAGAAAACGCGCACGATTGATTGCGCAACACACGCTCCTCAATTCAACTGATGAAAGATCAGGCCGGTCTTCTTCCTCACCTTCGTCCGCCGTTTCCAAACGGTCGTCCTCCAGGTCCTCGCCGACGACCGCCATTCCCTCGATGTCGCTGTCATCTTCCACGGAGCTAGAATGTGACGTGGAAGGAAAGGCGTTAACCGGCGACACGGTGGACATAAATCACCCTAACCTACTCGGCGTCCATGTTGCTCAGGACTCGGTCAACGGCGTCGGCTTCGGAGAGTTTTAGTGACGCCGAGGCGCCACTGGATGCTGTGGACGAGGACAAACGGTGGTTAAGCGGGACCGATAACTTGTTCGGGATGAATGGACCCGTGAGGATTCTTCTCTTGTTGTTGTTGTTGTTGTTTTTTTTTACCGCTCATCTCGGGCTTCTGTGCTTCTGGCATTTTGGCACTTGAACTGCTGGACTTGGACCTTGCCTTCCTGTCTCTGGATCTGGACCTGATCTTCCTGTCTCTGGACTTGGAGCGGTCCTTTGAGCCCGTCTTCCTTTCACGGGAAGTTGACCTGGCCTTTCTGTCTCGTGACTTGGACTTGGACCTGGACCTGGCCTTCCTGTCTGTCTCCCTGGCCTTTCTGGACCTGGCCGTGTGGTCCGCCCTGCTCTTCTTGGACTCATCTAGTGTGCGGCCTTCATCTCTGCTCCTCTCAGTTGATTCGTCCTGGTAGCGTTGAGCGAAGGCGCTTGTTCTGGAAGCGGGCGGAAGGCAACTTGGTGAAGCTGGGCCAATGAGGAGCAAGCGCCCGCCTGTCGGGTCACACTTACCTGAGACTGGAGGTTTCTACGGCAAATGTGACCCGGAGGACGTTGTCTTTGATCCTCAGATGTTTGGAGGAATAATAATTGACCAACTTTTCAGCGTCTTCCAGATTTTTCATTTCCACGCATGCCTGGTAGGATTCATTTGAGATGTGGGCAAAAAGCGGCCAGGGACTTTACGTGGCGCTTTGCCGCAAACGCGCACACTCACCTTGGACCGCCCGAAGAGCGTGTACACGATCGGGCCGAAGCGTCTGACAACTCTGAGGAGGTCCGACCAGTCCTCGTTTGATTGCGGAGGCGGCGTGAAGCTGACCACGCAGGAGCTCTGCACCAAAACAAGGCAACGTCTCAAGGGGGACCAGCACTCGGCAGGTTGCCCTTTGACACGCACCTTCACAATGTTGAAGACGTTGGAGATGCTGAAGTCTACCCGCTGCTCGTCCACATACGGAGGACGCCGCTTGTGGATCGCCACCGACTCCCGAGCCTGCTCGGCCGATTTGGATTCCGCAACGGGCTGCCGACGACATCGTTTGGAATAGTCTCAAAGTTGACACGTGCCACGCTACTTTTGCGAGCAATCGGAAACGGAAGCGACCGCTCGCTCATCAATGTGACGGGCTTACCTTCTTCTCTGGGCTCTTTCCAGCTTGCCACCCTGGTGTACAGAAGGAACACCAAATGTACACGTTGAAAGACAAGTCCGATTTGTTGAAAGACAAGTCCGATTTGTTTGAAAACAAGCGCTAAAGGCTTGCCCACTTACTGCTGCCGTCATTGGTGGCCCAGAAAGTCTCTGGGTCTTTCCTCCGCCTCGCCCCCAGCCCCACCTGGGACTGTCGCTCAGCTCTTCAATGACAAAGCTCACGTTAACACTTTGGAGTTAGCTGCGTCTGTTGTCTTTTTGGCAAGCTGGCTGCACTAACCTATTGGGCGTCTCCTTGCGGCAATCCCATGTGGGAAAGCTGAGGAGGACGGACGGACGGACGGACGGACAGACAGACGGACGCGTTAAAGCAACAACCACCACCAGGACAGCGGCAGGAACGGGAGCAAAGTCACGAGTATACTTTTGAGAAGAAACTCACCGGTGCAGCAGGCCGAGTTGACCGTCAGCATGCCGACTGCTGTTGATGTGTTTCCTCCAGTCCTGAAACGGAAAAGCCCCCGTCAGATGTTTTCCGTGCCTTCTCCTTGACCCATTGAAGATCGCTCCTTCGTTTTGCCAGCATTCCCAACGAGGCCATCCGGGGTCAGACTCTCGGGCTACTTACCTCCAATGAGATTACACAGGCATTACACAGAGAACACGACGTGGGGTACGTCTGAGGCTCCACGCTGTAGAAATCCTGCACTTCCTGTTTGGACGGTGCCGCAGCACTGGGAGGCTGGCTGGCAGAGGCGTCAGGGTGACCTCGTTCCGACCCGGTTTCCCACCGCCTCTCGTCCGGAGGCGCCACAGACCTGTCAGCTGGGCTAGGCCGGTGGGCCAGGGAGAAGAGGGAGGGAATGGTCGCTGCTGCTGCTGCTGCTTTGCCAGGCCCGGCTTCCGCAAAGTATCTGGGAGACTGCGACGGAGGCTCGCTCCTGGCCGGCCTTTGGGGCTGGGAGGGCGTCGGCTCGCTTCTCGGATTCTGCCAGCAATCTCGCCACTCGCGAAGCGGCTCCGCAGGAAGGCCTGTCGGCTTGATGTGGTCCAGGGGGTACTCCACCACCCGACCGCTATACTGATGCCAGCGCTCGACAGGCAAGCTGGGAAGGTCAAAGGAGGAGACAGGGGGAGGATCGGGTGCTTCTCTGTTGGATTTGATCTGACGGACAATGTGCGGCAGTGACTCCACAGTGAGTTTGTCCTCGGGGATCTCGGCGAGGAGCGCAAGGTCGGCGGGCTCCAGACCGCAGCTGCTCAGGACGCTGAGGGCGCTGTCCATCGAGCTGAGCGGCAAGGCGGGCGCTGATGTCGAACTTCCAGACTCGGACCCGTAGTAGCCGCGACGATCCGGCGAGGAGCGGCGGTGGCGCTCAGAGAGGCCGTCGGGACCCGGACTGGGTCGGAAGTCAGTGTCAGGCATAGGCCTTCGCCGGTACTGGTGGTGAGACATAGCGGGCGGGGCGCTGCACACAAATGCCGGGGAAGACCATAAACACAGGACAGGATCAGTGAAGCGGGGTCCGAGCGAGGAGGACCCGTCTGGAAGCTCAAAGACGATTAGACACATCGTATATTTCCGTGGCAATGCGTCAGGAACGTTGGGAGAAGTTTGAGAACAGTCGTCGGGGTCTGTTTTCTTTTTTTGTTTTTTTAAAAAAAAAAAAAAACAAAGGCTGATGTTTTTCCATGTAAGGATGGCACGGCTAAAGCATAAGATGAACGTGAGTGCCGAACCGCAACGAGTCCATTATCCGGACAACAAAAACGCTGCTCACAACGGATTCCTTTGGCCTAAAGTGGAAACGGTGCTTTTCCATGACAACACTGGTTCCTGAAAATGCATATACTTGACAACAATGGGGGTTAAGACTTACTGTTTCGAGGCTGAAAGAGATTGAGCTCAAACAGGAAAGTTTCGCCGGATTTCGGTTCGGTGTTAGACAGACAGACAGGCAGACAGACAGACAGACAGGCAGGCAGGCAGGCAGACAAAAAATTGGGCTTTCCAGTGCACGTGCCACATGTCTTCTGCAAACTGACACAGCGGCAGCAAACGAACCAACAAAAGAATCGATTTATTTCATTGTTGTCATTCATTGTTCTTCTCTCTGTCCTAGTTTTCATCACAGCTTGGCAAGTTCTCCAAAGATCAAGTGCACAAGTTGTAGGACTCCAATATCTCCCAATATCTTTGTCGTTGACAAAGCCCCTTCAAAGTTTTTGAGGTGAGCAACGGCATCGCTCTTTTTGGAAAAGAGTTGTTGTTCTTCCACACGCCTCTTTTGACTGGGTCCCTATGTGATCTATGACTCTGAGCCCCCAATCAGGCTCCTAACTTCACCACCTGATATTTGCTCACGACAAGGTATGTGAACAACTTTTCTTTCTCTCTGCGTGGCAACTGTACTAATTTACACTGATGAGTCCTCATTTCCCCCTTCTTTTACTATCTTTATAATACCTGACATTTGTACATTATTATACTTGAAGAAAATGTTCTGTTGGAATTTTCCGTTCGAAATTCATTGTAGGTTTGTTACGTCTGTCTGTCTGTCTGTGACGCTAGGATTTACCCGGTAACTTAAACTGCTTGATTCGGGTATTAATGAGAAACATTATACGACGATGTTATCTACTGTCTGATTCTGTGTTTAGCAAGATTTCGGATGCTAGCTAATGTAGCATAAATAAGCTTGGAAGGCTCCAGTCCTTCCGCTCAAAACACAACACAACACAGCACAACACAACGAAGCAAATTTACCCAAAATGTAAACAGCGGCGGAGGTCACGCAGTCATGACGGGGTCCGAGTTATGCTTCGATATTAATTCGAAGAACGACCAAAATGTTAACGCCAATTCAGCGACGGCCGTAGCACTAAGTCCTACGTCACGTCCGCATTGCGCGCATGTCGCGACCGATGCCGCAACTGAAGGAGCTCTTTTCGTTCTTGTATTATTTTTATTTGGTTTATCTCGGCAAGTACAACATCCTCATGACAACGTCATTTTACATTTTGTTTGACATGACTTGTCGTAAAGGGAAGCGGGTGAAGGCAATTCTGCTTATCTTGTGCCGTCCCGATTACAACCAAGGTTTCCCTGGCAGCCAGACACGCAATCTACATATAGATGACTGCAGTACTACCCTAATCACGAAAAGAGAGAAACAAAAGAAAAGAGAAGTTTGACCAAGCTAACATATGGCGTTCCATGATTCTTTTCGCTCAGAAATGTAAAAAAAAAAAAAACAGATTCTGCTCCTCCCTTGTACAAGTAAAGCTATTTTCCGTATCATTTGTATTTTGCACGTCTGTGTGCCGGTCCCCGAACTTCTTGTGGTTCGAACTGACATCGATAGGCCATTTGGACTCCGTCGTGATTGCCTCAACTCGCCGGCTGTTTACAATTCAGGTACGCTTGTTTTTGTTTTTCATCTTCGCTATCTCGCGACATAAGCGGAGGTGACACCGTGACGTCACGTGGCGTCACGTGACGTGACGTATGGCCTGCCCGGGCCGCTTTTGCTGATGCACAATAGACCAGCCGGCCTCCTTTTCTCGGAGACAAAAGACATAAAACACTGATCGAGTTTTTGCGGTAAATACACGCCGACCAATTCGTAATCTGGACTAACAAAGTACATTTGATCCCACTGTCATCGTTATCGTCGCGGGAACGTCACAACGTTTGCGTGATGCGCTAACATTAGCCGTCCGTCGTGCTCTGGCAAGTCATCGATGGCAAATACTTCGTTGGTGTCCTCAGGCAACACTTTGAGCTCATTCTATTGATGTGTTGTTGTTTTTTTTAAGGCAATTTTTTTTTAAACTCTTCTCGCCGGTAATTATTAACAGATAGCGGCACTTGTACTCATTTCCCAAGGCAAGGCACCTTTGTTTAGATAGCACATTTGCTAAGTTACAACATACGTTTACAAATAAAGTGGGAAAGAGATTAGAAATACCAGACAACATTATTTCAAATGTTTCTAAAGGGATAAACTGCGCAAGAACGATTTTGGAATATGTAGCGCTAATGTGGTTTACACCGCATCTTTGAAATGACAACCTATGTGTACAAATAAAGTAGTATAGACATTGAAATACAATACAAAATCATTTCAAATTTTTCGAAAGGAACAAAGTGCGTAAGAGCGATTTTGGAATATGTAGCGCTCATGTACCCCACCTATACGGATGACGAGATCCTAATAAATAATGACGTAAATACGACGAAGCTCGATTGGGAACAAAAAGAAAGAAACGGGGACAATATTCCCTGTTTATTCAATATTTACGGCAGCAAAATCAATTCAGAATTGATGTCCCCTGTGCCCGTCTTAGGAGTGGCGCCATGAAAGACCCGAGGCTAAGTCAGGCCATTGCCAGCAACAACCAAAGCGGCCCGCCGGAATCTGACCCCTTTGCCGAGTACATGTGGATGGAGCACGAAGAGGAGTTCAACAGGCAGGTGAGGCAGGTTGCTCGGCGGTCCATCCAGGCTGCTCGGCCGACCCGCGTGACGCGGCGCCGGCAGTCGTGTGCCTGATTGGTTGTGGCTGCTGATGTCACGCAGGTGGTGGAGGAGCTGTGGGAGGAGGACTTCATAGAGTACTGCTTCCAGGAGATGTTGGACGAGGAAGAGGAGGCAGAGTTGTTCATCCCAGCCAGAGACCTGTCGGACGCTGGCGGTCAGAGGGCAGACCGTGTGACGGTGAGGCGGCAGTGGTTCAGCACAATTGACAAATATCTGACTTTTTTTTTTTTTTTTGCGTGCGTGCGTGTTCAGAGCATCCTGAACCCAAATGCCAAGGAGTTCACGCCGGGCATTCAGAAACACATCATGTGAGCGAGCGCACACCGTCCCTCCCGTCATGTGCGAGACAAGTCGTCTTGCGCGCAGCACGTGGGCCAATGTAAACGTGCGTTCGATTGGCCACCGCACTGCTGGTATGTTAGTTGCATTGCCCTATGCCAGTGGTTCTTAACCGGGGGTGCGAGCGAGCGAGCGAGCGAGGATAACCCGGGGGAAATTTACCATTTTTCGGGGATAATGGTGGGGTAACCGAAAAAAGTGACAAATTCCGCAAATCAAGAAGTCATTGTGTTAACTGGCATTAGGGATCATGCTAATTAAGCCTTACTTCCTAGCTGTAAAGTAAACCACTTATTATGATCAGCATTAGTTCGGGTTAGGGGTGCGAGAACTGCTTGGTGAATTGAATGGGGTGCCAACAAGGGAAAAGGTTAAGAACCACTGCCCTATGCCGTCCGTCTGCTTGCTTGTGGTTTAAGGTAGGTGCTGTGCTACCCGCAATGCTTTGCGGATGCACAAAACTACTTTAGAGGAAACACAAATATATTTTTGGTAGCCGTTTGAAAATAAATGTTTATTGAAGAAGAAAATGAACACTTGTCTTGTACCTGACAATGTTTCTTTGTAAATGGTGACATCACAAAACTCAGTCTCCATTTGCCGTGCGTTCATTTTTGTTCACCGTGTAATCCAGACAAAAGTGTCCGCATGAGGATTTCTATCCATCCATTATTTATCAAAACACGACTTTGTTCATGACTTGAAAGAGTGACAATATGAAATTGTACGATGCAGTTAAATCAGTCCCATGACCAAGCAGAAATTCAATCGTGACATTAAAATAGCTTGTGTGCAGAAAAAAAAAAAAATGGCCACATTTGTACTGATATAAATCAGTACACACACACACACACACCTCGTCCCTAGAAAAAGTCAATCGGTTCACTGTGTGTTGGGTGGGCGCCTCCATTTGAATCCCCACCTCTAGAGTGCCCCCTGGGCCAGTCTGCTAAAGATCTGGCGCCTCTGGGCAGGCGTCATGTTCTCGCAACTCTCCAGCAGGTTGGCTAAGACCAGCGTCCGGTGGACACTCGAAGACTTGACCCACAGACGACCGTTCATCCCCACCACCATCTCGCACGGGAACAGCTGCTCCAGCTCTGCCCGCAAATCACTGCGGGGGGCCAACAACCTGAGACGGGGGGGAAAAAGAGGCTCAGCGCAAAGGGGTTTTCATCTTAGGGACTATTGAGGTCGCTCTATAGGTCCTCGAGACCAGTGTTTGTCAACCTTTTTTCATTCACGGCACACCTTTTCAGTGGAAAAAGTCTGTTAAGACGTAGCCACCTATATGAACAATATAGTCGTTCTTATCAAAGTGTCTCTTGTCTTTTAACGTACAACGCGATTCACTCCCTGCTGCCATCTAGTGGTAAGGAATCATTACATGATTACGCTGCCAGTCACTACAGCAGCACAGACGCTCGACAAAGGCATATTATCTGCAGATAAGAATGAATTTGTTTTCAAAAACTACTTTCGAGACCAATCAGGAGAAATTGGCTAATTTCCCACGGCACGGCACGGCACGGCACGGCGGTTGACAAACACTGCTCGAGACCTGGTGATTGAAACGAACTATTGGAAATTTCAATCACTCTGGCCTGTGGCTACGGTGCGTGCATACCGTCTGGCAAGAGCCAGCGAGACCCTGAAGAGGAAACCTCCTGCTCCAAACACTCCCATCCCATTGGCCCGTCCTGCACTGTCCACGCAAACAAGCTCTGCCTCCATGTCCTTGTTGGCGACTATCAGTTGCGCAAACAACAGGTCGCCCACCTAAAAGAGGCAGAGCGGGGCGGACGGCGAGGTCATGGTTGCGTGTCACACAGGTGTCCAGTCAGCGGCTTCTGACTCTCATGGCACAGACGCACCTGGACATTAGGTCGGTTCCTCTTGGTGGCGCCTTCGAAGGCCAAGTAGGACAAAGACGCCTGCTCACTTCCGCCGACGTCCACCTTGAACACGTCGCCCGACTTGGCCGTCACGATGCCGATGACCGTCTCTCCTTTGGCTGGAACGTACTGAGGGAACGCAAACACGCACACTCAGCTCTCGGCATCTTCACAAGGATTTCTTCCCCTTTCAAAAATTGGCCATTGGTGACGTGACCTGCACAAACTTGCTGTCGTTAAGCAGACTTTTGAATGTAACTGTTAAGTAATACTTGACTTTTCGGGTGGCTATACATATACATATGCACATATGAAAATATACGGGTATAACTGGAGTTTGACGCAGGTGCTCTAACGGTTGTCGCCTCTTGATGACGTCGCCAAGGCGCTTCGCTCTCCACGGCGTTGGACAAATTCGGACGCGTAAGAGAGCAAAGAGGAAGACATTTGCTGCGCGTGTCGTGTATTGTTTGTCACCCTCTTGTGCTGGGCGTCCACCCAGAACATGTTTGGCTCTTTGTGTCGCAGGAGTCCGCTTTTATACGCCAACAGCCGGTCGCCACTGCGCCGCAGCCCGGGCCCGCAAACCACCTTGTCCGCCTTGGAAGGGCCCGCGAGCGAGATCGTGTCGGCCTTGGCTGTCGTGTCCAAGCAGAACTCGTCTCCCGGCAGCAGAACCGAGCCCACTTTGGCTTTTAATCGAGACAACATTGTGGCGTTGGCGCTCACGTGTGGAGCGAACGCACAGCTTGTCGGCTTGTGTTGACGCGCCGAAGCAGTTCGCAGCGACACCTCGCGGACGGGAGGAACAAAAGTTAAAGTCCCAATGATCATCGTCACGCACGCACACACACACACACACACACACACACACACACACACACACACACACACACACACACACACACACACATCTGGGTGTGGTGAAATTTGTCCTCTGCAGTCACGTCCCTGCGACGCAGAGCACCTATGACGCCACCAGGTTGCAGCGGTATTCGAAACGTCCGTGTCGTTTATCTCAGGGCCGGATTTTGCTCTTGGCGACCGCCTCGGGTGCAATTCGTGTGGGGGCGCACGAGCATAAAAGAAAAGAAAAGGAAATAGAAGAAAAAAAAAGCGCCAAAAATGGACGGATTACCCGATGCACGCATAGGTAACGTGATCAATGTGAAATCAAGGTTGTTGGACGGACCGGACGGTGTTTGCTAAAGGTAACGATGTTGAGTCTTCATTTTCGTCATGGATCAAAATATAAGACCAAAGAAGGCATCAGGTGCCCAGTTCCCCCCCAAAAAACGAAGAAGAAGAGGAAAAACGGGCAAAAGACAAAGGTAGCCGATGCAGGTTTTTATGAGGACCGTGAGAGGCTTTTTATTCGCCTCTTGCTCATATGTTGCTTTAGAAATAGCCGCAGAAGAGGACTGTTTTGGGTTTTTTGGTTTTTTTTGGATTGGTTTTCCTTAATTAGCAACTCATGGAAGTGGCGTCATGAAATGAACTGCAACCGAGTTAGTGTTTGCAACATAGAGAGCAAGTTGACACAGAGAGTGGATAGGTCTATGCTTACTTAAGTAACCTAATCTGCATTGATCGACATGCCATTTTATAAGCTGTGATGAATTGCATTTTTGGAAACTTCGCAGCGCGCTATTTTGCGTATGTTGGCGAATGCAAATGAAATGTGCGTCACGGTTCTTCTAATTGGGTAACCGATGCAATCTAACGTATACATACATTGTATCCTACGTACGACTTCAGGGGCTCTTTGGAAATATTTTGGAGCACCTGCTTGAGGAGCCGGATACTTCCACAGCAGCAGCTGTAACAGCAGTCTGATGACAGGAACCGGCCCGCCAGGGAGTTGAGTCCGGCCCAGGGATAGCATTATTATTGAAAAAGAAAGAAAGTAAATGTGGCGAATGGTCTTTGTTGCCTCGCTGGTCTCCAAAAAAAACACTCGGTGGAAAATGGCTGGCCCAGAGAAGGAACACTCCAGTGACACACGGCTGATTGGGAAAAGATTTGAAAATGGAGTCGATCCTTTCTTTCTTTTGGTGTCAATTTTGGACTGCACGGGTCTCTGTATGTTGCCTTAGAACAGGGGTCTCCAAATCCAGTCCTGGGGCGTGGCGCATTCCTAGATGTTTTCCAAGTTTCCCTCGTTAAACACACCTGATGCAGTGATCAGGCTCCTGCAGAACGTGAGGATGAACTGATCATTTGAATCAGGTGTGTTTAACGGGGGAAAATTGGGAAACGTAGGAATGCGGCCCCCCCGCCCCAGGACTGGAGTTTGAGACCCCTGTTCTAAGGCAACATACAGAGACCCATGAAGTCCAAAATTGACAAGAAAAGAAAGAAAGGATCAACTCCATTTTCTTCCAAATCTGCACTTGCTATGTCTGTTTTCACCCGGAGCCGAGAGGTCAGTGATGCTGCGGTGAGCGCCAGCTAGCCAAGTAGCATTAGCGTCGAAGACGTATTCTGGGAGGAAATCGGAGAATTTGTGGGGGAAAGGGGGATTACCGTGCCCAATTTGGCTGCAGGACCTTGCGTGTATTACAGAGCACTTGAATGATCGGAAGAGAATGTTGCAGGGACGGCAAAAAAAAAAAAAAAAAAAAAAGGATGACGACAGCATGCGTGCGAGCGCTCACGCTCAAGCTCACGTTATGGGAGACGCAGATAGCGAGCGGAGACAGACCGTGCTCATTTCAAACCCTGTCTCCGAGCAAGCGCTAATCGTGACGTGAAAGAGTCGAAAGCCAAGATTTCAGGGTTGCATTTCAGGTCTTTAGCAAACTGGAGACATGCCGTTTTTCTTTGGCTCACCATTCCCAGTCAGAGCTTCCGATGTGCCTGTCGACATGCAACTTGAAATCATTGATTTGGCGAATTGAAGGACACATTTGCCTCTGTGGGCTTGGACACATGTTACAAGTATCTCCTACCACGCTATCCTAAATGATTGACAGATTTCCATCCATCATCACATCACTCCTGTTCCGCTGCAACGTCACTGGCTTCCCATAAGACACCGCATTGACTATAAAATCCTCCTCGATACATTTAAGGCCATCCATAACCTCAGCCCTCCCTACCTGAGTGACCTCCTCGTCCTCCCACCCGGTGGTCTCCAAGGTCTGCATCTACTATTACCCTCACTGTCCCCCCATTCCGTCTGTCCACTATGGGGGCCAGAGCCTTCACCTGCTCTGCCCCTCGTCTCTGGAACTCTCTCTCCCCCCTGACATTGGAAACATTGACTCCATTTTGCAGTTTGCGTCCCACCTCTTTAAGCAAGCATATACTTGAAGCCCTCATTCTGCTGCAGACGTTTCCTTGCTGTTATACTCGTTTTATATTTGATTGTGTCTGCTATTTTATCGTTGTACGGCGTCCTCGAGTGCCTTGAAAGGCGCCTCACAAATAAAATGTATGATTATTATTAAATGAAGATGTGTTTGATCTACGTACGTATTTTAACAGGCAAGAGCCACGCGTGTTTTGAAGTGCCACAAAACTGTTTGTTGACTGAATGTTTTCAAACAATGGACAATCACTGTGATCAGGTTTGTGTGTTTTGTACGTATGAAGCACTTGTATAAAACGGAGTAAAAGTGTGAAAGGACAATTCATTGGATGTAAACATTTGTATCGTTTATTTCTTCTTCAAAGAAAAAAAGAGTGGACTTGCTGTTACTTCGATGTCATTTTGGAATGAGTTTACTGGTCTTAAAGTCAAAAGTCCCAATGATCGTCATCTCACACACACACACACGCATGCACGCACACACACACACACACACACATCTGGGTGTGGTGAAATTTGTCCTCTGCGTTGAAGCCATCCATCCCCTGGGGGGGAGAGGGGAGCAGTGAGCAGCGGTTTGGTGATCTAACCCCCCAATTCCATTCCACAATGCTGAGTGCCAAGCAGGGAGGCAGTGGGTCCCATGTCATAGTCTTTGGCTTTGAACCCACAACCTTCCAGTCTCAGGGCGGACGGACACTCTAGCACTAGGCCACTGAGCAGGCCCTACACAACCTGTCTGAGAGCTCCTGCATCGCTCTAGCCGCCGACTCCGCTCTGCTGACCCCCAGCACCATTGGGGGGGATAGAGCCTTTGCCATTGCTGCCCCCACCCGCTCTCTGGAACCCTCTCCCCCTGACCCACCATTCGTAACGCTGACTCCCTGCACCGCTCCAAACACCTTCCCGAGACCCACCTCTTCGACTCTGCACATGACACCGAACCCATCGTGTGTGTGTGTGTATGTGTGTGTGTGTGTGTGTGTGTGCGTGCGTGCGTGCATGCGTGCGTGCGCGCGCGCGCGCGCGATTATGGAATGAATTTCTATCTAAAGCGCCTTTGAGTTTTCTCAAAAGCGCTGTATAAAAGCGATCTATTATGATGATGATGATGTTGTTGTGTGACAGGAACAGACTGGCTTGTGGCATCATGTACCCGGCGGACCGCAGAAAGGCCCGAAACGTCACGTCCCGTCACGATCAGCAGACCAAGTTTTTATTATTGAAGTGACCTAGTTGATTTGACTCTGAAATTCATCTCGGTCCATGCATTTAGGATTTGAAACAAAACAATAGTACCTTTCTACCTCATTTCTACAACTTCAAGCTGATTTAATACATATATGACATAGGATGACATTTGATGGATTGAATGATATCGTTTGCATTCGGTCTATATATGACATAGGATGACATTTGATGGATTGAATGATATCGTTTGTATTCGGTCTATATAGAACCCGATTACAGAGGCGGCATCTGTGGCTCAGCGGGTAGACCAATAGGTCCGATATTGCGACGCTGAGCCACAGTGCCCCATAATCGGAGCGCAAGCCTGGGAAACAGGTGGTTGATTTGGCCGAGGAACTCCATCGTCATTTTGGCCACCAAATGCGGGCGGCTTTGTAGATTGTTGTGTTTTTGTTTGCTTTCCGTTTTGTGTTTCAACTGAGGAAAGGAGAGGGGAAAAAAAAACAGTATTGATCCATTTCACCTTTTTTGCTCGTGTTTTGAAACAATCGTTTCGTTTGTTCGTTTATTTCAAACGTGGGGGGAAAAAAATAAGATTACTGTACACAAATGAAAGGACAAATATACATGTATATACACTAATATACATAATACACATTTTTATATATGTAGATATAAATATATATATATATATATATATATGCGTGTATAAACTAAAAGAGTAGCAAGCATGATATCACCAAAAAAGAAACCATCAATCATGTTCACATGGCTGCCCGTGTTGTATAACAGCAACAGACAAGTGTAACATCTTGTACCCGGCCTGGAACGTCCACGTCACTAACGGCAGGGCGACCGCTTCCACACACAAAAAAAAAAAAAAAAAGCCTAGGAGCCGGAGTCTCTCTGTGCGTGTCATTTTGCTGCCGCCCGAAGTCACTCTGTGCGTGTCATTTTGCTGCCGCCCGACTATTGTCAAACACGCTGCGTGCTGATTGCCCACTTCATATCTGCTGCCACAGCCACAGGTCGACGCTGATCCATCCGACTGCGTAGGAGAAATGGAGCTGGAGACGATGCAGGTTACTATCAATACTTTGCTCAAGCTCGAGCTATTTAGACTTAGATTTAGACTTAGATTTAGACTCAACTTTATTAATCCCTTGGGATTACTCCTTCAGGGAAGTTCTGTGTCCAGTGGCAGTAAAATACAAAATATACAAAAAAAATATAAGAGATAAAAATATACAGAAATATGCAGAAATATATACAGTGCAAAAATTAGCAAATGAAATGTAAAAAAGGCAAAAAGATAAATTAGGTAAGAAAATTGAGGGAGGTAAAAACACTACACAGTAGTTGCCATGTATTATTGCCATGTATTATTGGACAGTGTGAAAAAAGTAATTGCACAAATGATGACAAATGTAGTAAATAGGATGGAAGGGGAAATATTGCACATTGTATATTGATGTGAATGTGTACAGTTATTACAAGTATCTCCATTTCTTCAAAAGCGGCCCTTACACTAAGCAGACTAGGCCGAAATAAAAATTTAAAAAATGCTTTTTACACTAAGCAGACTAGGCCGAAATAAAAATAAAAGAAAATGCTTTTTTTGGTTTGAATGATCCTTTCTCACTTGTTGTAAGTCATAGAAGAGCATAATTTGATATCATTCATAAAAGGCCCCCTCCATTTTATTTGACCCATTCTATCCAAATATGCATTGATATGAGTTAGAACGACGTAGAAAGAAAATAATAATTCCCCCAAATTTTTTTGGGGGGGGTTGCAGGTCGCCCCCCCCCCCCCCAACTGTCGCGCTCGGGCAATGGCTTAGTCCAGCGCTCGGAAACCCAAAATGTTCTAATTGGCCCAAATAAAATGAAAAAACAAAAATCTAAAAGCCTTTTATAAGGCAACATAGATTGTCAATACATAAGCTGTATGCTTACAAATAAAATAATTGAAATCATAATAGTGGTATCAATTCGATCATTTCTTCTTGCGGCCCATTAGAGTACAGTGACAGGGGTGCCCAATACGTCGACCACTACTGGTCGATCGCGTGACATTTTTTGTTTGTTTGTTTGTTTGTTTGTTTGTTTGTTTGTTTATTTCGAACATTTAAAGAAATACAAGAAAAGGAAGTAAAAAATACTGAAAATAATAACTCCATAGTACAATAGAGAAGAAAGAAAAGAAAAAAAAACATTGCGTTATAAATTTTCACTTTACCATAAAAATCTTATTTGTTCAAAAGGGAGTAGAAGGAAGCCTAGGCTTATCTAGCAATGGCTAGAGTGGCTTGTAACCACGTTTGCTTAAAATGTTTTGGGGATTTTTTTTGCGTGCGCAAACAACGGCGCTAACAACACACTAGCTCGCGAGTTCCCTCCAATTGTCAGAACCCTGTTTTTTCTCTTAAACTTAAGAAAGGGTATAAAAATGTGTGGGGCAGCTGGACATAGGAAAAAGATTTTTTTTTTTTTTTAAAGTATCACTTTCATAAAGTTAGGCCTTTTTGTGTGTGTGTCAATAAATGTATGTGAATCCATTTAGGTGCATTTTTTATGACGAGAACATTAAGTCATTGTTTCAAACATGTAAATAATGCAATAACAGTACAAACGACATGCAGAAAATATTGTATCAATCTTGAAAATGTCAATATTAGTCACCGAGGTATGTACTTTCGTGAAACGATCACGTGTAACGGCAAGTGTGTGCGTGCGCGTGCGCGTGCGCGTGCGCAACATTGGGAGACGCGACGTAGCGTTGTTAACCTTGGTTAACCAGGGACCTCTAGTGGTCACAATTCACCATAGCAGAAGTCAACAGCCTGTTGAGGATAGGTCTTCAGACGTCTTTTCCTATGACCACTTCTTTTGGAACAGACAGAGTACAAGGCTGCAAATAGACTAACTTCCGCCATTTAAATTCATACTTTTGTCCGTCTCTCATCTGAACCCTAGGAGCGTTCCGGGACCACTGACGACGGCGGGTCCGGAGGAGCATCTTTGCCTGAGGCCGTCGGCCGGTCAGAGTCGTGAGTCAGCTTATCTATCCATCACTCTGCTCCAGTCCTATTTTTTTTTTTTTTTTTTCCCCCTTTGGAATGCTGCGATTCGACGTCCGTACGGCGACCTTGAGTGCTTCGAAAGGCGCCTGCCTCATCAATCAAATGTAGTGTTATGATGACTCGACGACAAAGTCTGCCGTTTGGAGTTGCATCCTTTTTTTTTTTTTTCTCTCTCTGAAATAGCGCCGGCCGGCCGGCCGGGCTCGCGACGTTACGTGGCTTTGCCTTGGCTGGCTTTCTGCTCAGCTTTCGAGCGCTTGTCTTTTTTTGTGTTTCAGTCTGTTGGGTTTGGAGTTTCAACGTCCCTTTAATCGGAGACAAGACACCACACCACGGCGGCATTGGGTATTGCTCCTCTTTATTGTTTCTTGCACACTCATGTATGTACACATGCGCTTTTTGGTTTTGGTCACTCACACACGCACACGCACACGCACGCGTTCACAGCGTCAAACGTGGCAATCAAACTCACGGTGTCGGCACCAATGTTCCCTCTCATTTTTCAAGTGGAAGTGTAATAGATAAATGAGGGAATACAGGAATGAATCAAACAATCCAAAAATACATGTCTAGATGAATGAAGAAATAGATAGATAGATAGATAGATAGATAGATAGATAGATAGATAGATAGATAGATAGATAGATAGATAGATAGATAGATAGATAGATAGATAGATAGATAGATAGATAGATAGATAGATAGATAGATAGATAGATAGATAGATAGATAGATAGATAGATAAAGACCAACCGACCAACCAACCGACCAACCAACCAACCAACCAACCAACCAATCAAAGAAATGTCGTCCCGTCTCGTTGCCGCAAACAAGGTCAAAACCAACGTCAAGTGGAAAGAAAACTTCACGTCACTTGGCTGCCCACAAAATACGGCATTAGACGCACGCAGAACAAACGACACGTACACGGCTAGGGACATTCATTCGTACCGAGGAAGAAAGAATGGAGTGGGAGCGCAAAATGTTAAATGACAAGTGGTTCGAGATGAACCAAAGCACCCACAACCTGATCGGCGACACCCCAAAGCGCAAGGTACGCATCGGACGCATAGACGCGCACGCGCTTGACGAATGTCTTGCTCGAGTTGAAAGCATTTGCGAGTCAGAGTCAGAGAGAGAGAGCGAGAGAGAGAGAGAGAGAGAGAGAGAGAGAGAGAGCGAGAGAGAGCGAGAGAGAGATAGAGAGAGAGAACGAGAGAGAGAAAGAGAGAGACGCAGCCGCCGCCGCCGCCGCGTGTGAAGTCGTTTGCGCTCACTTTGTTCAGATACGCTGGTGCTCCGTTCTGGCCGTGGTCCTCTTGGTCGTGCTTGTCATCCAAAACAGCGTCTTCTTCCACTTGAACAGGTAGGCAAATTCAAATTCCAGTCAAATTCCCGGCTGGGGTGCAATTTTGAAAGCAGCAAAGCATGGCAACTTGACTTAATGTACACTTTTTATGTGTTCCAAGGCCTCAGGACATCGTCAAAGAGTTGCGCGCGCTGGTGGCGACTTTGCCCAACAGCATCCCGGACCACAACCGCACCGACTTAGCCCGCCACTGGGCGGCGCTGCAGACCGCATTGGCAGAGCTGAAGGCAGAGCTGAAGGCAGAGCTGAAGGCAGATCTGGAGGCGAGTCAGACCGTGATTTCCAGCGACCTGGAGAAGAGTCAGACGGCATTGGCAGAGCTGAAGGCAGAGCTGAAGGCGGGTCAGGAGGCAGGTCAGACGGCCTTGGCAGAGCTGAAGGAAGGTCAGACAGCATTGGCACAGCTGAAGGCAGGTCAGGAGGCCGGTCAGGAGGCACTGGCACAGCTGAAGGCAGAGCTGAAGGCATTGGCAGAGCTGAAGGCAGGTCAGGAGTCAGGTCAGACAGCCTTGGCAGAGCTGAAGGCGGGTCAAACGGCATTGGGAGAGCTGAAGGCGGGTCAGGAGGCAGGTCAGACGGCATTGCGCAGCAACAAAGGCCTTCTGAATCAGATACTGAAAGACCTGGAGACGGACTACAAGAGCATGTCTCAGGTGAGGTGGACCTTTCAGGACTTAACATCCCTCCCTCCTCTTCCACACAAACTAAGTATTGTTGAAGGATGCAAACCAAGTGTCCCATTTGGAGATCTCATTTCAGTTCTTTCAAACGCTTGGTGCGCAGGAGCTGTCACAAGAGAAGAAGGAGTTACACGACGTCAGTGGGGCTTTGTCCAGCCTGCGGCAGAAGGTGGTGGATCAGCCCACACTTCACAGGGAACTACTCCAAGGTAGCTCGCGAGCGAGCGTGTCCAGTTGGTTTAAAGCGGGCGTCTCTTTTGCGCTCTCACGTGTTTGTTTGTTTGTTTGTTTGTTTGTTTGTTTGTTTGTTTTTTTGCTTCAGGTCTCATGCCCAGAGACTGCAGTGACATCAAGGCGGCGGGAAAGTCAACTGGAGTCTATATGCTCTTTAGCGGGTCCAACAGCTTCAAGGCTTACTGCAACATGTGGCAGGACGGGGGAGGCTGGACCGTAAGTGCTTGCAAACAAACACCCCAGAGGTCCCCTCGTGAAGCCTTCCCCAATAAAGTTGGCACTTTTCTTCAACGCTGAACGTCCAGTTGGCCAGTCATGCTCGTTTGCTTCGCTGATGGTGTGCGTGTGTGCGTTTGCAGGTGATCCAGAGGAGAAGGGACGACACAGTCGACTTCTTTCGGGGTTGGGACGACTACCGCGAGGGCTTCGGAGACCTCACCGGAGGGCACTGGCTCGGTCTGAAACCAAGACATCCTTCTTGTCACGCCTTTGTGGTTCGCGAGACGTGACGTTGCCGCCGCCGCCGCCGCCTTTGCGTGTTGGCAGGCCTGCGGAACATCCACGCTCTGACGGCCTCGGGCGCTTACCAGTTGCGGATCGACTTCACCGCATCCGACGGCCGCAAGTACTACGCTCGCTACGACGACTTCTCGGTGGGCCGGAACTCGCGGGACCCCGAGAACGACGGCTACCCGCTGCTTGTGAGCGGCTACTCTGGAGACGCAGGTAGCGACTTCCGCCGGGGGTGAGGGGGGGGGGGCACACCTGCGCCCCCTGCGCGTGCTCAAAAGCGAGTTTGTGTGCTTTGCAGGCGATCGATTGTCCCAACATTCTGGGATGAAGTTCACCACCAAGGACCGCGACCACGACACGTGGAATAATGGCAATTGCGCCAACTTCGAGAAGGGCGCTTGGTGGTACGAACAGTGTTACTGGTCCAACCTGAACGGGCTGTACAAGGAAAGCGGCACCTGCGACGATACCAATGCAGTCTGGAATTATTTGGGGGGACCAAGAATCACCTGCCTGAGATTCGTGGAGATGAAGATCCGGCCCAGAAAGTGAGCCCGGGCGGGAACGGCATCCCCGTGGGACCACGTGGGTGCTGCCCGACGTCACCCATTTGCGCGACGGGAAGACGCCATTTGAAGGTGGTGTCGTCGTTCGTTCTCCTTACGGCCGAGGCGCTATTGAAAATGTTGTCTTTCCCCGACCTGTCTTTTGAAACCAAATTCGGATTTTTGGAACAAGGCCGATTGATCACTCCACCTAGTCCACCTGGTTGCAGTTCATACCCTCAGTCTCCTTTTTGTCCCCACCGTTTGAGTTTTACAATCCAAAGAGGTTTGCGACCGCATCGTTTGGCTTTAATGAGAAACAGCGAGTGGAATAGTTGTTGTTGTTTGCATGAACAATTGAGATGGCTCCCTTTTTTTCGTATTGATTAAATATTCTCTTTAATTGGATGATGGAGTCTTTATATTTAACTCTGTGGAGCATGGTTTTAGATTCAATCATGAAAGCTTTAAATTGCCTTTCTTTCCCCTTTAAAAGTGAAGACAATTTGCAATTGTAGTAATGACACACGAATTTGATGCTCCATTTGTCTTGGCCGGCCACAAAAAACGATGTGGCGGCCCGTATCTGGCCCCCGGCCGGGCCTTGAGTTTGACACCTGTGCCTCGGGGGGAGAGAGCCGCTGTAAAAAAGGCACCATTGACGCCGTGACTCCAGAGTGCAGTTCGGCGACAAAGTCGGACTTCGGAGTGCAGTTTGCTACAAAGTCGTGCACTCCAGCAGGCACGTGCACTCGTAGGTGAGGCAGTGCCTCACCTTGCCACCAGGGCGGTAAAAGGCTCAACATGGTTTCCTCAGCCGTCACCATAGGTTGTTCAAAAGTGAATCATATAATCAAACACAATATCTGTCCTGTGGTCTATGCTTTTAATGCAATCTTGGTGTGTTTCCTATACATTTGGATCATTTTCATACTCAAAATAGTAGCTGTGTTTCTTGTTCAAAAAACAACGGGAGACGAGACTCGCGGAGGCTGAGGCAGTGACAGGTAGTGCCTCTCAGGGCGTGCGTGTGAGAGTGCACCACTCTCTCACACACGCACGCACGCACACACGCACACACTGTACTGACTCGTGCAAACGGCGCGTGCTTGCAGTCAGCGGAAAAATACGAGCCTTGAGGCAGCCAGTACTTTGGCCTCAAAGATGGGGCGATAGTGAGCCTGCGGCTAATTGTTCACGACACGAGTAAATGAGAGAGTGAATTAAGAAGAAGAAGAAGAAGAAAAACAACCAACAACATTCGGTGCCAACGCGTTGCTATTTGGCTTTATTTTCCCTGAAAATGGAGGATGTAATCTCGACATTTTTCAAAACTTTGACTGCCAGTCAAAGCAAGAAATCATAAGTAAGGGAAGACCGACGCCAGATTTGCGAGGATTCATTCAAACTACGTTCCTCCCAGGACGGACTACAACACGTTCGTTTCAAAAGGAGTGGTACTCTATAAAAGACTTTGTCTGCAGGTAAAGTTAAGAATACTGCAGTGGTGTGTTTAAAATGTTATTCCATTTAATCAAGCATGGGATAACAACCATGTGTGCTTGTCAATCGGACTTGTCAGTGAGTCCGTGACCTAGCGTCATCCATACATCCAGTACGTTCGTATATGTGACTCTGAGTCAGTGCCCTAGCGTCATCCATACATCCAGTACGTTCGTAAATGTGACTCAGAGTCCGCGCCTTAGCGTCATCCATACATCCGGTACGTTCGTAAATGTGACTCAGAGTCCGCGCCTTAGCGTCATCCATACATCCGGTACGTTCGTAAATGTGACTCAGAGTCCGCGCCTTAGCGTCATCCATACATCCAGTACGTTCGTAAATGTGACTCCGTGCCTTAGCGTCATCCACACATCCAGTACGTTTGCAAATGTGACTCAGAGTCCGCGCCTTAGCGTCATCCATACATCCAGTACGTTCGTAAATGTGAGTCAGAGTCCGCGCCTTAGCGTCATCCATAGATCCAGTACGTTCGTAAATGTGACTCAGAGTCCGCGCCTTAGCGTCATCCATACATCCAGTACGTTCGTAAACGTGACTCTGAGCCAGTGCCTCCCTCAGCAAGCCCACAACCCTCAGCGCACGTCATTGGACTCCAGAGTGGTGGCATTTACGATCAAGTCGGACGTCTGAGAGCAGTTCTCCAACTCAGCACTTGGAAGGGAAAGGGTAAAGAGGAAAGAAGAAAGGGGAAGGGAAAAGGGGGAAAAAAAGGAAGGGAAAGAGGAAAAAGAGGAAAGGAAATTTGACTTGTCATATGATAAATGGAAGGCGCAGGTGCGGCTTTGGGTACGAGAAAAGCGCCGTGTAAAACCGATTGATTATGATGAATTAGTAAGGCTGCATTTGCTTACTTCCAGATCATCTGTTGTCAGCAGCGTAGACCCTGCCTCAGTAGGGGAGCGAGAGTGACGAGCGAAATAGCGAGAGGAGCGATTGACTAAAGGGCAAAAGTTCATTTGGCTAGATCTGCTCGGTCAACGGCGCACACGCTAGCCGTGTTTTAAAGAATGGCTTTGTGTTGTCTATTGTGCAATGTGTGCTTGTAACGTGTTTGTGAAGTACGCGGTGATTGAAATGTGAACGTTCTGTCATGTCAAATCGTCATTTCGTTTTTCTAGTTTTCAAGGTCATTGATGAAAAGATTCAATATTGTAACATCAGTGCGTGGTTCTTTCGACCGGGAGTAGCTACATTCCCAATGAGCTTCCAAGAGGCCCAAAGAACATCCCGTCCCGTCCCGTCCCGTCTTTGCTTCCAAATTCAAGCCTAGGGGCCGGACGTCGCTGCCGACCGACTGTTGTCCAAGACGCCGCCCGCCTGCCGATTGCCCACTTCAGGCTTCGTATCTGCTGCCACCGCCGCAACCACCGTCAACGCTGATCGGACCGCGTCGAAGAGATGATTCAGGTGGTAATTGCACATCTTTCAGTGTTTGCGTGTCTTGACTTGGTTTTGAGTTTAAAGCCCTTCCATGACCGCCGCAGTCCAACATATCAAACAAAGACTATAAGAAGGGTGTTGGACACAAATGACATTTGTCATCATAAACACGCTATACGCTCGCGCGTTTGGCGGTTTCACTGCGGGCGGTTGCGCGATCGATCGGGCAAAATGAAGCTCCCTGCGCACTGAGGTCCACTTCAATTTTGGAAAGTACATGAGGACTTTCCAAAATATTTTCTAAATTTCAGCAACGACTCTGTCATAATAATGCGACCAAATGCGGACAAAAATGCGCAAATGAAAAAGTGCTTGAAAAAGGTGTTTTTTTTTTTTTTTGTTTTGCTTGGAACGGATGAAATTTCTTTCCTTTATTTGTAATGGGAAAACATGATTCGAAATTGCGGTCTAACACCGAGGCTCCGTTGTATAGACCCTTGAATTTTGTCTGTGATCTGGACTTAGAACCTTTCCGGGACCTGTCACGACGGCGTGTCCGAAGGAGTATCATTGTCTGTGGTCGTCCGCCAGAGACGCGAGTCAGCTCAAAGTGTGCCGTTTGGGGTTGTATCCTTTTTGCTGAAATAGCTCCCCCTCGCCACGTTACGTGGCTTCGCTTGCAAGGCTGGCTTTCTCCTCATCTTCCGAGTACTTTGTCTTTCAGTTGGACCCAGACCCGGCGGTGGGTGGGCTTGGGCGCCACTTCCCGCACAGCCGCCAATGACTTCCCGTTTACTTGCGGAACTTCCTGACGATGGCGTCCATCAGGTCTTTGTAGGGCGTGTCGGAAGGCCGCGTGGGAAGTTTGAGGATCTGGCGAAGAGCGGGAGCGCGAAGCAGAAGATTGTGACTGAAACCCACCAAGCTGGAGTACCACCAGTAGAGCGCCATCGCCTGGAGGGATGGAAAAAGACGCCTGCCGGACATTCACTTCCACTTGATCCATTTGCTCCGAGGTGGGCCAAACTCACCGATGGGACACCGGCGGCGATGGGTATCATCAAGAGGGACAACATTCGCATGGCGTTTGTCACCGCCTTGTGGACAGACGACACGTTGGACCTCTGGAGGGAAAACAGCTGAAGAAGAAGACGATGACGACGACGTTTGACATGATCGGCCGTCAATCGCATACCTCCACGATGAACAGATTGGTCAGTCCAAGGGCAAGCGGCAGAAGCCACGTGGAGTCAGGTGACGTCAGGTCGGGGAACCACAGCGTGCCCCCTGTGGCCAAAGAGGTGTGGAGCACTGAAATGAAAATTGTGCTTCAACACGTGTGGAACTCCTAGGGAAGTATTGCCCCCCGTCCCCCAAAAAAAAATGGAACTCAAAAACATTTCTCATCCTTTTGCTGATCTAAACCAATCAATTTCCCATAACGATGGATCCGTGTACACGTGCCTATTTGAAAGGGTGACAAAGTAACACACTAGGCCTCGTTTAAGTCCCGAGTCGACTCACACGAGTGCGGCGCGCAGAGATTCCTGAGGGCGAGCGACAGGCCGATCCAAAGCGGCAGCTGAACCCAAACTAGCAGCGACGCCTTGAACGGGTGGCAGTTGTCCCTCACGTAGAGCTGCGACACCAAACGCCGCAGATTCTTCCGGAACTGGAAACTAAAGGCGGCAAGAGCGAGCGCTGTGAGCTTGATGCCGAGACCAGCGCGGGGATCTGAGCCGGCGGCGTTGTTCTTACCGACTCTGCTTGTCCGTCCAACCTCGCTCGCTGGCCCTCAACGACACTTGGTACCGCAGTCTCTCGGCCAGCGTCGCAATTTCCGTCTGCAGCGCCTCTACCTGCGGGTTGCCGTGGTTACGGAGGTGGGTTACGGTGATTACAAAAAAAGCATCTGAGAAGGACTTGTCTGCCCTCTGAAGGTGTCTCACCAACCGGGACATTTGGAGGCCCATTTGTGTGCCCCCCCTTCCTCTGCCCCCCTTCTCCTTTGTACCATTAATATTTGTGTTAAAACAGCCCTTTTTGATAAATCCCTCAGGATTTCTTGGATAAGGATGTGTGGGATTTTCTAGAAGATAAACATCTCCAGGGAGGACTCGTCCTTCTAAGTGCAATTTGTTTGGTGCAACCTTGGCGAGCACGCGCATCTGGTAGGCGGCAAGAGGGAGGGTGACCAGCGTCCTGATGGTCAGGGTGCTGAAGGCGATGCTGAGCCACCAGGGAAGACCGCTGGTCTGCTGGACCTGGATCAGGAAGTCCTCAGCCAGGCGCACGGGGGCCGAGAGCGCCGCCTGTTCGTACCAACCGGGATCCGCGCCCCCTGACGACACGTGGCGGAGAGTTGAAGAGCAGTAGGCGGGAGGAGGAAGAGCAGGAAGAGCAGGAAGAGCAGGCTTTCTGGCCAAGGCACAGCCGCACCACGCTCTGACCGGAAGCCGCAGGATGTGGAGACTCCCCAGGGTCAGCATGGCGCCGGCCGTCCCACTGCGAGCTTATCAGCTTGATTTTGGTCATCACAAAACGACGTGTTCAAATGTTTGTGGGAATCAACAAAGTTTCACGTGTGTGTGTTCTGTTTTGTTATGACATACAGCACGAGTCGGCTAAACACTGTGCAAACAAAAAGCCACACATTTGCTCCTGAGGGCTAAATAAAACCAAATTAAAGTCTCGTATTTTGTACACACCTGCTGGTGGTCGTTCTTGTTGCGTTTTCACCTTTTGCTTGCTTGCCGCTCGGCGGTCCGGAGTCGGTAAGGAGCGTCGCGGTGTTGGTGACGTCACTCGTCCTCGAGCGGCGGTTGGATATGACGTCTTCCACAAGCGCGTCACGTTTCTTTTTGCGCTTTGCCTCGTTAGTGAGTGGTTCCCCCCCCCATATCTTTGCTGATGTTAGCATTTAACAGCTACATTCAAAGTATAAAAACAGATCGTTAGAAAGGCATTTTTTCTAAGAAAATGTATGTTGTGTATCTAGTGCTGAATGTAATATTTTTCGCCAAATCCCAAGTTGAAGGAGAAAAAAACGAAACAAATATCATCAGTCCACAAAGGCTTGCAGCTTTGAGTGCTTTTCCAAAATGAATTTAAAAAGAAATCACAATAAAGGCTTACAATGTAAGTGAAGGGAACTGGAATAGAGAGAGAGAGAGAGAGAGAGAGAGAGAGGGGGGGGGGGGCGCCCTTGTCCCAGGTCGCCACATTGTAAATGAGTACGTATTCTCAATTGACTTACCTGGTGAAAAATTGAATTAGAAAAATCATTTGGCTATAATCCCTGAAAATGTATTAAAATCTTAATGTCAGAATGACAGGGGGGGGGGGGGGATAGCAATTTTGAAATGCGTGCCTGGCTTTATTGTAGAGGAGTCGGAAGCGGAAATCTGACACGACCGGCACTAGCCAAGATGGCGGAGTGCGGCCAGGCCGGGCTGCTGGCGGCACTTCTGCTCTTCACGGTTCTGACGCTCCGCGACGTCTACGTCGGCAGGTCGAGCCCGCAGCAGGTCGCAGCCGGGCCGGAGATGGAGCTCGGGAGGGCGGCCAAGGCGACCATGTATAGCGGCCCCGTGCTCAAGTTTCAGTACTGGTGAGCCTAGCGGTGGCAGCTAATAGTTAGCACGCACACGAACAACGTCTTCAAACCACATTTGAACATGGGCTTAGTTGCTCCACTTTCAAAAGTCCGTTGATGTTTTTATAAGCAACATGCGTTCTGTTCCGTAGTAAACGCGACATTGGTTACTGATGTGTTCCAACTTGCGTAGAAAGGTGTACGAGCGAGTAAACTGCGGAAGGGAAATGTGTAAGTGCCTTTTTACTTGGAAAAGAATCACAATGTATGCTTCCTAAAGTGAGTGGCACATTGCCGCCTACGCACTCTCAGCCTGTGTTGGTTTGTATGCAGCATCTCCTGAGGCTACAGCAAAGTGTTCCAGGAGTACTCCAGGGCCATCGGGCAGTTGTACCCCGACATACGCATTGAGGGGCAAAACTACCCCCCCTCCCCCATCAACAAGTATGCCCACTGCAGCTGTCTGTGAGCGTGCACTCGTAGAAGTTTGCGTGACGCGCCTTTGTGGCTCCCTTTGAGATTGTTGGGCAGCGTGGTGTCGTATCTGAAGCTGGCGTCCATCTTGTTGATCGTCGGCGGCCAGAACGTGTTTGCGATGCTCGCTGTGAACACACCCAGATTTTGGACGTGGACCCAGGACAACAAGGTGAGGGCTTCACCCAGCAACGAGCGGGAGTTCGCATCCCGGCGTCGTCTTCAAGCCGTCTTTTTCCTCCGTCAGATTTTCTCTTGTCTGATGGCCTTCTTCCTGTGCAACATGATGGAGACGCACTTCCTTTCCACCGGAGCTTTTGAGGTCACACTCGACGGTGTGTCTGAATGGTCCATCACGTTGCGCAAAATACTGCTTCTGTGATCGGTCCATCACGTTGCATGAAATACTGCTTCTGTTTGGTCCATGTCTTCATTTCAAACATGTCCCCGATGGATCTTGCGCAATGCCCTGACCCTTGTGCTGTTGTCATTGGCGACCTCCTCAGACGTGCCCATCTGGTCCAAGCTGGAGTCTGGTTACGTTCCCAACATCCAGGAGATCTTCCGCATCCTCCACAACCACCTCAACATCAACCGGGTGGACGGCGCCGCCGGCTTCACCTCGCATTAGAAGGTCGGCCGCCTTCTCGCTGCCGCTTGCTTCTCACCGCCATCAACGGGTGTGTGTGTGCGTGCGTGCGTGATTGTGTTTAGGTGCGTCCCGGCTCAGCGGGACCATCAGCCGCCGGCATCCATGAAGGTGGGGTCTCAAAGCAGGACTCTGCAGGGCCTCGCCAGAAGTCTCTCCCGCCGACGACTGAGTGCCGCTGCCGCCGCCGCCGCCGCCTTGGGATTATGTGATCCTTCAGCTCTGCAAATTTTGCGATTGATTGAAGAAGAAAATAATCCAATGTTTAGCGTTAGTGTCACGCTAGCCGGAAATGATGAAAAAGTGTTGAAGTCTTTCTTTCTTCACGTGCAGTATCCCACTTGACTAGGAGACTTTTTGTCCTAACTTGTAGGACAACTCTTCAACTAGCAGGACAAGTGCATGTTGTTTGTGAGCCATAACTGTCGGAGCTGGTTGTTGTAGTTACTCGTGTATGACAACTTGACAAGTGACACTAACACGAGCGTGTTGTCTGATGAGCTTTGAGCTGTCGCAGGATGGCATAAATGGCATGTATTCATCTTCGGCGTTCAAGCGTTTTTGAAATAAATAATGTTTGATGTGATGGAAATGGACTCATTGGACTTGTTGTCAAATGTGCTTACCTTGAGCTGTGTGCTAATTAACGCAATAAAAAAATGGTGTCAAATGTGGCGTTTGTTGAGGCCAAAATATGAGTGTGTGATTCTTAGAAATGCCTTCTCACTCAACGTACAGAAATATCATCTGGACTTGAGTTGCCTTTGCTACTCTTTACAAAGATCCCCAAAACAACATGCTCATCAGCCAACGCTAACTTATATCATTTATTTTTGTCTCGAGCGTGCACACCGCCCTATGCGGGAATCGAACCCACGGTGTCGCCACACGAGGCAGGCGAGGGCACCCCG
Source organism: Syngnathus floridae (assembly GCF_059516105.1). Taxonomy (NCBI): domain Eukaryota; kingdom Metazoa; phylum Chordata; class Actinopteri; order Syngnathiformes; family Syngnathidae; genus Syngnathus; species Syngnathus floridae. The sequence goes on along the minus strand of NC_142413.1, from coordinate 667,812 downwards.
ACGCCGTCAGCGACTCCTAAAGAGAGCTTCTTATTTTTTTGGACGAGCTTTCCAAGCAAATGCGGTCCAATTTCCGGTCAGGGGCCAAGGATCGCCTTTGATTTGCGCCGTTTCCGCCCGTTGCCCGGCACCTCCCTCTCTCCAGTCCGACAGGGCGGCGCTCTCACGCTCGGCAGCACACAAGAAGAGGACCAGCAGGAGCCGGATGCGGGATGCGATAGTTAGCATGAGCCTTAGCAATCGGGCGGGAATCCTTGTGAACTTGCCTTTCTTGACGTCCCACTGTTGCACTTTTAACGTGACAGTCTCATTACGTCAGCGACCGATGTCCGCTTTTGACGTTCCAACTGAAACTGTCCGGCTACGATCACCACGACGAGCAGAAGTGACGAAGCCGAGGAGAGAACCAACGCCGGCTGTGAGTGAGCAACGCTAGCCGCCTTAGCTCAGCTTGTCTTAGCTTAGCGGCGCTCCGAGTGGAGCGACAACTCGTAATTGCAACCTTGTCGTTCATTTTCCCCAATGCTTCAAAATCTCGGCGGCTTCTGGCCCCAAGAAGCATTTCCTCCCTTGATTTTTCTTAAAAACAAAGTGCTCCATGAATTTGGTTCAATAGGGCGGGGTGGGCCAAACAGTAACTGAATATGTCACGTGTGTGTCTTCAGCCGTGTCCTCCTACTGTCGTCCTCCTGCTATGAGCAACGCTTTAAGTTTGCACACAATCTTAAAGTTCGAACCCAACCCAACCCAACCCAACCCAACCCAACCCAATGTGCTCATGCTGATGCACCTCGTATGTTTTCGAAACTGACGTTTGACGTCATATAGTAGGCGTGTCCACGCTAATCAAGCACTGACCGTCGAGGAAGCTTTTCTAAATCAAATCACCTTTAATATGAAAAAGTCATACTTGAATGTGGCTGGCTGCCGGTTGGTTAGCAGTTCCCACCACGCTCGGTTGCGCCCGCTCTAAAAGGGATCTGATCTGCATGGTCTATGTATGTCACTTGCGACTCCAAGTCGTTTGCTCTTTCAACATGAGGTGTATTTTAACTCGCATGAAGACGGCTTGGACGACGTCATTGATGTTGTTTTTGCCGGAATGCTGCGCGCAGCAGTGGATATCAAAATGAAGCAACGATGGAAATACATAATCGTAGATTTGCTGGGACTGAGCAAACTGTCCACAGCAATGTCTTTAAATGGCATAGAAAAAGCATTGAACACCTCCTTGGAATCGACGTGTACTTGAAAAGTTGCCACGTTCGTTTGTAGGTGCAGAGGAAGAGACGGCGTGTGGAGAACCCGATCGTCTCCAGCAACCCTAAACCTCGCCGCGCTAACAGAGCGGCTCATGCTCACAGAAGGTCCAACGCTAATAGCGTGGCCAATAGAAGAGCCAGACCCCGAGGGAGGTCAGCGTCCGGCCCGCCCGCCGACGCCGCCGAGACCATCGACGTGATGGACAACCAGGAGAACGGTGGAGTCACATGACCGATCCCGTGTCATGCCTGTCGCCATCGATTGCAAATCAAATTTGGATGCATCATCAAAAGCTCCGTTGGTTGTGACCAATGACGAGCTCTTGTTGCTGTTTAGGCGTTGAGGAGGTGGTGGACCTGACGTCCGAGACAGCAGAGGCCTCGCATGTTGTCGACCTCACCAACAATGACTCCGTGCTGGTAAACAACACGTGCACGCACACACGCACGCACACGCGCACACACACACACACACACACACACACACACACACACACACACTTAGCATGTGCACAGAAAGTAACGACGTGCCGCTAAGGTCACATCGTGCCGCTAGTGTGAAGCATTCAAACTAACTCCTCCTCTTCTCCCTGTGGCTGTTGTCACGTTGCCTCCACGCTGTCCCAGCTGGTGGATGAAGGTACAACATGTCCCTTCGCTGCATTTGACACCTACGTGGGTGGACTTGCCCTGATGCTGCCCGTGTCCTCCGATCAGGTCCTCAAAGCAGGAGGAACACCACGGGAGAAAGTTACGTCGTGAGCAGCGACGACGACGACGACGACGATACCTCGCCTGCTGTTCCCCGTGTTGACTTCTTGACCTCGCTGCGGAGGCAGAGCTCCGTCAGGTGAGAAACCACACCAACTCAGGCCAAATCAACATTATCGTAAACAAGTAGCGAACGCAAGTCAAATCGAGTCTATATTTATGTCGCACATAGTGTGTGTGTGTGTGGGGGGGGGAGTAGTCGACTTTGTTTTAGTTCCATGTACAATTAAATACAAGTCAATCCAATCCCTAGAACAAATATGCAATCCAGCTCATAGACACGTCACACATATTGAATACTGTTCAATTTTGATAACTTGTCCCACGTGACCAATTTACAGTAATCCCTGCTTTGTGGCCCATAATAGCTTCCAAGAGCACCGGCGATAGGTGGAAATCCACCAAGTCGCGTCATCCTCTCATTTGTACATTTTTTGTGCATCAAAAAGTGTACATTAAACCATAGAAGCGCATATGTTATCGTTAGAACATTCAAGAATAGTTTCAAACGTGTAAATAGCATATGAACGGTATAAATGACATACAGAAAATCATATATGGAAAAAATCGATACATGTGTATGTAACATATGTAGATGTGGCTAAAGTATACATACTGTAAATAACTTATTTCAACCAAGTGCACATACTGTGAATATGTTTTGAGAACATTTTTTTTTTTTATAACCAGGTCCAATACTGTAAATATGTTTTTAGAACTCATAACAACGTTTTGATAACAATGTACAGCCTCTACTGAGCCAAGGCGCATATTTCACACGACAAAATGATTCATTTGGCATGAGATCGTTTCCTGCGGCGCACACTCAATGGTCTCCCACGGCACTCCGGTTGAGAATCGGTGAACGTGTAGTAAACCAAATGCACGATTCCATTTCAAGACTGCCCATGAAATGCAGCCCTTCCACGTGTGCCCTGGCATCTTCTTCTTGTGTTCAGGTGTACACCTGGAACCATCAGCTGTCCGGTGTGTATGGACACCTACTCGGAGGTGAGGCTCACCACGCGTGTATACGCCCGTCCGTGTACGCTGCCGACGCTCATGTTGTCGTTGCGCCGGCGGAGATGGTGGACAGCGGGCGTCTGGTGGTGTCCACCAAGTGCGGTCACGTCTTCTGCAGCCAGTGCCTGCGAGACGCCCTGCGCTGCTCGCTCACGTGCCCCACGTGCCGCAAACGCCTCACGCCTCGCCAGTATCACCCCCTCTACATCTGAGCGCCTCCCCTGTTTGCGTCCCCTCTCTCCTTTTCCCCCGTTCTTGTGTTTGTGTTCGACTTAATAAATAAAGCGCCGCGTACACTCACGTCGCACGTTGCACGTCGGGAGCGTGCGGTCACCCGACGGGAAGGACCGGACGGACGGCAAACGTCGGCGGAATGCTCCAGAAGGTTCGAGGCGAGCTTCTATTTCCAAAAGTTGCCGCCTCTAGAAAAATCCATGACAACATTTGTTTGACAAAGGTTTGAACAATTTAATAAAGATTCTATTTCATACTATGTTCATAAAATAGGCGGAAAGCGTCATCAATACCACTTTATAGTTAAAGGCTGACGACAAATGTGTTGTTATGCTCACGTAAATATTTGGGAGGTGAGATGACTTCCACATTTGTGTCCTCGCCAAAAACAAAAGTGCTTGTCGTGTAAGTAAAACTGCTGTTTCTTTTCCTTGAGGGAGTGTGCATTGTTACATAAACTTACCTCCTGCCTTTATATTTTCAACCGTGTTTGTTTTCTCAAACTTAAATTGCTTGAAATAAAATGTTCTGCTTTGAAGAGATTTATTCAACGGAGCGATTGGATAATGCGATCAATAAATAGGTCAGTGTTTTATTTAAATCAATGATTTGCAGAATTAGCAATTACTCTGGGTTGTTTTTTAGACTTTATCTCATTTCAAATGTCACCCTTAACCTTAAATATCCTCCAAGAAAGCAGACCAACTGCTTGTCTTTGTCAAATCCAAATGAAATGTTCCTATGAATTTTTTTTTTTTTTTTTTTTTCTGGACCAAACCAGCAACTAAATCGTATTCATTTTGCTTGTGCTTTTTCTGCATTGCCACCTGGGTTTGAACATAGGGATGGAATTAAAACTTCGAAAAATCAGTCGACGGATGGAAAGAAATAGTTTGAAAGACTTAATGACGTGACCATAATAACAAAGATGTCTGAAGAGAAAAGAAAATACCGAAAAGCAATTTACAAAATAAGGACACTTGTTTGGTCAATTGATGTTATTCACTGAAAGAAAAATGAAAAAGTTGGAAGTGGTACCAATGTTTTGTTGTTGACGTCGGAGTGACAAGGCGAATTTTTGGGGCTATGCGTCATCTTTGGCGGTGGGGGTCACGTGGGAAGAGGGGAATTCCCCCGATTGGAAAAGGCGCCGTCATCGCCAGGCTTCTCATTGGCTAGTGTGGGCGGGTTTTGAGCGCCGAACCAATCGGGCAACACGTAAATATTGACTTTCCATGGTAACGCCCATCCCGGAAGTAGCCGACTCAAAGTCAAGACAAAGCGTTTAAAAGCTGCGTCACAAAGTGCCCTAGTCGGTTCGACCACGACGAGTTGAAGAAGCGCGCGCAAGCGTACAAGCAGCAGCAGCAACAGCAGCCAGCGGTCAAGATGTCGGTGACGGTGAAGGCTTACCTTCTGGGCAAAGAGGAGTCGGTTCGGGAGATTCGTCGCTTCCTGGTGCCGCGTTCTGAGGTCCAAAACTTCGAACATCTGTGCGACAAAACTTGTCAGATGTTCTCCGGACTTAAGAAGGGTGCTTTCAACATGTACTATAAAGGTCGGATTCTTTAAAAAACAAAAAAAAAAAAAGATTGCCTCCCTCCCTGTGTCCGTTTGATTGTCGGCCTTTGTTTTGCTTTCCAGACTGCGAAGAAGACCTGGTGGCCTTCTCCTCGGATGACGAGCTCTCCATGGGCATGGCCTGCTTGAAGGATGACGTCTTCCGGGTTTTCATCAAAGGTAAACAGAAAAAAAAATAGAAAGAAAAGACAGCCTCGTCATTGTCTTCTTCATCACCGGCAACTGCAATAAATTAAGCACAGTGGAATGTTCTCTTGCTCTACCGCGGTTTGCTGTTCGCGGCCTCGCTGTTTAAAGATCGAGATTTTTTTCTTGTCAACGTAACATGGTTTTGGTAATACACTCAAACCTCGACATACGTATTGAATTCGTTCCGGGACCTACTGCCAATAGTCCCATATGAATACTCTGTCATTTGTTTCATTTATTCCCAAACAGCAATAATAACTCCTTAGTATCTACTGCAGATAGCAATAAATAAGTAACAAAAAAATAATCCATCAATTTTTTTTATTTTTTTTATCGTCACTGACCCTTAGACAGAGATTCATAACGTTTGGTAACTTATTGTAACTCGGCAAAAGGCGTTCCATCTCTTCCGGGGTAATTGTTGACATTCCAGCCATATTGTTTTGCAGGATCACTCAAACCGCGCTCATATTTTCTTACGATTTCTCCTTTTAATTGTGAGGAAATCATCACCTCCCTATTTTCACCCCTGCTAGCATTTGCGTTAGTCTTCCTAGGACCCACCACGATATGATAACGTGATGCGAACTGATGTCATCCCGACGTCTAGCGATGTCGTACGTTGGGAACTGTTGAGTCAAATATTTGATCCGATTTCACGTTGGACGTTGAATCACCAAATGATTCCCGAGCGCCGCGGCGGCGGCACCGCTGCTGCTCACTGCTGCTCACTGCTCCCCTCTCGCCCAGGGGATGGATCCAAATGACACGGGGAGGGATGGCTTCAATGCAGAGGACTAATTTCACCACACCCAGATGTGTGTGTGACAATGATCATTGGGACTTTAACTTTAAAAATCCGTATGTTTAAGCAATCGTATGACTGCCGTATTTTTTAAGAGTGTAGGAATGGCAAATAGTGCAAATAACCAGAATGTTTGCGTTTCCAGAGAAGAAGGAGCACCGCCGTGACTTTCCAGTTCACGCCTTTCCACCGGGCGCCTTTGTGGCGGCGGCGGGCCCGCCCCCTCCGCCACCCCACGTGGGCGCTGTGCACGCCAACGTGACGTGCGACGGCTGCGAGGGGCCGGTGGCGGGCGTCCGCTTCAAGTGCAGCGTGTGTCCCGACTACGACCTTTGCTCGGCTTGTCAGGTGCAAGGGAAGCACACCGAGCACCCCCTGCTGCCCATCTGGCACCCCCTGCAGGTCAGCATCGCGTACTCTGCAGCCCCTGTGGCGTGCACGCCTGCGCTCATGTTGCGCGCATGTTTTTCAGGCACTGTTCCCTCGAGGAAAGCTGGTGAAGAAGATGCGCCACTGCAGCAAGAACCAGAAGTGTGCCAGAGGTGGCGCCCCCGCTGGTCAGTGTTATTGTTTCTTTCAACATCCGCGGATGGGCTTCGGGCTCATCTTTGACCTTTGGCTCCAAAGCAGGCCTCAGCTTCCTGAAGAATGTGGGAGAGGGAGTGGCGGCCATGCTGAGCCCGCTTGGTGAGCCACGTGGGTGCCAACTAACCGTCTGGGTGTCCGGACGGGAAGTAATGCGTTTGTTGTCCCACGCAGGCATCGACGTGGACATCGACGTGGAGCACCAGGGCCAGAGGACCAAAGTGAGCAATCAGGATCAAGGGGACGTGGAGGTTGGCGGAGCTGAGGGCGACGCTCGGCCCAGAAAGGTCAGGCGCGCCAACAGGCACGTTGCTGTCCGTTTTTGTAGTTCCGCCACTAAAAATCCCCTTGTTGTGATCGCCCACCGTCATAACAATCATTTGGCCTCATAGAAACGCCCTTGCTGGAAAACGCCATAAACTGGCTCACAAACAGCATTCATTGTCACAGTCTGGTAACACTTTACAAAGGTTTCCTCAATGTGAATGTTGTGAGATAATTGTCAGATAACATTGCCGTCTCTTGCCGACGTCAGGCTTCAGCCGACACCACCAAAGAGTTTGACGAAGAGTGGACTCATGTCACGTGCAAGGAAGTGGACCCTTCCAGTGGAGAACTGCAGTCCTTACTGCAGAACGACAAACTGGACCACGACGAGAAACCGAATGGGGACCAGAACCCAAAGGGGGACCGGAATGTCAAGGGGAACCAGAAGCTGGATGTTCCTGTAGTGGTCCAGAAGGATCCGTCAGGCTTGAAGGTGGCAGCTCTGTACCCTCACCTTCCTCCAGGTAACGGCTCGCCATGTGCCCTTCCCCCCTGCCCGAAGGCATGTTTAGCTAACAAGTAACCTCCTCCCCCCCCCACACACACACACACATACACATACAGAGGCAGATCCCCGCTTGGTGGAGTCTCTGAGTCACATGTTGTCCATGGGGTTCACCGACGAGGGCGGCTGGCTGACCCGCCTCCTGCAGGCTAAAGATTTTGACATCGGTGCCGCCCTGGACGCCATCCAGTACGCCAAGAAGCCCCGCCCCCACCCGCACTGATTCCAGCAATAGGCGTCATAGCACACGCTTCTTAGCTTCTGCGACATCAGATTAAAAGCAGTAATCAGTACTACTCTATTCACTAAAGTCTGTAATCAAAAGAATTCATTGCTACTCAATAAAAACGCTTTGCTCAGCTTTCCTGATGATTTTATTTCAAGAGGTCAACATAAAGTTTGGGGAATTTTCAGACTTGCAAAATGACACCCAATTGAAATAAGTGAAGGTCATCAACGTTTTCATCAGAAGCTCACGTCAAAGTCATCTCCGCTGTCAAACCTGGAGGAGGCAGGCAACAAGGGTTTGGGCCGCCAAATGACGGCGCCGTTGAGGCCGGCGATGTCGCATCCCGGTGACGACGCTCGCGCCGAAGCGAAAGACAAAGGTGGCTTAGCATTGAGCGTGTTAGCGTTGCTCAACGGGCGAGGAGTAGCACTTGACCTCACCTGAGGTACATCTTCACACTGCCTCTTTCTGATGCACACCCACACACGTATTAGGATGCATTCGGACAATTCGGTTGCCAGTGGGTGGAGCCTAACAAACATCACCTGTCAGTCAAGGTGTTGGCTGGGAAACATTGCATGTCCTTTGAAAGTACATCTTGGTCGTCGTCCTCAGGTGTGGCTACGTATTTGCTCCAGCGGCTCACCTGTGGATGGACCTGCGCGCGCACGCACGCACGCACGCACATACGCAAGATGAGCGCTTGCTAGTGTGCGCGCGCATGAGCGTCATCTCACTTGTTCATCTTGCTGGCCTTCGCTGCTTCTTTCCCCTTCTGGCTGCTTCCTGCCAATCACTCGTTGATGTTATACAGACACATAATCCGTCAAACGAATCACCCTGTGTGAGTCACTTTGTGTCGTTACCTGAGCGACCGCACATCTCGTTCTTCCAACATGGCGGCCCTGGTGGCGTTCAGCTTCTGAACGTGCCGTCTGCAGTCTGCTGCGCCGCCTCTGCCGAATTCCTTCATCATGTGGCATTGCGAACATTCCGTTCAGATGAATTCATTCGTAAGAGTGAACGCAAAGTGAACTTGAAGACATCGCGCGCGTTCATCGGCAGATGAATTGCTTACCTTGAGCAAAGATTGCGTCACCCCGCAGAGTTTACACGTCCACTTTTTCACCTTCTTCACCTGCCACCCACCATTTGATGTACTGTAACGCTTCTTGTGCACATTTTTAACAGCGATTGTGTGACGTCAAGCCGGACCACGGACATTTCATCATGATTTGACAATTGGGCGTCTGAAGCCAAAGGGCAGCCATATTACGTAATCGTGTACTCTTACTGACAACTATTTTAGAGGCTGGTTCTAAGGGCGCTTTTCATCCCCATTCATATAAACGTCGTTGGCAACGTTAGAAGCCGTTGGCTTCCCGTGTGTACGACGTGTTTGAGTTGCTCTTACTTGTTGCACCTGGAAGCAGTCGCAGCGGAAACATTTCACCACGTGAAACGTTTGAGACATGTCAAAAGCCAGACAGTTTAACAAAATAAAGAAGAAAAACAACACACACACAAAAAAAGAAATCCTGTGTTTTCCGCTCCTTTGCCGGCCGGGCTTTGTTTGAAAACCTATGTCACATCCTGGTAGTGTTGGCTCGTGAGCAAACCATGATTCGTTCAAAGGAACGAATCTTTTAAGTGTACGAGAGTGAACGAATCACTTCTTAAAGTGATTCGAAAATGGCGGCGTACCTAATGGGTGTCCGAGTGACGTCACAGATCAAACAGCCAATCAGAAAGTGGGGGTGAGGGCGGGTGTGGCACTTTTCACTTTCTTTTAAGCTTTGACCATGATTTTTCCCTAATAAATTGGCCTGTTTTTTGGAACACCTGAAAATAGCGGTGTACCTAATGGAGTGTCCGAGTGACGTCACGGATCAAACAATCAGAAAGTGGGGGTGAGGGCGGGTGTGGCCCTTTTCACTTTCACTTAAGCTTTTTCCCTAATGAAGTGGCCTGTTATTAGGTCCACCTGAAAATGGCGGTGTACCTAATGGAGTGTCTGAGTGACGTCACAGATCAACCAGCCAATCAGAAAGTTGGGGTGAGGGCGGGTGTGGCACTTTTCACTTTCTGTGAAGCTTTGACTATGATTTTTGATTATTTGATTTATTAAAAGAAAAAAAAAACGTTTGAACGAATCTTTTGAGTGAACTGACTCAAAAGATTCAGTTCACTTAAAAGAGCGGGAATGCACATCACTACATCCAGGCGTCACATCCGGGCATCGCATAGAAGCGCGAGGGCGCCCCCCCCCCCCCCGTCGGCGCGGCAGATCTCAAAGGTGTGTCTTGACTCAAATATGTCAGTGCACGAAAATACGCACTTCATTGCTGTCAGGATTACAAAAGATGAATATTTGTTTATTGATTATTTATTGGCCATCACGCAAACAACAGAGCGCTCCACATTTATTTATCAAATTTCAGTCACTTAAAACGTCACACGAGCATTTCCATCCAACAGGAAACGAGATCACGTCTCTTTCACATTAAAAGACATTCTTCTCAAATTTGCATTTTGCGCAGTTTGTGGCAAATCAAATCTCAGCCTTTCACGAGTCTGTTCTTTTTGTCTGAAACCCAAATGGATTTTTTTTTGGGCATTTTGGCAGGAAGTTTTTTTCCAACCCCCAGACCAATAAGATTTGTATTTCAGATGAAACGTTTGCAGAAACAGGGAAAAATGCCCAAAAGTCCAATTTTTGACACAGAGAAAACTATTGAAACATTCTGCTGCCACACTAGAAAACAAAAAGTTCAACGTCACATTTAAACTTGTTAAATTTCAGGCTTTATTTGAAATAAAAAGGAAATCTTTTGGAACACGATGATGATGATGATTATACAGTGTGAATTCTGAACTACTGAGCTGAACCAGAAGGAATTGCTCTGTCTTGTTTTGCCCATTAGTATAACCTGAAATTGATCATATGTGATAGGGACTACTTCGGCCATTGAAACGGGACACTGATCACATCACTTTTGTTTTGTTTCTTGGGTGGCAGCAGGCAACAGTACGCTGCTTCCATAGAAAATGGTATTTGTTTGAGGAAAAGAATGTTTGCCACCCTTACTGTGGGTCTTTTAATGCGAAAGAGGAAGCGGTTACAGCCAGGCAGCTGCCAGTAACGTGAAGCACCAGGACGCGCGAGAAGGCCAGAGGTCAAGTGTCGCCACGTTCGCGGTCCGAAGAGGCAGAGCTGCTCTGACGCTCCGCCGCCCGGCGTGTCTGGCAAGCGGCAATACGGGCCTGGATGCTTCTCTTCCTCTCAAAGTAGTCCACCAGCGCAGGCTCGGTCAACATGGACGCCAGAACCTGCTCGAAGGTGACGGACCAATCGGCGTCGGCCGCGCTGACCCGCCTCCTCCTCGGCCCCTCGCCGCCGCCTTCATCGGCCGACGATGCGTCGTCGCTCAGCGTGGAGAACGATGAGGCCGACGTGTCGTCTCGGGCCTCCTCCGGGCGGATGTCGGCCGGCGCCTGCCGTCCGGCGGCGCCCTGCCTGTCGCCGTTGTTGAACTTCTTTCCGACTTCGCCGATGCGAAGCAGCAGGCTGGCGACGGTGGCGATGGCGTGGTAGAGCTGCTGCTCATCGTGCTCCTCTTCACTGAACATGTTGTACAGCGACTTGCACAGCTCGATGAACTGCTCCTACACCCGCGTCAACGTCAGACTTCATCAGACTCACCGATCCGAACATGTACGAGAGCTGAGTGCTGACCTGGTTCATCCGAGGAAGATCTTTGATGGATTCCTGCTTGGGCTCCTTCTCCTTGGCCCACATCCGCAGGTAGTACCTGTAGTCCTCTGTGGGTCAAGGTCAAAGGTCATGATACCCAGCCGCACCCCAACTTGCAGTCAAACGGCGGCGACGCAAGCGTTACCTTTCTTCTCCTCGCCGCTGGCGTCAGACTCGGCGTTGGCGTCCTCACCTGCACACCGCGGTCATCGCCATTGTCAGCTACGTCACCATCGTCGTCATTGTCAGTCGTCATTGTCAGTCTGGTGTACCACGGGGATCTGTTTTGGGGCCCTTGTTTTGGGGTTTTCATCGACTGCATTTACTACGTGCCTCAAGTGACGGATCACACTTGGGTGTTAAAACAGCGTTGCACATTGACATCGTGGCACAAATCGACGCCACTTACATGCTTTCATGTTGTGTTCTGTTGTATTGTTGTTATTCATTTATTAGCTGTTGTGTAAATGCATACATGCTTTGCAACGCGAACCCTAACCCTAGTGCTTTGCGTTATCGTCGTCGTCGTCATGGTTATCATCGTTATCATCGTCATCATCATCATCATCCCCCCCCCAACCAAACCTGCTGTCACTCGCTGCGGTCCAAAACTGTCTTTAAGAGACAAGAAGGAAGATTCTGGAGGAGCAAGAAGAAAGGGAGGAAGAGAAAGAAGCCCCTTGAAGCAAACGAAATCCATGGCCGCCGACCAAAGTGCGCGCTTACCTTTAGGCGTGTCATCGGTGAAGAAGTTTGCAGCCTCCAGCGCGGACTCCGCCTCCTCGGGACACAGAGCTGACACACAAACAATGACGTTTTTGGCCGTGCTAGCACTAGACACACACACACACACACACACGATCACCGCCGTACTGGCCCACGTTCAAACGCTCAGGCAAATATACAAACGTTACCAGGCGGCAGGTGGAGCTTGTAAAGCAGCTTGAGCTTGTCTGTCATGTCGCCGTGGTACATCCCACCTGCACAAAGAGCGAGGCGAGCACGAGGACCAAGGTCAAGCGCCAGCGCCCTCCGCAGACTCACTGAGCGCCGTGACAAACTCCTTGAAGTTGACCAGGCCGTCGCGGTCGCGATCCAGCGTCCTGAAGAGTCGGCCGGCCAGGACGGGCGCGTGCCCGGCGCAGCGCCAGGCGGCCAGGGCGCAGAAGAGCTGCGAGAACTGAGCGGCGTCGATGCGGTACTGCTCCAGGTAGGGCAGGCTGGGGTCGTGTCGCTCCGCCGCAGTGCCGCCCGAGCCCCAGTAGCGGCTGCTCATGTGCCGGGCCTGAAACCAGCGTGGTCGTCGTCAGCTGTCGGCAGCTGTCGTCAGCTGTCGGCAGCTGTCGTCAGCTGTCGTCAGGTGTCGTCAGCTGTCGTCAGCTGTCGTCGAGCGTCCCTCCCCTCCCCTCCCGTCCCGTCCCGTCCCGTCTCACCTTAAAGAGGCAGTAGAGCTCCTCCAACTCCTCCATGCCGAAGGCCGACTCGGTCACCATGGCTCGCACCTGCGCACAGAAGGCAGCCAGCCGTCGTTGTCCTCAACCTGTTAGCCCGTGAGGCCGTTAGCCCGAGACCCCGGCTCACCACGCTCCGTTTTGCCGTGTCCTCCAGAGACTGGATCACCTTTAACCTCTGCTTGAACCTCATCTGCTCGATGACATCGGAGCGAAGGCCGCTGAACTTCTGCTCGCACAAGTCAGCCGGTTGGTTAGGCCGCGAAATCGACAATTCGAAGGCGCGGCTGGCGCGGTTCTGTCGTGGCGCCAATATTGCGGCCCCCGCGCAAAGCCCCGCCAACACGGACTGTGAGAGAACTTCTAAAACTGGTCTTTGCATGAAAATTGGAGATGGAAGCAACTGAGGCTCGGGTAAACGCCATTCTCCCGGTCTGACCTCATAGGAGGACTGGACGAGTTCGAAGATGTCAATCTCGGGCGGCGGCTCGTCTCCGCCGGTGAGGAGGGCGTGCAGGTGGGGGACAGGCGGCGTGGCGATCTGCTTGTTCACCACGTGGTCCAGGTACCTTCACACGCGCATCACGTGTCCAGCCGGTGGCGCTGCATCCCACCAGGCGCTCAAGGGCGACCGACCGTTACCTTCCCAGGACGGTCATGGCTTCGCCCTCGTCGCTGCAGGCCAACAAGGCGTCCATGTTGTCGTGGAGCACTGCCAGCGCCACCTGCAGGCAGCACGGGAGCGTGAGAAGGTGGCAGGCAGGCAGCCCGGGATGACGGCCAGCGTACCTGGAAGATGACTTTGATGCCCTCGTAGAAGAAGCAGTCGACCAGGACCACGGCGCTGTCGAAGGGCATGACGGACAGGAAGAGGGTGAGGAACCACGACAGGCTGATGGTGGAGATGACGCCCAGATCCTGCATGTGCTGGTACAACAGGGGCAGGAAGGCCCGGGTCAGGTCTTCAAACACCCCCTGGTCCACCAGAGCGCCTTCAAGCAAACACGGGTCAGCCGCGAGGACGCACGCTGAGACGCAGTCATTTGTGAGCCAAGGCGGCGGCGGCGGCAGCGTACCCACGACCCTGGTGTTGTAGTAGTCGGGCAGCATGCGCTCGCAGAGCGCCACCAGCAGCCAGAAGGCCTCCTCCTCAGTGCAGTACAGCAGCAGCACCGACGTCACGATGTTCATGGCCTGCGGTCGGGGCACGTCGTCAGTCACGCGGCCGGCCCGGCCGCTCGGAGGCGTCGCCCACCTGGCAGTAGCCGATGCCCGGGTTCCTGTGGGCGTAGGCCGTCAGGACGCGGCGCAGGGCGCCGATGCCCGTCTCGTTCTGGAAGGCTCGGTGCTCGGGCATGGAGCGGTGCAGGTCCCGCTCGATCTCCTCCGTGGCCAAAGAGCACAGGCCCGCCGCCCGCTCCACCAGGTCGCCGTAGTAACCGGCGTGCATGGACATCTCGTTGCGCGCTCCTACCGACGCGGGGCGGCAGGGGGAAGCAACAAAAGGCCCAGGCCAACAAGAGTCACGGGAGAGAGGAGAAGCAGCGGAAAGAGGCCAGAAAGAGCGAGCGCCGGCCGCCTACCTGAGAAGAGCAACCAGAGTTCTCCTCGGAGCCTTTCCGGAATGCCGCCCAGGACTAATTCTCGGCTTTTGGACGTCCTGTACATGCAGACTCCGCGGCCAAACTCGGAAAAGTGGATGTTCCACGCCTCCTCCTTCATCTTCTCCTTCATCTGACGCACACCGATGATTGTCACACGACACAACGTGAGCGCCAGCAAAGTCTGGACCATGGCTGGATGGCATCCAGCCTAAATGTCCGCATTATTTGTCAGTGTGGTCTGTTTAACTTGTCAATCGGACACAATTAAAAAGGAGGCGCACTTATTAGAATATTTGAAGATTACTTTTGAACAAACAGATTCGATAAAAAGTGCGGCAAATGAATACATCCGGGTGGATGGAGAAAATGGAGCGTGTCGAGTGCGTGGCATGCACTACATGTAATTGTACGGCTGGCCACTAAGCGGAGCTCTTGTAGCTCTCGCGATCGTTGAAACGTATTTTGGGTCACCAACTCGTTTGCTATTTGTACACTGTTAACATGAAGTTTCAAGATAAACCAAAAGTAAGTGGAACTTCGAGGGCACAAGAATCGGGCGGGAGTCTGACGAAGTGAAGGGCTCGAACTCATGTGCCCCGTCTGCTGACTCGCAGGCCAAAGTGCGACGTATGTTTTACGTTCGTTCGTATTTGATGTGCACGTTTCGTAAACCGAAGTATATACTAAGTTGGTTTGTCTCACCGGTTCCACGCTAAGCTCCCAGTAAACATCTTGTCTCTTTTGCCAACGGACCGGCATAGAAAGCGTGTTTGGGCGGACTGACTCACAGCTTTGGGGCCCAGGTCCTCTGGAGCGTCTTTGCGGTAAAGTTGCAGAAGTCCTTGCGTGGCCGTGGGCACGTCGGGGTGATAGTGGCGCTCCTTGGCGACGCCGGAAGATGCCTGGAGGTAGGGAGGACAACAACCTTAAAGACTCCCTCCCTGGTGACGGTGTTTGCCGCGCACTGATAAACGACAAGCAAATGAATGAGGCGATCGCACCGCGGCCGCCAGAGGACTGACGTCCCCCCACGAGCTGTCGTCGGGAGTCCTCTGCAGGAAGTCGGAGATGCGCTGGACCAGGAAGTCCCGATCTTTGAGGTTGGCAAACAGGAAGTTCATTTTGTTCTTGGTGCTGATGGACACGGGACACGGCAGAACGCTGCTGCTGTCCGCCTTCTCCACGATGGAAACCTGGCGGGCCCAACGCGGCGACAACAAAACGGCTCAGTAAGCACACTTTTTGCTCAAATTCACCGAGAACGGAGTCGGGTTTTGGTCGGCCCGAAAAAATTGGACCGAAAATTCAATTTCTCAAGCGTCCGTTGGACCTCTCTGAGCGGGATGATGAGCTGGCACAGGTCTTCTTCTCGGCTCCGGAAGCAGATGTAGTTGTTGGAGATGAAGAGCTGGCCCACCACGTGCATCTTGGCGAAGGGCGTCCACAGCGTGCAGTCCGTGTGTCCGTCCAGACGCTCGTCCTGCGTCAGACGGAAGGTGCTCCGGTAACGCTCGTTCTTGGCCCGCGCGTCCAGATCCCTGCCCGCAAAACATCCCGGCGTGAGCGGCGGCGGAATCAAGAAAGAGGAACTTCCCGGACCTCTTGAGGGCGGAGACGTTCTTGAGGGTCTTGCGGGGTTTGGGCAGCGTGAGGTCGGCGGCGAAGGCCTCGTTGTCCAGCAGCTGCCGCATGGCCATGTTGGCCAGCTGCTCCATCAACTTGAAGGTGTCGTTGATGTTGAGGAACACGGAGAAGAAGTGCTCCCCGACCCGAGTTCTCACGCGAACGCTTTCCGGGAACAACAGGGTGGCGTTCTTCTCCAGCTGGGTCACTTCTGTCCACGGGACCACCAGAGTGACTGCCACGAATGCACATACGACACAGGAAGTGTATGGGACCGCTCCGATAGCGAGCCTCTCCAGAAGGTGTGGTGTGGTGTGGTGTGGTGTCGTATACCTTCCTTGCCCAGTAGGAAGGAGTAGAAGCAGAGGTGATTGACGGACAGGTAGAGCCAGCCCTGCCGTGGCACGCGACTTTTCCAGTAGCTGCACGAGTAGTAGTTGACCAGCTTCTCCTCTTCGGGCATCCCAAACAGTTTGCGCATCTTCAGCTGGGCTTCCTGGAACTTACTGCAATCCTCTTCCTGCCCGTCGTGGCCCGTCGTCGCCCGCTTCTCCTCTGCGATCAGGCCCTGCGCCGAGCAGGAAGTCTCCTCGTGAGACCCCACTAAGCCCACTTCATACTGCCGTCACCAAAAAGCTCAAAGAATAATAAGAATAATAATAATAATAAAAGACGTACGGAAATCTTGCCCCTGACGAACGTGGCGACGTCGCTGTCATTGTCGAAAGTGGCGACTGTCTGCAGCAGGTTAGCCTCCAGCCAATCCCAGTGCTCTGTAATCTCCTTGCGCGAGGAACCTGCCACACGCGGCCGGCCCACGGGTCAAAAGTCAGTCGGGGTCAGGAGTCCCATCCGGGGGCGGGACTCACCGCAGGCAACGTTCCAGAAGATCTGCGAGTCGGCCGTTTGGAGGAGGATCCTGTAGGGGGCCACCCTGGCGCTGGAGTCCAGAACCACATCCAGAGTCCCCACCAGTAGACCTGCACGCAGAGACCACCTCGTCAAAAGGCAACACAGGTTCTTGTCGAGAAATCCAACAAATCCAAGAAGTCGTATACCAACAAAAGATGCTGGCGTGAGAAACCTACCGATTCAAGATCCGATTTGTACTACTCGTTTGTTGCAAGAGCTCCTAATGTTTTGGGACCAATACGATGGGTATCCAGAACTTTTTATGTTGGTACCAAGACGCGCCCACTCAACCTCTTGGTACCAGCATAACAAGTTGGTGTCCATCAGCAGACCGGAGAGCCCAACATGGCTGCCGACGTCACGACGTCCATTCGCTCTTTCACGCATTCATTCACCAAGCGGTCATCGCGCGCGCGCTCGCTGCTGTGTTCTACCAAAGTCCATCCGGACGACACGAACAATGAGAGTAGACATAAAAAGAAGAGAATCAAAGACAATGACGAAGGGAAGGGGTAAAAGACAAAAAGCAGCAGAAGAGGAAGACAAATAAAGCGGAAGGCGATAGGAATGACAGGAATCATGAGAAAGACGAGGATGACGGACCGGAGAGCCCCCCTCCGCGGCCGTGTCCCCGCCGCCGCTGCAGGATGAAGAACGGGTTGGCCCGCTCGGACACCCAGAGAGGCCCAGCAAGAAGAACCTCCTCCGGGTGGATCCACATGTTCCTCCTCGGGGGTTCGGTTCGTTCGTCTCTCAAGTTCTGCTTGTCAGGCAGCGCAGAAGGCCGTAGACGAAGTTGTTTTGCTTGTGTTCCCCCCCCCCCCAACTCAACCCAACTCAACCCAACTCACCCCAACGCGCCACTGCACATCACTTCCGGGTTGACGCATTGGACACGCCCTCCAAGCGTCACGTCATCAACAGTCAGCGAGCGAGCCCAGCAGCACAGTCGAAAGAAAGAAGAAGCCCTCCCTCCACAGTCCACACAATCAAAGTGAACATGAAAGTTGGACTCTTTTAACTTTGTTTTCTGGTTGCTCCCGTTGAGCTATATTATGGGAAGAACTTCAATACAACACGCGGTGCAAAACGTCAAATAGAACATTGATTGAGGCAAAGAACACTCACTGATTTTGCATACAAACTGATGATATAACATGACCAACCGCGATATTATATCTTTAGCAATATAAGAAATCTTTCCCATCCGTAATTTGTATATTAAGTTTCAAAATAATCACGAAACACATGAATGCCAAGTTTTGATGAACATCCATCCATTTTTTCTAAACAGTAACTGTCACGGAATAAATTAATGTAATTAATCTATTGATTAAAGTGGATAGGCATTTCGATTGAATTTTGATGAGTCATTTCTGTTGCCTAAATGAACTCAATGACTGCCGTCGTTATTTGTATTGAAGTGTATTTGAATGTAGCATTACTGCTCAAGGAAGCTCCAAGTAAAAAGATTTGAGTTGGAGTTTAGCGCCTGCGCTAACACGGGCTGGTGCTAAACATGCGCACGTGAGTTTTTTTGGCATGTTGCACTCATTGCTAAATAATTGCGAAATAGCAGGCGAGATGATGGATTGACAGGCGTCAACAGAGCAGCATTTTAATAGTGACACACAGCAAATGAACTACAGTACATTAATTCCATGTTTCAAACGCACGCACGCACGCACACACACACACACACACACAGTGTTTGAATCTTGGTTCGTCATTTTACAACAAACATTAACAGGTGATTGAAGTTGTTGTACAAGGATCAAACTTGTTGCTTGGTTTCACGTTGCCGTGTGCGAACAACATTGTATATGTGTACGGAATTTCAACCACAGTTCAATACGTAGCGCCGACCCCGCCCACCATGGAACTAAACCAATCACACGCCTCCCAATGTGTCAATGATTTGAAATATACTTAACGTGTTGAGTCACAAAATGAATTGGTTATCCTTATGACTAAATATGACAATCACGTGACTATTGGTTATTTGTACGCTTGGCTCACAATTGTAATAGTTTGTAGAATATACATTTTCTTACTGTAATGCTCTATTGATTGTATCAATTTGGGTTAATAAAAATGCTAATTATGAACCGGAGCGGTTTGTCGGAAGAGCAAAGCAGCTGGTGAGCAAGCACGGCCCATGCTGTTTTGAAGCCACTTTGACGTCGGCCTTCCCTTTATGATTTGCATTCCTTCTCTTGCTACGCTAACGCAAGCTAAACTCGGCCTTTCCCTTCGGCCTTTTGTGCGAAACTAGGCTAACGTTTAGCTCGAGGTGGTTACCGGTGACACGCGGGCTCGGCTTCTGTTTCTGGCCAATCGGCCAACTTGGAGTGGCAAAGACCTTAGCGACGTGACGGCTGGAGCACAAGGACGATGGGACTCGTTGGCAAGTGAGGGACTCTTGCTTTAAAAGCAATTGTTGGCGGCGGCAGCGGGAGAGAGGGCTGCACTCTTCCTGGGTCATGCGATTGTCTCTACAGAAGTTCTGCTTCTGGTCTCAGGATTGGTGTGGGTGGGTTTGCCTCAAAAAGCCAGTAGTTCTGGTTCTTTGGTTGTGATCCAGCTGCAGTCCGTTGACCAACATTCAGGCACTCTGGAATTGGAGGAATTGGCTTTTCTAAGAAGGAACAAACCATTGGAAGAACAATAGACGACCGACCCTCCACGCATCTTTTCCAGGATCCTTGAGAAGTACTCCAGATGGAACTTTGGTCGCCCCGTAAAGCGTCCCGGGAACCCGTAAATCTGGCCACAGCTTGGCTGAGCCTTCAGAAGGTTTTTCACGGAAGATTCAGGATCCGCTGCTCCGAAACCCGATGAGACCAGATCCAGAGTGATCCGCTTTGTCGACAACACTTTGGAGTCCTCGAGTTCAGTGTTCTTACACAGGTCAGAACGTTTGTGTTAATGTCTATGTGTGTGTGTGTGTGTGGTTGGAGGGGAGGGGTTGCCATGGTAACGGGCTTCAGGACTTGTCGTCGTAGAGGTCGAGAGGGGCCTGCAGGTCCGGCAGCTCTGTGCGAGGAGGAGGCGTCGACGTGAAGAAGTGACCGCCTGCGCACAAACAAAACATTTGCTTTCAAGATTCCCAGTTTGTGTTAGGCTTCACAAGAATCTGTCAAAAATAAAATAAAAAGACAAGAAAGGGAAAAAGCTTCTGAAAATTCAACCACACGCGCACACACACACACACAAATCTTACTGGTGACGGCAATGGCGATGTCAGCGGGGGAAAGGGGCGGGGCCTCCGGGCGGGGCGGGCTGAGAGGCTCCAGGCTGACGGCGGGTCGGCCGCTCCGCCGGCTAGGCGGCGCCCTCGGGCCGGCGGACGCCTGAGCCCCACCGGGATGCTCCGCATTCAGGACCTCGCTGTCTGCGTACGGCACGCCACCCTGCACGTCAAAACACGGGCGCAACGTCAGAGCCGGCCGTTAAAAACTCGGGGACGTGACTCGGCACACGGCTCACCGAAATGCCGAGAGCCTTGAGGATGTTGAGTTTGCACATGGGACACGTGCAGTGCTCGTTGAGCCACGGATCCACGCACGCCTTGTGGAACACGTGCCTGAATGACATTTCATCTCGTGATATTTCAGAGCCAGCCCAAAATCATCCACTTTTCATGGGTGTGTGTGTGTGTGTGTGTTAGATGTCCTACTTTGGAAGGTGCACACACAGGCATCATTCAAGCTCAGCCCCTTTTGTGCCTTGACTTACTTGCAGGGAAGGATGCGGACGACGTCGTTCAGCTGGTATGATTCGATACAAACTGCACAGTGGTTGAAGTCAGGATCCGTCTCCTACACACACACACACACACACACACACACACGTCATTTCAAATCAAGCCAAAAAACCCGCACACATCTTACTTTATCTCCTTTCTTCACCGTCCTGGTGCTTAACTTCCCGATGGCCTTCTTGGCCGCGTCGCCCAGACGACGCTGACGTCAGACAAAAAAAGAGACACGCTATCGTCACGTGTCTGCACACAGGCGCCCGCCCGCCCGCGCACGCGCACACACACGTACGTGGCCACGGTGCGGCGCGCCGCCGTATCGTATCTTCTGTATGAAGTAGAAGATGAGCCAAGCCGAGGAGATGATCATGAGGACGATGAAGGAGATGGACACAAAGACCAGCGAGCCTCGGTTGATGTTCTTGGGGGGAATGCGCTGACCCACAAAGACCGTCACCACCACGCTCAGGTTCCTCTCCAGTTGGGCCAGGATGTCTTTGCCATAACCTTCCGTGATCATCACCGCCACCGTGTCGCCCGTACCTGAAGGCGCCACAGCAGAACACCAGATGAGGCAACCGTGATTGTTGGGACAACACCCGGGGGGCTTTCTGGACCGGGACATTTGCACATGCCTCATCCATCCGCCACGACCTTTTACCTCAACCGGGAGCGGCAGGGCCAGAAAGCCTTGTCGCTCACCTTAGCACGGCGTGTCCACACACACTGACCTTCGTGGCCCATCTTGACAGTCTTGTTGGTGGAGTTGTTGTAGATGAGCACGGCGGAAGCATTGAAGGTGGCGGCCTTCAGAATTTTCTCCCGGAAGGTGCAGTTTCCTCTCTGCAGCAGCGCCACCCACTGGACGCCACGGGGCGGCGCCACAAAGCGCGTGTTGGGGTCACAGCCCTGACGATCCACCACTGGACACAGACGCGACGTGAGCAACGTCAGGAACCGACGGCGGTCTGCGCGCTTTCCCTCTGAATAGAGGCCAAAATCCAAATTTGCGGATGTCAAGTTACCTCCGTGGCGCGGCGCGGGCGTGACGACGAGCAGCGCGCGGGTGTCCACTTTGGGCGAGTTCTGGCCGTAGGTTCCGTCTTCGCTGCTCATGACGTGGACGGCGTGTCCTCGCGCGTCCATCACGCTGGCGTTGACCGTGGCGCTCACGTACTCCTCCGACGCCAACACGGCGGCGGCCGCGCGGTCCGGGCGACCCGCCCTGGCCCACCGGCTCTGGACGACGACCAGGACCATGACCAGCACCAGCACCGAGGGGACGCGCGGGCCAGTCGGGCTGAGGGACGTCATGCTGCCCTCATCCAAAACTGTCGGTGGGCAGAAAGAAGACATCCAACACCATTAAAAGGTTCCAGGTGCAACAATTCCAAGAATCGACAACCAATTGATATTCAAACAAGTATTTTCCAATCATGTTCCAGAGACCTTCCAAATCCTTGTAATTTCAGCCAATTTCTGACCTCTGCGAAAGCTGAATCTCTGGAAAAGAACTACCAACGCTTCTGCCAATTTTCTGCCAGTGCCACGGACCAAACCAGGGACCAAACCTGTTATCTTCTGAAATCTCCCCATTTCCTGTGCCCTTTCCACAGCCTTCATGTCCTCTAATCTCGCTCATTTCAATGTCTTGACGTCATCTCATCTCTGCGTGTCTTCTCAAGGGTGTCTCCTTCGAGGGATGTCAAGTGCAGGCCGGACAGATGACCTCTTCATCATCATCACCATCATCATCAACAACAACATGATGCTCACCTTCAGGCCTGCTGACGTATGTGTGTTTGCTTTGCGTGAGGAGCTAAAAAGACGTTTACCCTTAAATAAGTGGCATTTAGGGGGCCGTGCACGACTCACGTCTTTGTCGTGGCGCGCGCACGCAGACGCACAGGCGGTCTTCCTTGCTGGTCTCCCTCGAACCGCGTCCTGGGTGCTGAGGCTCCAGGTGGGGGACCTCGTTAACAGGAAACTCGCTCGCTCACTCGCTCGCTCACTCGTTGTTATTTTTGTTGCGCGGGCCTCCTCCAACCTTTTGGCCTTGTTTTGATTCCGCTAACGCTCGTGCGCTGCGGAAGCAACAACCAGCTCGGTCGTGACGCAGCGCGCATGCGCAGACGCTCGCACTGCCGTGTGCGCGCGCGCGCGCGCACGTCGTGTTTGTGTTTTGCTGCTGAGATGTTCTTCAATTATCGCGAGAACATCCCGTTCAGTCTTTTTTACCACTATAAAAACATGTTTTGCTTCGTTTGTTGGTGAGAGACTAACAGCTGGAATCGCATTGCTCAGAGTTACCTTTTGTTTTGAATAAATTTGACTTTTGTATGCAAATGGAAAATAAACATCTGATTCGAGACAGAAAGTACAGAGAGCGGGAAAGAGAGAGCGAGAGAGAAAATTTGACTTATTAGTCTTGTCGCGTTTTGTTCGAGACGTCCGTCGTTGAGCAAGGAAAATAAAGATGTGGAGTAACAGTTGGTTCTTTATTTGCAAAATCTTGGGTTGCTTAATGGCAGCCAGTACATGAAGCACCTACCTCAGCACATAGAAAAGCTTTACTACTGTCCGGAATAGGCGGGAAATGAAAAGGCGGGAAGGGAAGGGGTAGCTAGGGGCAAGGCGGAGAGGCAAAAACATATCAACATAAGGTAAAGCCCTGTTCTGTTCTGTTCTGTTCTGTTATCACCTAGCCAATTGCTATCTATGTGTGATGGAAAGTTACAGGCCTGTGTCTATGTCACTTTGCCGTTTCGCCCTCTTCAGACTATTTCCCGTATCAAAATTGTGGAAGAAGGGATGGAGAAAGAGAGAGCAAAATGCACATTGATACAGAAATAAAAAGAAACTTTTTTTCCTCTCACAAAGTGGAGCAGTTACGAAATGACCCAAAAAAAAACAACATATGACAATCAGATGATGATTTCGCAACCTGCTTCTTCCAAGCTACACAATGACAAAGTGTTCAGCTTCCAAACTGACACCAACCTCCTGGATCGTGCAAAGTACTCTGATTACACTTTTACTTGAATCCTCCTACATGTGAAGACAAGCTCCCGATGACCTCCAGCAGAAAGATGTCGGCAGTGCCGAGGTCATGTTATTTACACGCACGCACACGCATGCGCACGCACACACACTTTAGATTGACGTGTACATTTTTGGAATATTTGTACAGTCTTTGCAGTCAGGGACTTGAATGTGTCGCCAGAGCAACAGAAGCGCTGAAACCACCGACCGGAAGTGTTCTTCTTATCTGGACCAGACAGTGACGTGAAAACAGGAGATGAGACAAATACTTTCCACATGTGTGTGCGGGACCATTAGCCCACTACCCAGCATTCGTTGCACCTCTGACTGATGAGCACTCTCCAGATGACAAGGGAACCAAAAGAACTCCTCTCGTCAACAGGCGCCCATCTGGACCACGCCGGACTTCAGCCAGAACGAGACCGAGCAGCAACAAGAGAAGGGAGAAGGGAAGAAGAAAGAACAGGAAGATAAAGGAGACTGTTTTGACATTTGAGAACGGTGCCAAACAACAAATACGAACTCATTCGAGAGGGAACCAAGCGAAAAGAAGAAGGAGAGCGGCGAGAAGAAGATTTTCAAAAGAGACACATTTACGAGCAGGGAGAGCAGAAAAGAAAGAAGACTTGCTGAAGGGGAAGGATGACGTGGTTCGTGGCTCCGGTCTGGGTCTGGCTGCTATGGTCCGTCTTGGCCGCGTCGTCTTGGTCAACTCCCGGTCCTACTGAGGAGTGTTCCGTCATGTCCGTGCGTGAGTTGACTCTTCTTCCTGTGGGGCATCCATCCTTGTCTTGAAATTTGCTCACCCTCGACTCTCCGTCCGCACGCAACAGAGTTTAGCGAAAGGCAAGACATACGTTCTGGGAGTGTGCCGGTCCGTAAACCCCAGACGTGATCTGATTGAGACGCCTTTTGAACCGTGAAGGTCTCAACAAAAAGAGCACGCGTCGGGCGGGGCTTTGGTAGGTCGAAACGTTGACAGGCATTCTGGTCTCTGCGGGTCCAAATCATGAGCGAGAAAGGTGCAGACAAGAATTCCCGTGTCTCCAGACAAACGTATGCGAAAAGATGAAGTGAGAGCGAGCAAAGTGGGATGGTTCGGTCAGAGCCATCCGAAAGATTGCGGCGAGATGAACAGAAGATCAGAATCGGAATGGCCTCTATCGTCGTGCGGCTGCTGAAGTTCTTTGGCTATCGACTGGGAATGTCCCGAAAAACGACAACGGCGAACTCTCCATTGCGCAGGTCTCCGGGCCTTCCGGCTGAAGTTGTCGTGCAACGTGACCACTCTGAACGAGAAGCAGCTGAAGGAGATTCAGGCCCCGACCACCATGTTGTACCTCCCGGCGCTGTACCTCCTGGCCTTGGCGCTGGGTCCCCCGGCCAACCTGCTGGCCCTTTGGATCCTGGCCTTCCGAGCCAAGCGTCTCCCGTCCACCGCGTTGCTCCTCAACCTGACAGCGGTGGACTCTCTGCTGCTGCTGGCGCTGCCTTTCCGGATCGCGTACCACTTCCGAAGGAAGCCACTGGGACCTGGGCGAGGCCTTCTGCCGAACGGTCACGGCCATCTTCTACGGCAACATGTACGGCTCGGTGCTGTGCCTGGCGCTGGTGGCCCTGGACCGCTACGTGGCCTTGGTGCACCCGTTTGGCGCCAAGACCCTGCGCACCAGGCGGACGTCCCTGCAAATGACGGCTGCGGTGGCGGCGGCCATGTTGCCCTTGCTGATGTCGCAGCAGACGTACACGCTGGACCAGCCCCAGATCACCACTTGCCACGACGCGCTGCCCCAGCGGGAGCAGGAGAACTTCTTCCTGCCCTACTTTGCCACCCTCTTCACGCTGGGCTTCTTGCTGCCCTCCGTCGTCATCGTGTTCTGCCACTGCGGCGTGCTGCGCGCCCTGCTGGCCCAGGGCGAGCGTTACCCCCACGCCGTGCGGGTCACCGTGTTGGTGCTGCTGTTTTCGTGGTCTGCGTCCTCCCCAGTAACGTCCTGCTGCTCCTCACCTACGCCGCCGACGGCGAGGACGTCTACGTGCCGTACATGCTCAGCTTGGCCGTCAGCACCTTCAGCAGCTGCGTGGACCCCTTCATCTTCTACTACGTGTCGGCCGACTTCAGGGACAAGGCCGAGCGTGCGCTCTGTTGCCAGGGCGACCGTCCGCCCCCGGCCCAGCCATCAAACAAAGTGTCCTCGTCCAGGGCCAAAGTCGCCCTGCTGTCTGTCTCCACGCAAAAGGAACTCTGCTAGGACCTGAACGTCAGGGGACCGTGAAGCTCATACGCACGACAAAATGGAGGGCCTTCAGCAGCATCCACTCACCGTCACTCCGAGATGTCCAAAGGCCGAGATTGCCGAGGGCGGCGGCTTCACTCATGGCGGAGATGACTTCCAAGAAAGTTCAAACATGCGTTTACGTTCTTGTTTATTCTTTCTGGCCAGAAAGCAGGTTCAACATACTCTGAGTCTATCCCTGAACTCCGAGTTGAGATGGAAGGAGACTCTGAGTATTGGGTTCCGCCAAATCCGATCTGTTAAACTGGAGTTACGATGAAAAGTCATCGTCAATGGAGCCCCGAGAGAGAGAGAGAGAGAGAGAGAGAGAGAGAGAGAGAGAGAGAGAGAGAGAGAGAGAGAGAGAGAGAGAGAGAGAGAGAGAGAGAGAGAGAGAGAGAGAGAGAGAGAGAGAGAGAGAGAGAGAGAGAGAGAGAGAGAGAGAGAGAGATACGCCGCCAATGACGTCATTTGCGCCCGTTTGTTCAGATACGCTGGGGCTCCCTTTTGCTAGGCAGCAAAGGATGGCAACTTGACTTAATGTCACCTTTTTATGTGTTCCAAGGCCTCAGGACATCTTCAAAGAGTTGGGCGCGCTGGTGTCCGTCGGCTTTGCCCAACATCGTCCCGGACCACAACTGCACCGACTTAGCCTGCCACTGGGCGGCGCTCCAGACCGCATTAGCACAGCTGAAGGCGAGTCACACCGCGATTCGCAGCGACCTGGAGGCGAGTCAGAGCCTGCTGGCTAAAGTGTGGGAGGAGATTCGCAGCGACAAAGGGCTTCTGAATCAGTCACTGAAAGACCTGAAGCCGGACTACAAGAGCATGTCTCAGGTGAGGTGGACATTTCAGGACTTAACGTCCCTCCCTCCCAGTACAAAATGCCAATTATTATTATTTTTTGTATTATATTTGTTTATTTTGTTTCTTCATTAAAATAACTTATGGCCAGAGGGGTATTCCAGAAAGCGGCTTATGTGAAAACTCAGAGTTAGTTAACCCTGAAATGAGGGGAGTTAACTGTGCCAGAAACTCTGGGTCATTTGCTGCGGTGGAAACTTACTCGGTGAACATAACCTGCTCGCTGGCAGGTTTATTACAAGAGACGCAGAGTTTCAACCTGTCTCCTCCCACGCAAAGGAAGCGGTTCATCATGGATTGGCCTTTTTTTTTGCAAACTGCCTTTTCTTTATCATACCACGGATGCAGAGCATTACTTTTTTTTCTGTTGGCTGAGCAGAACTCAGTGTTTTATTTTATTGAGTGTCGGCCTAGGCTACAGCGTCACATTTGAAATGACTCAAATATAAGTGCGTTTGTGTCAAGTGTTAATCCACAAAGTGTAGAATGAACTGAGAGGACGTTGGAAAACATTTTCTTTAGGGTTTAAATGATTTGAAGCAGCCACTGAATACTTGTTGGAGTTTCAATTAATATTGACCTTATCTAATTATTACATTGAGGAATTATTAAAGTGAGGTGCAGTCACAGCCTAGCAAAACATGGCTGCTTCCAAGTTCTCTCTCTCTCTCTCTCTCTCTCTCTCTCTCTCTCTCTCTCTCTCTCTCTCTCTCTCTCTCTCTCTCTCTCTCTCTCTCTCTCTCTCTCTCTCTCTCTCTCGACGGAGCGAGTGACTTGCAAATACTTCCCATGAGTACACAGAGCAGATCGTGAGTGTGTTGTATTTGTGTTCTGTTATGTTTGTATAAAATAATGATAGGATTTGCACACATATAAACATGACAAAGTCTATGAAATAATGAGAGGATTTGCCCACATGAACATAAACATGAAAAGGTATATGAGATTGTCTAACCCAGGCAGGGGTGAGCAAAGGGGGGGGGGGGCGAACCAGGAGCAGATGGATGTAGTGTTTGTGGGAAGTAACATAATTGAAATGTAAAGGGCATTGCATCAAAGCTTTTGGCCTCGAGTAGGGAGTAAAGCACGCTGTACGCCAAAAGCAGCAGGCAGACACAGAGACGGCTTCTTCCCCCAGGCTGTCGTGCTGATCAACTCACACCACCCACAGATCGATTGATTGTTCATTCTACAACTTGTATTTATATTTCGTGGCGCTTTAGTCATCAAAGTCAATTGAAGGCATGATGATGCAATTATTATTTGCATCAACATTCACCATTGGTCAGCGTTTGGTGTCAGCAGGTCAAATGATGCCAGGAAGCGGAGGGCCAAGGGTCAAGGCCCGCCCGTGTGTTGGAGAGTGACAGGAGCACACGTCTGTGTTGAAGTTCACGTCTTATTTGTGAAATGTGGAAATATCGATGCTTTTTCACCGCTCGGAGAATCAAGCAACTAACGTGAAGGACGGCCTTTGCCGTTTCCTTCTGGACAGCAGGCGTCCTCAGCCAAACGCTCCAGGGGAAAGGGATCCTTGGCGACCTTCTGCATACATCCACATCCATCCATCCGTTCGTGCTCAGAACCCTCCCCAAGGATCCAAGGCTGGCTTCGATGACACCCATTCAGGCAGCCTAGACAAAACATACGAGAGCTATAACCAAGCATTCTGCGTTTGAGGAAAGACACCAGGCATGCGTTGAACACTTCATTCAGGCAATATGCCCCAAAACATTTGTCATGTCAAAGTGCACATCATGAAGATAGAATCAAAACATTTCCTTTGATTGATTTCATGTGTGCTTCTCTACCTTATTCAATCCGATGTCAGCAAATCTGTTTTAGGAGCTAGGCGCGAGCGACTTTTTGGAAGCCATTTTCTTCAACGGCACCCTGGCAGACGTTTGGAACCTACCAATCGATCTTCAGACTGCAGCGAGGATCCTTTTGGACCTCCGCCAAGGCCAGCTTTCCTTCCTCTCCGATGCCATTGCCTCCCAGGTCCAGCTCTTGGAGGTGGGAGGGGTTGGACCGAAGAGCCTTGGCCAGTGAGACGCATCCTCGCGTGCCAGTCCTGCACCTCACCAGCCTGAGATGACAAGAGGGCGGCTGAGACAAGCCCAAGGTTCTCGAGGAGAGCCTTACCTGAGAACTTGCAAGGTGCACTGCGGCTTTGCCAGTCCGGCGGCGAGCGCCATCAGCCCGTCGTCACACAATTTGTTGAAGCTGAGATCCAGATGGCTCAGGGTGCGGGACGAGCTTAGAACGGAGGCCAGCGCCTCGCAGCTTTTCTTGCTCAGATCGCAGTCACAGAGCCTGAGAAGACAAGAGGGCGGCTGACACAAGCCCAAGGTTCTTGGGCCGGCTGGCCTTCTGCCGCTCGAGGAGAGCCTTACGTGAGAACTTGCAAGGTGCACTGCGGCTTTGCCAGTCCGGCGGCGAGCGCCTCCAGCCCGTGGTCGTGCAAGTCGTTCCCGCTGAGATCCAGATGGCTCAGGGTGCGGGACGAGCTTAGAACGGAGGCCAGCGCCTCGCTGCTTTTCTTGCTCAGATTGCAGCTCTTGAGCCTGAGAAGACAAGAGGGCGGCTGACACAAGCCCAAGGTTCTTGGCCCGGCTGGCCTTCTGCCGCTCGAGGAGAGCCTTACGTGAGAACTTGCAAGGTGCACTGCGGCTTTGCCAGTCCGGCGGCGAGCGCCTCCAGCCCGTCGTCGTGCAAGTTGTTACAGCTGAGATCCAGATGGCTCAGGGTGCGGGACGAGCTTAGAACGGAGGCCAGCGCCTCGCAGCTTTTCTTGCTCAGATCGCAGTCACAGAGCCTGAGAAGACAAGAGGGCGGCTGACACAAGCCCAAGGTTCTTGGGCCGGCTGGCCTTCTGCCGCTCGAGGAGAGCCTTACGTGAGAACTTGCAAGGTGCACTGCGGCTTTGCCAGTCCGGCGGCGAGCGCCTCCAGCCCGTCGTCGTGCAAGTTGTTCTCGCTGAGATCCAGATGGCTCAGGTTGCAGGGTGAGCTTAGAACGGAGGCCAGCGCCTCGCAGCTTTTCTTGCTCAGCTTGCAGCCCCTGAGCCTGAGAAGACAAAAGGGCGGCTGACACAAGCCCAAGGTTCTTGGGCCGGCTGGCCTTCTGCCGCTCGAGGACAGCTTTACCAGAGAACTTGCAAGGTGCACTGCGGCTTTGCCAGTCCGGCGGCGAGCGCCTCCAGCCCGTCGTCACACAATTTGTTGAAGCTGAGATCCAGACGGCTCAGGGTGCGGGACGAGCTTAGAACGGAGGCCAGCGCCTCGCAGCTTTTCTTGCTCAGGTCGCAGCGCTCGAGCCTGAGAAGACAAGAGGGCGGCTGACACAAGCCCAAGGTTCTTGGGCCGGCTGGCCTTCTGCCGCTCGAGGAGAGCCTTACCTGAGAACTTGCAAGGTGCACTGCGGCTTTGCCAGTCCGGCGGCGAGCGCCTCCAGCCCATCATCGTGTAACTTGTTGTTGCTGAGATCCAGATGGCTCAGGGTGCGGGACGAGCTTAGAACGGAGGCCAGCGCCTCGCAGCTTTTCTTGCTCAGCTCGCAGCCCCAGAGCCTGAGAAGACAAAAGGCCGGCTGACACAAGCCCAAGGTTCTTGGGCCGGCTGGCCTTCTGCCGCTCGGGGAGAGTCTTACGTGAGAACTTGCAAGGTGCACTGCGGCTTTGCCAGTCCGGCGGCGAGCGCCTCCAGCCCGTCGTCGTGCAAGTCGTTCCAGCTGAGATCCAGATGGCTCAGGGTGCGGGACGAGCTTAGAACGGAGGCCAGCGCCTCGCAGCTTTTCTTGCTCAGATTGCAGCCCTTGAGCCTGAGAAGACAAGAGGGTTTGGGCTGCTGACATGTGCGCGGCCGGTTCAGCGTGCTGGCTCGACGGCACCTACACGGATTTTTGAGAAGCCTTGACCACCGGCAGCAGCATCCGGAGCCCCTTCTCGGACGGAGCGTATTTCCGGAGGTCGAAACAGCTCATGGCTTCGTCGGAAGCCCGCAAGAAGAAGACCAGGGCCGACCACATGGCCGGAGGTAGGTCCTCCGTGGACAATTTTCCCCCTTTTAGGTATTGTTGGATCTGCTCCAGCAGGGACTCGTCCTTCAGCTCGTTCAGGCAGTAGAACAAGTTGATGTTCTCCTCGGGAGAATTCCGCTCGATCCGTTCCTCTATCAAGTGGACCGTTTCTGCCTTGCTATGTCTGTAGTTCTTGGGAACCTTCAGCAGCTCACCCAGGAGTTCCTGGTTGGACTGCAAGGAGAGGCCCAGCAGGAAGCGGAGGAACAAGTCCAGGTTTCCCTCACTCTCTGAGGCTTTGCGGATGGCCGCCTCATGGACTCCAGCGAGCGACTTCGACTTCCAAAGCAACAGGAGGCCTTTCAGCGTCCACCCGGAATCGTCCAGCACGTTCTTGTTGTCCTGGAACAGGCTCATCATCACGTAGAGAGCGGCCAGATATTCCTGGACGGTCAGGTGGATGAACTGAAACATCTTGCTGCGTTGGTATTTCTTGAGCGGGGGTACCTCCTTGAAGACCACGGTGAAGATTCCAGAGTGTTTGGCGCCCTGCAGGTCATCCAAGCCGCTTTCCCGCAAGTCGCTCTCGTAGAACATCTGTTGCTTTTTCATCAGGTGCTGAAAAGCCAGCTTGGCCAGCGCTTTGACGTACGCCGTGCTCTTCCGGCTGTCTCGCTCCTTGGACTTGTCCAGGTGATAGAGCAGGAACTCTGTGTACATCTCGGTCAGGGTTTTGGGCAGCTCCTTTCCGGCATCCCGACAGTCTTGGAGAACGGTGGCGGTGAGCCAGCAGAAGATGGGCAAGTGGCACATGATGAAAACGGTGCGGGACTTTTGGATGTGCTTGATGACGTCCTCCTCGGCGGGGAACCTCTTCCTGAAGTAGTCCAGCCTCTGGGAGTCGCTGAAGCCTTTCACCTCGGTTCTGCCGTCCACCAGGCGCGGCGGGATGTCGTGGGCCGCCTGGGGCCGCGTGGTGATCCAAACCCGGGCGCAGGGAAGCAGGTTCCCCTTGATGAGATGCGCCAGGAGCACCTCCACGGGGTAGGCTCCGGTCACGTCCGGGTCCACCTTGCGCTCGTCGCTCAGGTCCAGTTTGAGGCGGGACTCGTCCAGGCCGTCCAGCACAAACAAAATCTTGATCTCGCTGGACTGGTAGTGGCGGTTGGCCGACTCTTGCAGACTGACCAAGATGTGCTCCAGCATCTTGATGGCCTTGCTCTCCCAGACGAAGAGTCGGATGAGCTCCGCCAGCGAAAAGCTTCTGCCCTCCTCCAAGTTCAACTCGCGGAAGGCGAAGGGAAAGATGAAGTCCACGTCTGTGTTGGTTCTCCCGCTGGCCCAGTCCAGGACAAACTTGCGCACCAGGAAAGTCTTGCCGATGCCCGCGAAGCCCACGGTGAGCATCGTGCGAAGGGGCTCCTGGCTTTCGAAGATGTCGCACGGCTGGATGGACTCCTCCTTGGCCACGCCGCACATCTCCATCTGAAGGACCTCGTGCTGCTTGTCGGGGAGACCGGCGACGCCGCGGCTAATGTTGAGCTCGGTGTAGACGTCCTCCAGAGGCTCCTGCCGGCTGTACCCCGTGTTGCCCTCGGGAACCTTGAGGTAACTCTTCCGCAGGTTCTCTTGCAGCTCCCGCTTGAATTTGCCGATCTGCTTGTTATCCACTGAGGAGATGCTACCTGAGGGCGCAGAAGGAGATCCCGTGTCGCAAAACCGTCTTTAGGCCTGGCCGCAAGCGTGCCGCAGCCATGCTGCCGCCGCCGCCGCTCAAGGAGACAAGTGAAGGAGGCCAGAGCTGTTGCCATCATTTGTATCACCTGAGAGTTTTCAGGTAAGCCCCCCCCCCTCCACCAGAAGCCACGTTCATCTTACCTGTGATTTTCGCCAGGTCGTTGCGCAGCTTCTGGGCCAGGTTGTTGTTGTTGTTGTTCTCCAGAATCTCGATGGTCTTCTCCCCCGCGCTCTTGCCGTGCTTGTTGGTCAGCTGTTCGGCGATGTCAATCGGGTCTGCGTTTTCTTTGACGCGCTTGGGCAGGTCCGTATAAAACTTGAACTTCTTGAAGTCCTCCTGCCCCAGGTCTTCCAGCGTTTTCAACAGCAGGTCCTTGATGTTCATATCCAGAGCCATCTTTCCCGCATCAACCTGAACGCAAAGGGATGACTTTAAGCAGTCGGAAAATAGCCTTGAGCTGACAAGACCACGCTCCCCCAGCCCTCCTCCCGTGCGAGTCCAGCAGCCGCGGCGGCTGCCGCGGCGGCAGCGCAGCGCACATCCCGCCCTCCCTCCCAAGATTACTTTACTTGAACGACTTATCTTTTTCGCGCAGCAACTCGTAGGAGGTCAGGCTGATTTCTATCTATCACGCCGACCGAGAGCCCATACCGAGTCTTCATGGCGTGCCCTCGAAGTTAAACTTACTTTTGGTTTTGAATTCGAGTTTCTGTGCGACCGTACGAGATCCTTTGCAAACGAACCGTTTGGAAAAAGGAAACGTTCCCCGGTGTGGGAACATTTTGAGCTCATTTCCCCTAATAAGGAAAGTGTTCTTTTGTATGGTGCCTGTAGCGATCTCCCTGTGCGTGATGTACTTCATGTACGTTGTCACAGGTCATCAGCCAGCCAAACTCATGTGTCGAACACTTGAGCCAGGATTCAGAGCGTCTTGCTCCCTTCCTTTCGTTCGATTCAGTGTTAAACACAACGAGTGAAACACACTTAGTTTCTTCTATAAGTTTTCTTCTTATCTTATAAACAATCATAAAGTTATCCACTAAAACAATGATAACTTACAGCCGTTGATTCCGTGAGCATGAGAGGAGAAAGTTTCGCTGAGATGACGCCTGCAACGCCGACGCTTGTCAAGTCGCTTCAACAAAAACACGCGCAGCTTCCGGTGCATTTCAAAAGACATTTCCGGTTTGCTTCCGAACGACAAATAACCATCGTGTATGCAGCTTTACATAGAAAACATTTCCTACATCATGAAAACAATTCTGAGGGCAGAACAGTGCCCTATTTCATCGTAGTTCGCATTTACGTCTTGCATTCTCGAATTTCAAGGTGTCCCTGATGGTTAAGATGCAGAAAGAGAAAAAAAACGGAACTAAAAGTGTGCCCCGTTTGTGATGAAACGCAACGTTGAAGCAGAAGAGCTACTGCACGCACTCTCGGTCTATTGTAATTTGTAATCTAGTTACGTATAAAAACTAGATCTGTGGAGTAACGACGAGGCCGACGTCAGGGCGCATGCACGGCGTTGTTGACAAAGGACAAGGAATTGAATGATTTAGAGTGCACAGATGGTTTGATCATATTATTGCTTATATAATAGTTATTTGATATCTAATTTATATATCGTTATATGGGCCTGTGGAATATTTGGAAGTGCAAGCGCCGTCAGCGGCGCGCACCCATTGTTGACAAAGGACGATCGATGGATTGAATGAATTGGAGTGACACAGATGGTTTCATAAACGTGTTATTTATGTCATCGTTTTTTTTTTAATAACTCTGAATGTTACGTCAGGCCCGTTCTCAGCTCTTCGTTTGTGTTTATGTCACGTTAGCATACCTATCGTTTAGCCTGTTGTTGCTCGTTCATGTCTGTTCTTGGTGTTGGATTTTGTCGAATAAATTTCCCCCCAAAATGCGACTTGTACTCCGGAGCGACTTATATATGTTTTTTTGCCACGTTATTGTGCATTTTATGGCTAATGCGACCTAAATTCCGGAGCAACTTTTACTCTGAAAATTACGGTAAGTGTTTCTAAAATAAAAGCATCATTCGACAGAGTCAAAGGCCTTGCAAACATCAAGGAGGAGTATATAGCCGTCATCTTCCACGGGATCACGAGACGTATTCTATATTCAATCCAAAACAAGCCTAATGTTGTGAGGAATAACTCTTCCTTTGATAAAGCCGGACTCACGATGTCCGTTCTTGCCTCTTTGAGTCTGTTTGCGATTGCTCCGGAAGAAAACAAATTCGAGTCTGTATGCTGGGCCTTAAATCATCCAACGGTCTCTTTATCTTTTCCAGGCTTGGTATCAAAGTAATTACTCCTTGCTTCATTCTTGTCAATAATTGTTTTCGATCGATACAATCCCGTAAAGCTTTAAATCGTAATCGATGAATGGAAGGAGACTATTATTTCATGTTCTAATGGTAACATATGCACTTATATACACTTACTGATGCACAAACAATGTATGTATGTATGTATAGATGGATGGATGTTAAAAAAAAACAAGTTTGCGGATCATCACATATCGCGGATGCTCGTGGAACCGATTATCCGCGATAAAAGAGGGATTACTGTATCTCACTTCTATTTGCCGTTGCCGCAAACAAGGTAAAAACCGACGTAAAATGTCCACGGTACATACATGAGAAAACTTCACGTCGCTGCAGTAAACACAAAATACGGCATAAAACGCTCAACAAATGACATACAGGTGCACGCTCCATCGTAACATTATAATGAGAGGTCATAGTTCATTCTACAACTTGTATTTACATTTCGCGGCGGTAAAACAAGTCAATTGAAGGCATTGTGATGCAATTATTATTTGCATCAACATTCACCATTGGTCGGCGTTTGGTGTCAGCAGGTCAAATGATGCCAGGAAGCGGAGGGTCAAGGGTCAAGGCCCGCCCGTGTGGGTGGGTGGGTGTTAGGAGAGTGACAGGAGCACACGTCTGTGTTGAAGTTCACGTCTTATTTGTGAAATGTGGAAATATCGATGCTTTTTCACCGCTCGGAGAATCAAGCAACTAACGTGAAGGACGGCCTTTGCCGTTTCCTTTTGGATAGCAGGCGTCCTCAGCCAAACGCTCCAGGGGAAAGGGATCCTTGGCGACCTTCTGCATGCATCCACATCCATCCATCCGTTCGTGCTCAGAACCCTTCCCAAGGATCGAAGAATGGCGTCACTGGCATCGCATCAGGCAGCCTAGACAAAACATACGAGAGCTATAACCAAGCATTCAGCGTTTGAGGAAAAACACCAGGCATGCGTTGAACACTTCATTCAGGCAATATGCCCCAAAACATTTGTCAGGTCAAAGTGCACATCAAGAAGTTAGAATCAGAACAGTTCCTTTGATTGATTTCATGTGTGCTTCTCTACCTTATTCAATCCGATGTCAGCAAATCTGTTTTTGGAGCTAGGCGCGAGCGACTTTTTGGAAGCCATTTTCTTCAACGGCACCCTGGCAGACGTTTGGAACCTACCAATCGATCTTCAGACTGCAGCGAGAATCCTTTTGGACCTCCGCCATGGCCCGCTTTCCTTCCTCTCCGATGGAATTGGCCCAGAGGTTCAGTTGTTGGAGCTGGGAGGGGTTGGACCGGAGAGCCTTGGCCAGTGAGACGCATCCTCGCGTGCCAATCTCGCACCACACCAGCCTGAGAAGACAAGAGGGCGGCTGACACAGGCCCAAGGTTCTTGGGCCGGCTCGAGGAGAGCCTTACCTGAGAACTTGCAAGGTGCACTGCGGCTTTGCCAGTCCGGCGGCGAGCGCCTCCAGCCCGTCGTCACACAATTTGTTGAAGCTGAGATCCAGATGGCTCAGGGTGCGGGACGAGCTTAGAACGGAGGCCAGCGCCTCGCAGCTTTTCTTGCTCAGCTTGCAGCCCCTGAGCCTGAGAAGACAAAAGGGCGGCTGACACAAGCCCAAGGTTCTTGGGCCGGCTGGCCTTCTGCTGCTCGAGGAGAGCCTTACCTGAGAACTTGCAAGGTGCACTGCGGCTTTGCCAGTCCGGCGGCGAGCGCCTCCAGCCCGTCGTCGTGCAAGTCGTTCCAGCTGAGATCCAGATGGCTCAGGGTGCGGGACGAGCTTAGAACGGGGGCCAGCGCCTCGCAGCTTTTCTTGCTCAGCTTGCAGTTCTCGAGCCTGAGAAGACAAAAGGGCGGCTGACACAAGCCCAAGGTTCTTGGGCCGGCTCAAGGAGAGCCTTACGTGAGATCTTGCAAGGTGCACTGCGGCTTTGCCAGTCCGGCGGCGAGCGCCTCCAGCCCGTCGTTGTGCAAGTCGTTCCAGCTGAGATCCAGATGGCTCAGGTTGCAGGGTGAGCTTAGAACGGAGGCCAGCGCCTCGCAGCTTTTCTTGCTCAGCTTGCAGCGATAGAGCCTGAGAAGACAAAAGGGCGGCTGACACAAGCCCAAGGTTCTTGGGCCGGCTGGCCTTCTGCCGCTCGAGGAGAGCCTTACCTGAGAACTTGCAAGGTGCACTGCGGCTTTGCCAGTCCGGCGGCGAGCGCCTCCAGCCCGTCGTCGTGCAAGTCGTTCCAGCTGAGATCCAGATGGCTCAGGGTGCGGGACGAGCTTAGAACGGGGGCCAGCGCCTCGCAGCTTTTCTTGCTCAGCTTGCAGTTCCTGAGCCTGAGAAGACAAGAGGCTTTGGGCTGCTGACATGTGCGCGGCCGGTTCAGCGTGCTGGCTCGACGGCACCTACACGGATTTTTGAGAAGCCTTGACCACCGGCAGCAGCATCAGGAGCCCCTTCTCGGACGGAGCGTATTTCCGGAGGTCGAAGAAGCTCATGGCTTCGTCGGAAGCCCGCAAGAAGAAGACCAGGGCCGACCACATGGCCGGAGGTAGGTCCTCCGTGGACAATTCCCCCCCTTTTAGGGATTGTTGGATCTGCTCCAGCAGGGACTCGTCCTTCAGCTCGTTCAGGCAGTAGAACAAGTTGATGTTCTCCTCGGGAGAATTCCGCTCGATCCGTCGCTTGATCAAGCGGACCGTTTCTGCGTTGCTGTGTCTGTAGTTCTCGGGAACCTTCAGCAGCTCACCCAGGAGATCCTGGTTGCACTGCAAGGAGAGGCCCAGCAGGAAGCGGAGGAACAAGTCCAGGTTTCCCTCACTCTCGGAGGCTTTGCAGATGGCCGCCTCGTGTACCCGCCAAGTGAGCGGTTTCCGCTTCCAAAGCAACAGGAGGCGTTTCAGCGTCCACCCAGAATCGTCCAGGACGTTCTTGTTGTCCTGGAACAGGCTCATCATCACGTAGAGAGCGGCCAGATATTCCTGGACGGTCAGGTGGATGAACTGAAACATCTTGCTGCGTTGGTATTTCTTGAGCGGGGGTACCTCCTTGAAGACCACGGTGAAGATTCCCGAGTGTTTGGCGCCCTGCGGGTCATCCAATCCGCTTTCCCGCAAGTCGCTCTCGTAGAAGATCTGTTGCTTTTTCATCAGGTGCTGAAAAGCCAGCTTGGCCAGCGCTTTGACGTACGCCGTGCTCTTCCGGCTGTCTCGCTCCTTGGACTTGTCCAGGTGATAGAGCAGGAACTCTGTGTACATCTCGGTCAGGGTTTTGGGCAGCTCCGTTCCGGCATCCCGACAGTCTTGGAGAACGGTGGCGGTGAGCCAGCAGAAGATGGGCAAGTGGCACATGATGAAAACGGTGCGGGACTTTTGGATGTGCTTGATGACGTCCTCCTCGGCGGGGAACCTCTTCCTGAAGTAGTCCAGCCTCTGGGAGTCGCTGAAGCCTTTCACCTCGGTTCTGCCGTCCACCAGGCGCGGCGGGATGTCGTGGGCCGCCTGGGGCCGCGTGGTGATCCAAACCCGGGCGCAGGGAAGCAGGTTCCCCTTGATGAGATGCGCCAGGAGCACCTCCACGGGGTAGGCTCGGGTCACGTCCGGGTCCACCTTGCGCTCGTCGCTCAGGTCCAGTTTGAGGCGGGACTCGTCCAGGCCGTCCAGCACAAACAAAATCTTGATCTCGCTGGACTGGTAGTGGCGGTTGGCCGACTCTTGCAGACTGACCAAGATGTGCTCCAGCATCTTGATGGCCTTGCTCTCCCAGACAAAGAGTCGGATGAGCTCCGCCAGCGAAAAGCTTTTCTCCTCCAAGTTCAACTCGCGGAAGGCGAAGGGAAAGATGAAGTCCACGTCTGTGTTGGTTCTCCCGCTGGCCCAGTCCAGGACAAACTTGCGCACCAGGAAAGTCTTCCCGATGCCCGCGAAGCCCACGGTGAGCATCGTGCGAAGGGGCTCCTGGCTTTCGAAGATGTCGCACGGCTGGATGGACTCCTCCTCGGCCACGCCGCACATCTCCATCTGAAGGACCTCGTGCTGCTTGTCGGGCAGACCGGCGACGCCGCGGCTAATGTTGAGCTCGGTGTAGATGTTCTCCAGAGGCTCCTGCCGGCTGTACCCCGTGTTGCCCTCGGGAACCTTGAGGTAGCTCTTCCGCAGGTTCTCTTGCAGCTCCCGCTTGAATTTGCCGATCAGCTCGTAATCCACTGAGGAGATACTACCTGAGGGCGCAGAAGGAGATCCCGTGTCGTTAGGCCTGGCCGCAAGCGTGCCGCAGCCATGCTGCCGCCGCCACCGCTCAAGGAGACAAGTGAAGGAGGCCAGAGCTGTTGCCATCATTTGTATCACCTGAGAGTTTTCAGGTAAGCCCCCCCCCCCCTCCCTCCACCAGAAGCCACGTTCACCTTACCTGTGATTTGCGCCAGGTCGTTGCGCAGCTTCTGGGCCAGGTTGTAGTTGTTGATCTTCTCCAGAATCTGGATGGTCTTCTCCCCCGCGTTCTTGCCGTGCCTGTTCATCAGCCGTGCAGTGATGTCAGTCCGGTCTGCGTTTTCTTTGACGCTCTCGGGCAGGTCCGTATAAAACTTGAACTTCTTGAAGTCCTCCCGCCCCAGGTCTTCCAGCGTTTTCAACAGCAGGTCCTTGATGTTCATATCCAGAGCCATCTTTCCCGCATCAACCTGAACGCAAAGGGATGACTGTAAGCAGTCGGAAAATAGCCTTGAGCTGACAAGACCACGCTCCCCCAGCCCTCCTCCCGTGCGAGTCCAGCAGCCGCAGCAGCCGCGGCAGCCGCGGCGGCGGCAGCGCAGCGCACATCCCGCCCTCCCAAGATCTCGTGGACGTCGACGAGCTGAGGGCACGCCAAAATGGATCTTGCGTTTGATCAATTGGAAAGAGTCTTTGCGGTGCAATTATCCTAAGCTGGTTGGTTGGCAAAGGAGACAAGAGTTTACTGGGAGCTTCGCTTCCTTTTACATCACAGCCATACCTAGAACTGGTAGAACAGGTGAGGGGAGGGGCGACGCCAAAAGGAACCATGGTAACAGACATAGTAAAGCAACCCGGGACGAGTCCTGACACCACGGGATTCGCAGGCGTTCGTGCTGGAGCCCAGCAGTCATCGGGCAGCAGGCGGGGGAATAAGTAAGTCAATTCATAATTAAATACGAACAAATAAAGACACAAACGCCAAAAAAACTCACAAATGTCAGTGCACATAAGTTTTTGTCATTGTACACCTGTTTTGTTCGGCCGATAAATGCTACTGCTATCCAGAGACCATGTCGTTTGTGTCATCATACACTCATGAACAAAAAACAGGTCTATCTAGTCACCCTAGTAGGTTTACAAAACATACACATCAAATACAAAAGTCAACCATCCATCCATCCATCCATCCATCCATCCATCCATCCATCCATCCATCCATCCATCCATCCATCCATCCATCCATCCATACATACCACTTTGGCCTGCAAGTGATCAAACGGGGTACTTAAGTTTTTCGCGCGGTAACTCGTACGAGGTCAGGCTGATTTCTATCTATCACGCCGATTGACATCCCATACCGATTCTTCAGGGCGTGCCCTCGAAGTTAAACTTACTTTTGCTTTTGTCTTGCAACGTCATGTAATTAATTACCAACAGGGCCGGTTTTTTGCTATGGGTAATATGGGCGCAATCCGCGTGGGGGCGCACGAGCGCTCTCAAGAAAACAAACAAAAAAAATACATCGCCAGTTTTCTTGCTCATTCAATCAGTTCCGTGATGGGTGCCGTGACACATAAACGCGGCAAGGCGTCCGTCCCTCCCCTGTCTTGCCCGCGCAATTCGAGTTTCTGTGCGACCGTACGAGATCCTTTGCAAACGAACCGTTTGGAAAAAGGAAACGTTCCCCGGTGTGGGAACATTTTGAGCTCATTTCCCCAAATAACTTTTAGTGTCTTGATAGACATTGAAGGTGTTTACTTACAGATTGAAACACAATATTCCACCTCCTTCAATGTTACACGTGAATGCACTTACAGAAAGACATTTGATTCGTTTGGATCAGGCCACATGAAGCAAAATATCAAAGTGAATGTCATTCTCATGACTGGAATAAATGACTCCTTTAGACCAGCAGGGGGGGTTTGTGTGCACTCGAGAAACGGACCTATCTACAAACCGTTTGGTGGGAAAGCCTCAAAGCCCAAGGAAGCCTCATGTGCCCATCACTGCCGGATAGCAATTGCATTTATTGGACTGAATAACACAAAGCAACATATGTACAATCACAAAAACATGATGTATTTTGTATCACTTCACTGGTTCTCCAGGGGATCCCGAAGGTATCTGTCAATCTATCAATTGGGCGGGCCTATCTCAGAAGACAGCTCCCACCCTGGATCTGTCCTGTTTGACCTCGGGGAGGCGCTACAGGAACATCAGGACAAGGGCAAACAGACTTCAACACAGCCAAGCGCCATATCATGTCTCAACTCTGAGCGGCTGGTCATGGAGCACATCAAGTCCGTTCTCCCCCCCACCATTGACCCTTTCCAGTTTGCGTACTGTGCCGAGCGGTCCTCTGAGGATGCCATCTGCTCTGCCCTCCACTCGGCCCTCACCCACCTGGAGAGAAAGGACTCATATGTGAGGTTGCTGTTTGTGGACTTCAGCTCTGCCTTCAACACCATTGTGCCGCAGCGACTCATCTGCAAACTCGACGAGCTGGGCCTCAGTACCTCCCTCTGCAACTGGATACTGGACTTCCTCTGTCAGAGGCCTCAGGTGGTGCGTGTTGGCGACAAAATCTCCGCCAGCATCACGCTGAGCACGGGGGCCCCCCAGGGCTGCGTGCTCAGTCCATTGCTCTTCACCCTGCTGACGCATGACTGCACTGCGACCTACAGCGACAACCGAAGTTTGCTGACGACACGACTCTGGTGGGTCTCATCACGAAGGGCGACGAGACTCGGTACAGGTCGGAAGTTGACCTTCTGACCACGTGGTGCAGGGACAACAACCTCCTGCTGAACGTCGGTAAGACCAAGGAAATCATTGTCGACTTCCGGAAGGGTCACAAAACACACCTGCCGCTGATCATCGACGGTGCTGTGGTGGAGAGGGTGAGCTGCACCAAGTTCCTGGGGGTGCACATCAGTGAGGACCTCTCCTGGTTCGCTAACACCTTGTCACTGGCAAAGAAAGCTCAGCGCCGCCTGTACTTCCTGCGGAAGCTCAGGCGTGCATGTGCTCCTCAGGCAGTCCTGTCTACATTCTACCGTGGCACCATTGAGAGCGTCCTCAACAGTTGCATCGCTGTCTGGGGTGGTAACTGCACTGAACAGAACTTGAAGGCCCTGCAGCGCATAGTGAATACGGCTGGTAAGATTATTGGTGCTTCGCTCCCCTCCCTGAAGGACATTTACACCTCCCATCTCGCCCGCAAGGCAACCTCGATTGCAAGTGATGTGAGTCACCCGGCTCACTCTTTGTTTGACCATCTGCCCTCTGGGAAGAGGTACAGGAGCCTGCGCTCCCTCCCGCACCACCAGACTCATCAGCCAACAGCTTCTTTCTCCAGGCTGTTAGGGCCCTGAACTCGCTACCCCCTTCTGCGTAGCGTGCGGCACTGTTGCGCTATTTTCGGGAATGTCTGCTGTACGCGCACTTGCTCCTTTTTTTTTTTTTTGCTCCTCTTATTTATTTATTTATTTGTTGTTATTTATTCATTATTTATTCAGCACGCTTTTGTTATACTTGTTTACTGTTTGTCTGTTGTGAGCCATGTCTTGTCACCGTGGGATAGGGGGGAACGAAATTTCGGTTTCTTTGTGTGTCTTTGGCATGTGGAGAAATTGACAATAAAGCTGACTTTGACTTTGACTTTGAGAACACTCCCAGAAGATCCAAGGCTGGCTTCGATGACGTCCAATCAAGCATCCTGTATAAAGTCAAATCAGGCAGCCTAGACAAAACATACGAGAACTATAACCAAGCATTCAGCGTTTGAGGAAAAACACCAGGCATGCGTTGAACACTTCATTCAGGCAATATGCCCCAAAACATTTGTGAGGTCAAAGTGCACATCATGAAGTTAGAATCAAAACAGTTCCTTTGATTGATTTCATGTGTGCTTCTCTACCTTATTCAATCCGATGTCAGCAAATCTGTTTTTGGAGCTAGGCGCGAGCGACTTTTTGGAAGCCATTTTCTTCAACGGCACCCTGGCAGACGTTTGGAACCTACCAATCGATCTTCAGACTGCAGCGAGCATCCTTTTGGACCTCCGCCAAGGCCCGCTTTCCTTCCTCTCCGATGCCATTGCCTCCCAGGTCCAGCTCTTGGAGGTGGGAGGGGTTGGACCGGAGAGCCTTGGCCAGTGAGACGCATCCTCGCGTGCCAATCCCGCACCACACCAGCCTGAGAAGACAAGAGGGCGGCTGACACAAGCCCAAGGTTCTCGAGGAGAGCCTTACCTGAGAACTTGCAAGGTGCACTGCGGCTTTGCCAGTCCGGCAGCGAGCGCCTCCAGCCCGTCGTCACGCAAGTCGTTTCTGCTGAGATCCAGATGGCTCAGGTTGCAGGGTGAGCTTAGAACGGAGGCCAGCGCCTCGCAGCTTTTCTTGCTCAGATTGCAGCCCCTGAGCCTGAGAAGACAAAAGGGCGGCTGACACAAGCCCAAGGTTCTTGGGCCGGCTGGCCTTCTGCCGCTCGAGGAGAGCCTTACGTGAGATCTTGCAAGGTGCACTGCGGCTTTGCCAGTCCGGCGGCGAGCGCCTCCAGCCCGTGGTCGTGCAAGTTGTTCCAGCTGAGATCCAGATGGCTCAGTGTGCGGGACGAGCTTAGAACGGAGGCCAGCGCCTCGCAGCTTTTCTTGCTCAGATTGCAGCTCTCGAGCCTGAGAAGACAAGAGGGTTTGGGCTGCTGACATGTGCGCGGCCGGTTCAGCGTGCTGGCTCGACGGCACCTACACGGATTTTTGGGAAGCCTTGACCACCGGCAGCAGAATCCGGAGCCCCTTCTCGGACGGAGCGTATTTCCGGAGGTCGAAGCAGCTCATGGCTTCGTCGGAAGCCCGCAAGAAGAAGAGCAGGGCCGACCACATGGCCGGAGGTAGGTCCCCCGTGGACAATTCCCCCCCTTTTAGGTATTGTTGGATCTGCTCTAGCAGGGACTCGTCCTTCAGCTCGTTCAGGCAGTAGAACAAGTTGATGTTCTCCTCGGGAGAATTCCGCTCGATCCGTCGCTTGATCAAGCGGACCGTTTCTGCGTTGCTGTGTCTGTAGTTCTCGGGAACCTTCAGCAGGTCACCCAGGAGATCCTGGTTGCACTGCAAGGAGAGGCCCAGCAGGAAGCGGACGAACAAGTCCAGGTTTCCTTCACTCTCGGAGGCTTTGCGGA
This sequence comes from Syngnathus floridae, assembly GCF_059516105.1. Classification (NCBI taxonomy): domain Eukaryota; kingdom Metazoa; phylum Chordata; class Actinopteri; order Syngnathiformes; family Syngnathidae; genus Syngnathus; species Syngnathus floridae. The sequence continues at coordinate 623,551 of NC_142413.1, read as the reverse complement.
TGGCCGCCTCATGGACTTCAGCGAGCGACTTCGACTTCCAAAGCAACAGGAGGCCTTTCAGCGTCCACCCGGAATCGTCCAGCACGTTCTTGTTGTCCTGGAACAGGCTCATCATCACGTAGAGCGCGGCCAGATATTCCTGGACGGTCAGGTGGATGAACTGAAACATCTTGCGTTGGTATTTCTTGAGCGGGGGTACCTCCTTGAAGACCACGGTGAAGACTCCCGAGTCTTTTGCGCCCTGCGGGTCATCCAAGCCGCTTTCCTGCAAGTCTTTCTCGTAGAAGATGTGTTGCTTTTTCATCAGGTGCTGAAAAGCCAGCTTGGCCAGCGCTTTGACGTACGCCGTGCTCTTCCGGCTGTCTCGCTCCTTGGACTTGTCCAGGTGATAGAGCAGGAACTCTGTGTACATCTCGGTCAGGGTTTTGGGCAGCTCCTTTCCGTGTTTCCGACAGTCTTGAAGAATGGTGGCGGTGAGCCAGCAGAAGATGGGCAAGTGGCACATGATGAAAACGGTGCGGGACTTTTGGATGTGCTTGATGACGTCCTCCTCGGCGGGAAACTTCTTCCTGAAGTAGTCCAGCCTCTGGGAGTCGCTGAAGCCTTTCACCTCGGTTCTGCCGTCCACCAGGCGCGGCGGGATGTCGTGGGCCGCCTGGGGCCGCGTGGTGATCCAAACCCGGGCGCAGGGAAGCAGGTTCCCCTTGATGAGATGCGCCAGGAGCACCTCCACGGGGTAGGCTCGGGTCACATCCAGGCGCTCCTTGCGCTCGTCGCTCAGGTCCAGTTTGAGGCGGGACTCGTCCAGGCCGTCCAGCACAAACAAAATCTTGATCTCGCTGGACTGGTAGTGGCGGTTGGCCGACTCTTGCAGACTGACCAAGATGAGGTCCAGCATCTTGATGGCCTTGCTCTCCCAGACAAAGAGTCGGATGAGCTCCGCCAGCGAAAAGCTTTTCTCCTCCTGCAAGTTCAACTCGCGGAAGGCGAAGGGAAAGATGAAGTCCACGTCTGTGTTGGTTCCCCCGCTGGCCCAGTCCAGGACAAACTTGCGCACCAGGAAAGTCTTCCCGACGCCCGCGAAGCCCACGGTGAGCATCGTGCGAAGGGGCTCCTGGCTTTCGAAGATGTCGCACGGCTGGATGGACTCCTCCTCGGCCACGCCGCACATCTCCATCTGAAGGACCTCGTGCTGCTTGTCGGGGAGACCGGCGACGCCGCGGCTAATGTTGAGCTCGGTGTAGACGTTCTCCAGAGGCTCCTGCCGGCTGTGCCCCGTGTTGCCCTCGGGAACAGTGAGGTAGCTCTTCCGCAGGTTCTCTTGCAGCTCCCGCTTGAATTTGCCGATCAGCTCGTTATCCACTGAGGAGATGCTACCTGAGGGCGCAGAAGGAGATCCCGTGTCGTTAGGCCTGGCCGCAAGCGTGCCGCAGCCATGCTGCCACCGCCGCCGCTCAAGGAAACAAGTGAAGGAGGCCAGAGCTGTTGCCATCATTTGTATCACCTGAGAGTTTTCAGGTAAGCCCCCCCCATCAGAAGCCACGTTCACCTTACCTGTGATTTGCGCCAGGTCGTTGCGCAGCTTCTGGGCCAGGTCGTTGTTGTTGATCTTCTCGAGAATCTCGATGGTCTTCTCCCCCGCGCTCTTGCCGTGCTTGTTGGTCAGCTGTTCGGCGATGTCAATCGGGTCTGCGTTTTCTTTGACGCGCTTGGGCAGGTCCGTATAAAACTTGAACTTCTTGAAGTCCTCCTGCCTCAGGTCTTCCAGCGTTTTCAACAGCAGGCCCTTGATGTTCATATCCAGAGCCATCTTTCCCGCATCAACGTGAACGCAAAGGGATCACCTTGATTTTCTCGCACGAGAGACGGCCACAATAGCGTCCCACCTCCAAAGCCCAGAAGGTGGCGGTATTTCCGAGAAGACGGAGGCCAAAGTCTGCTCTTCTTACGACTCGTTCCTTTAAGAAGTAACTTCCCCCTTCCCCCCAAACTTCAATCGCAGTAAACAACTGACCATTTATCGAGAAAGCGACCGACTGAAAGCTGAATAACCGACAAGCGGAGCGAGTGAACCGTCTGAGCAATCGCCAAACAAGCCTACAAGTCGTTCAGACTCGCCGAGCGACTGGCCCGCTAGCTAGCTAGCTGGCTGGCTGACTGGCTGACTGACTGACTGACTGACTGACTGACTGACTGACTGACTGACTGACCGTCCAGCTCACGAAATAAGGTGACAACCAATGGTTCGAACAGCAAGGCTTTGCGGCTCCGCATGCACGCTCTCCTTCGCGTCGTCTCGTTTCACCGTGTGAGCGATTGGCTTCCGAACAAAAGTCCTTGTCGCTGTGGCGTTCCAAAGGTCAGGGCGACGCCCTTTCTGTATAAAGATTGATAGATAGACACATAGTTTGTGGATCCCCAGGGGTAGTTCATTTGCCAGAGTTATCAATGAATCATGAACTACATCAGATAATCGAAACATCGGACGTGACCAAAAAGACAACAGGACCATAGACCTGCAGTTGATTTGAAGTATGCACTAACCCTGAGCAGTGTCAGGATATAGCTTTTCAAAAAGTACTAATCACTGGCGATGCGATTGGAATTTGGAGCTCGTCCTTAAGAACAGTCAAAGTCAAAGTCAGTATAGTTGTATCAGCAGCCAACTGACATATTATCATTTGTCCATTGTTCAAATGCAGACCTTCAGTTCTGGAATTTTTCACCCAAATGGACCACATTTCTGCCACCGTTATAAATCATACAGGGGAGCTTCCACACCCTTGTCTGATTCCTCGTCCTATCCTAAATCTTTCACACGTTCCCTGGCCTACTTAGTAGGTCAAAGTAGAGCATACTAATCATGTTCCCCAAATAAGTGTTTCTAAAATAAAAGTGTAACCCCTTTTTGTTTTTGACAGCCCTTACAGTAATTTCGATAATGGAGCAGGTCTAAGTTCGGCTATATTTGTAGTGGTGATGGAATAAGCAAAATAAATGACCACAGACCAAGGCTTGAGTTGAACTGCCGGCTTATTTTAGTAGAGAAAACAGTTGACATACAGTTTACAAACAATAGACATACAATTTACATTTAAACTCAACGTTAGTTTCCCTTTCGGTTAAAACTTTTCAGTTTAAGGAATTTCAGTTTCAACCCGGGTTGTTTTATTAATTCGAGGGTTCAATCTGTTTAGCTACCTCACTTTGTGTTGTTTGAATAACATTCAGTACAGGTAAGTAACAGTGAATCTAATTTGAGTGCAGTTAAAGCCACTTTTGAATTCCCACCATTTCACTGATTTTGTTCAAACCAATCAATATTTCAATAACACCATTACATCATCATCATCATCACATAGATGGTTCACAAAATTAAAAGTGACAAAATGTACAAAACTCAAAACCATTCAGCAAAAGACTGAACGACTTTCGATATCCAAATGTCTCTATATCCCTTCAGTTGGCTTCTCCTGATTTTCCTGAATAGTCAGTCAATCCTTTCCAAATCCACTTCGGTGTAGCAGTGGAACAAAATGGATAGATCCTACCAGGTTGGATGAACAACGTCCAGCAAGTGCTCTCCGCTCCTGCGCGAGAGACAATTCAAAGGCCCCTTTGGTGGCTCGCCATCTTGCGACTCGCACAAGAAATCAGCTTCGTTATTAGTGCACCTGTTTCTGAACCAACTCTCGTGAATCAAGTCCCCCCCCGTTCGGCACTTAGTGCATCACCAAGGTGAAAAGAAGTTTGAAAACACAAAAAGAAGTCCATCAAATACATACAACTTTATATAATCCTGTTTCACGCTCTCTCTTCCCTTTAATTTCGCGTACTTACTCCGTCCCGTATTTAGTGCAGCTTCGTCGTCATCCCAAAAAGAGCAGCGGGGAGAAAAAAAAAAATTAGTAGAGTTCGCATTTTTGGTCACATGGGTCTTTTCATTACGTCATCGTGTCTCCTTCAAAATAAAAGTGAATGTTCACACGTTTATCATTTTAACAAATACAAAACATTAATAAAATAATGAATTTGTATTTTTTGTAAATAATTTACAAGCTTTTAATCGGCGTTGCTCTGTTTAGAAGACATTTACAATGCACTTTCTTTATGATGATGCTCCTATTTTATTTTTAAGGCTATGTTGACCTGGGTTACAAAAGCGTCATTCAACAGAGTCAAAGGCCTTGCAAACATCGAGGAAGAGTAGGATATAGCCGTCATCTTCCACGGGGTCACGAGACGTAGATAAGAGAAAAGTGTTAAATGTGAATTCAAACAGCCTGTAATGTTCCTTTAATGCTCCACAGGCCTCCGACGACTAAAACATCTATATTCAACCCAACAGCACCGTTCGACAGAGTCAAAGGCCTTGCAAACATCGAGGAAGAGTAGTATATAGCCGTCATCTTCCACGGGATCACGAGACGTATTCTATATTCAATCCAAAACAAGCCTAATGTTGTGAGGAATAACTCTTCCTTTGATAAAGCCGGACTCACGATGTCCGTTCTTGCCTCTTTGAGTCTGTTTGCGATTGCTCCGGAAGAAAACAAATTCGAGTCTGTATGCTGGGCCTTAAATCATCCAACGGTCTCTTTATCTTTTCCAGGCTTGGGTATCAAAGTAATTACTCCTTTCCTTCATTCTTGTCAATAATTGTTTTCGATCGATACAATCCCGTAAAGCTTCAAATCGTAATCGATGAATGGAAGGAGACTTATTTCATGTTCTAATGGTAACATATGCACTTATATACACTTACTGATGCACAAACAATGTATCTATGTTTGGATGCATGGATGGATGCAAACAAGTTTGCGGATTATCACATATCGCGGATGCTCGTGGAACCGATTATCCGCGATGAAAGAGGGATTACTGTATCTCACTTCTATTTGCCGTTGCCGCAAACAAGGTAAAAACCGACGTAAAATGTCCACGGTACATACATGAGGAAACGTCACGTCACTGCAGTAAACAAAATACGGCATAAAACGCACAACAAATGACATACAGGTGCACGCTCCATCGTAACATTATAAAGAGAGGTCATAGTTCATTCTACAACTTGTATTTACATTTCGTGGCGGTAAAACAAGTCAATTGAAGGCATGATGATGCAATTATTATTTGCATCAACATTCACCATTGGTCGGCGTTTGGTGTCAGCAGGTCAAATGATGCCAGGAAGCGGAGGGTCAAGGGTCAAGGCCCGCCCGTGTGTTGGAGAGTGACAGGAGCACACGTCTGTGTTGAAGTTCACGTCTTATTTGTGAAATGTGGAAATATCGATGCTTTTTCACCGCTCGGAGAATCAAGCAACTAACGTGAAGGACGGCCTTTGCCGTTTCCTTTTGGACAGCAGGCGTCCTCAGCCAAACGCTCCAGGGGAAGGGGATCCTTGGCGACCTTCTGCATGCATCCACATCCATCCATCCATCCATCTGTGCTCAGAATTCTTCCCAAGGTTCCAAGGCTGGCGTCGATTACATCCAATCAGGCATCCTCGACAAAACATACGAGAGCTATAACCAAGCATTCAGCATTTGAGGAAAAACACCAGGCATGCATTGAACACTTCATTCAAGCAATATGCCCCAAAACATTTGTCAGGTCAAAGTGCACATCATGAAGTTAGAATCAAAACAGTTCCTTTGATTGATTTCATGTGTGCTTCTCGACTTTATTCAATCCGATGTCAGCAAATCTGTTTTTGGAGCTAGGCGCGAGCGACTTTTTGGAAGCCATTTTCTTCAACGGCACCCTGGCAGACGTTTGGAACCTACCAATCGATCTTCAGACTGCAGCGAGAATCCTTTTGGACCTCCGCCAAGGCCCGCTTTCCTTCCTCTCCGATGCCATTGCCTCCCAGGTCCAGCTCTTGGAGGTGGGAGGGGTTGGACCGGAGAGCCTTGGCCAGCGAGACGCATCCTCGCGTGCCAATCCTGCACCTCACCAGCCTGAGATGACAAGAGGGCGACCGACTCAAGCCCAAGGTTCTTGGGCCGGCTCGAAGAGAGCCTTACCTGAGAACTTGCAAGGTGCACTGCGGCTTTGCCAGTACGGCAGCGAGCGCCTCCAGCCCGTCGTCGTGCAAGTTGTTACAGCTGAGATCCAGATGGCTCAGGGTGCGGGACGAGCTCAGAACGGAGGCCAGCGCCTCACAGCTTTTCTTGCTCAGCTTGCAGCGATAGAGCCTGAGAAGACAAGAGGGCGGCTGACACAAGCCCAAGGTTCTTGGGCCAGCTGGCCTTCTGCCGCTCGAGGATAGCCTTACGTAAGAACTTGCAAGGTGCACTCCGGCTTTGCCAGTCCGGCGGCGAGCGCCTCCAGCCCGTGGTCGTACAAGTTGTTCTCGCTGAGATCCAGATGGCTCAGGGTGCGGGACGAGCTTAGAACGGAGGCCAGCGCCTCGCAGCTTTTCTTGCTCAGCTTGCAGCTCTCGAGCCTGAGAAGACAAGAGGGTTTGGGCTGCTGACATGTGCGCGGCCGGTTCAGCGTGCTGGCTCGACAGCACCTACACTGATTTTTGAGAAGCCTTGACCACCGGCAGCAGCATCAGGAGCCCCTTCTCGGACGGAGCGTATTTCCGGAGTTCGAAGCAGCTCATGGCTTCGTCGGAAGCCCGCAAGAAGAAGACCAGGGCCGACCACATGGCCGGAGGTAGGTCCCCCGTGGACAATTCCCCCCCTTTTAGGTATTGTTGGATCTGCTCCAGCAGGGACTCGTCCTTCAGCTCGTTCAGGCAGTAGAACAAGTTGATGTTCTCCTCGGGAGAATTCCGCTCGATCCGTCGCTTGATCAAGCAGACCGTTTCTGCGTTGCTGTGTCTGTAGTTCTCGGGAACCTTCAGCAGCTCACCCAGGAGATCCTGGTTGCACTGCAAGGAGAGGCCCAGCAGGAAGCGGAGGAACAAGTCCAGGTTTCCCTCACTCTCTGAGGCTTTGCGGATGGCCGCCTTGTGTACCTGCCAAGTGAGCGGTTTCCGCTTCCAAAGCAACAGGAGGCGTTTCAGCGTCCACCCAGAATCGTCCAGGACGTTCTTGTTGTCCTGGAACAGGCTCATCATCACGTAGAGAGCGGCCAGATATTCCTGGACGGTCAGGTGGATGAACTGAAACATCTTGCGTTGGTATTTCTTGAGCGGGGGTACCTCCTTGAAGACCACGGTGAAGACTCCCGAGTCTTTGGCGCCCTGCGGGTTATCCAAGCCGCTTTCCCGCAAGTCGCTCTCGTAGAAGATCTGTTGCTTTTTCATCAAGTGCTGAAAAGCCAGCTTGGCCAGCGCTTTGACGTACGCCGTGCTCTTCCGGCTGTCTCGCTCCTTGGACTTGTCCAGGTGATAGAGCAGGAACTCTGTGTACATCTCGGTCAGGGTTTTGGGCAGCTCCTTTCCGGCATCCCGACAGTCTTGGAGAACGGTGGCGGTGAGCCAGCAGAAGATGGGCAAGTGGCACATGATGAAAACGGTGCGGGACTTTTGGATGTGCTTGATGACGTCCTCCTCGGCGGGGAACCTCTTCCTGAAGTAGTCCAGCCTCTGGGAGTCGCTGAAGCCTTTCACCTCGGTTCTGCCGTCCACCAGGCGCGGCGGGATGTCGTGGGCCGCCTGGGGCCGCGTGGTGATCCAAACCCGGGCGCAGGGAAGCAGGTTCCCTTTGATGAGGTGCGCCAGGAGCACCTCCACGGGGTAGGCTCGGGTCACGTCCGGGTCCACCTTGCGCTCGTCGCTCAGGTCCAGTTTGAGGCGGGACTCGTCCAGGCCGTCCAGCACAAACAAAATCTTGATCTCGCTGGACTGGTAGTGGCGGTTGGCCGACTCTTGCAGACTGACCAAGATGTGGTCCAGCATCTTGATGGCCTTGCTCTCCCAGACAAAGAGTCGGATGAGCTCCGCCAGCGAAAAGCTTCTGCCCTCCTCCAAGTTCAACTCGCGGAAGGCGAAGGGAAAGATGAAGTCCACGTCTGTGTTGGTTCTCCCGCTGGCCCAGTCCAGGACAAACTTGCGCACCAGGAAAGTCTTCCCGATGCCCGCGAAGCCCACGGTGAGCATCGTGCGAAGGGGCTCCTGGCTTTCGAAGATGTCGCACGGCTGGATGGACTCCTCCTCGGCCACGCCGCACATCTCCATCTGAAGGACCTCGTGCTGCTTGTCGGGGAGACCGGCGACGCCGCGGCTAATGTTGAGCTCGGTGTAGATGTTCTCCAGAGGCTCCTGCCGGCTGTACCCCGTGTTGCCCTCGGGAACCTTGAGGTAGCTCTTCCGCAGGTTCTCTTGCAGCTCCCGCTTGAATTTGCCGATCAGCTCGTAATCCACTGAGGAGATAGTACCTGAGGGCGCAGAAGGAGATCCCGTGTCGTTAGGCCTGGCCGCAAGCGTGCCGCAGCCATGCTGCCGCCGCCACCGCTCAAGGAGACAAGTGAAGGAGGCCAGAGCTGTTGCCATCATTTGTATCACCTGAGAGTTTTCAGGTAAGCCCCCCCCCCTCCACCAGAAGCCACGTTCACCTTACCTGTGATTTGCGCCAGGTCGTTGCGCAGCTTCTGGGCCAGGTTGTAGTTGTTGATCTTCTCCAGAATCTGGATGGTCTTCTCCCCCGCGTTCTTGCCGTGCCTGTTCATCAGCCGTGCAGTGATGTCAGTCCGGTCTGCGTTTTCTTTGACGCTCTCGGGCAGGTCCGTATAAAACTTGAACTTCTTGAAGTCCTCCCGCCCCAGGTCTTCCAGCGTTTTCAACAGCAGGTCCTTGATGTTCATATCCAGAGCCATCTTTCCCGCATCAACCTGAACGCAAAGGGATGACTTTAAGCAGTCGGAAAATAGCCTTGAGCTGACAAGACCACGCTCCCCCAGCCCTCCTCCCGTGCGAGTCCAGCAGCCGCAGCAGCCGCGGCAGCCGCGGCAGCCGCGGCGGCGGCAGCGCAGCGCACATCCCGCCCTCCCAAGATCTCGTGGACGTCGACGAGCTGAGGGCACGCCAAAATGGATCTTGCGTTTGATCAATTGGAAAGAGTCTTTGCGGTGCAATTATCCTAAGCTGGTTGGTTGGCAAAGGAGACAAGAGTTTACTGGGAGCTTCGCTTCCTTTTACATCACAGCCATACCGTAGAACTGGTCGAACAGGTGAGGGGAGGGGCGACGCCAAAAGGAACCATGGTAACAGACATAGTAAAGCAACCCGGGACGAGTCCTGACACCACGGGATTCGCAGGCGTGCGTGCTGGAGCCCAGCAGTCATCGGGCAGCAGGCGGGGGAATAAGTAAGTCAATTCATAATTAAATACGAACAAATAAAGACACAAACGCCAAAAAAACTCACAAATGTCAGTGCACATAAGTTTTTGTCATTGTACACCTGTTTTGTTCGGCCGATAAATGCTACTGCTATCCAGAGACCATGTCGTTTGTGTCATCATACACTCATGAACAAAAAACAGGTCTATCTAGTCACCCTAGTAGGTTTACAAAACATACACATCAAATACAAAAGTCATCCATCCATCCATCCATCCATCCATCCATCCATCCATCCATCCATCCATCCATCCATCCATACATACCACTTTGGCCTGCAAGTGATCAAACGGGGTACTTAAGTTTTTCGCGCGGTAACTCGTACGAGGTCAGGCTGATTTCTATCTATCACGCTGATTGACATCCCATACCGATTCTTCAGGGCGTGCCCTCGAAGTTAAACTTACTTTTGCTTTTGTCTTGCAACGTCATATAATTAATTACCAACAGGGCCGGTTTTTTGCTATGGGTAATATGGGCGCTATCCGCGTGGGGGCGCACGAGCGCTCTCAAGAAAACAAAACAAAAAACATCGCCAGTTTTCTTGCTCATTCGGTCAGTTCGTTCCGTGATGGGTGCCGTGACACATAAACGCGGCAAGGCGTCCGTCCCTCCCCTGTCTTGCCCGCGCAATTCGAGTTTCCGTGCGACCGTACGAGATCCTTTGCAAACGAACCGTTTGGAAAAAGGAAACGTTCCCCGGTGTGGGAACATTTTGAGCTCATTTCCCCAAATAACTTTTAGTGTCTTGATAGACATTGAAGGTGTTTACTTACAGATTGAAACACAATATTCCACCTCCTTCAATGTTACACGTGAATGCACTTACAGAAAGACATTTGATTCGTTTGGATCAGGCCACATGAAGCAAAATATCAAAGTGAATGTCATTCTCATGACTGGAATAAATGACTCCTTTAGACCAGCAGGGGGGGTTTGTGTGCACTCGAGAAACGGACCTATCTACAAACCGTTTGGTGGGAAAGCCTCAAAGCCCAAGGAAGCCTCATGTGCCCATCACTGCCGGATAGCAATTGCATTTATTGGACTGAATAACACAAAGCAACATATGTACAATCACAAAAATATGATGTATTTTGTATCACTTCACTGGTTCTCCAGGGGATCCCGAAGGTATCTGTCAATCTATCAATTGGGCGGGCCTATCTCAGAAGACAGCTCCCACCCTGGATCTGTCCTGTTTGACCTCGGGGAGGCGCTACAGGAACATCAGGACAAGGGCAAACAGACTTCAAAACAGCCAAGCGCCATATCATGTCTCAACTCTTGACAGGCACTAATCTTGACCTCTATTCTTATTCTTCTACGTGCAATCTATTTCTACTGTTATATATATATATATATATATATATATATATATATATATATATATATATATATATATATATATATATATATATATATATATATATATATATATATATATATATATATATATGCGTTGTTTGGGCAGCTCTTATCTCGTTATACTATGCATAATGACAATGAAGAGCATTCTGATTCTGTACAGAAAACTCTGGATATGAGGAGCAAGCTGGTGCTGCTGAGGGCGCTGGATGACCTGAAGCAGGCCAAGTTTGAGGAGTTCAAATACCTCATGGACATGCCGGAGCGCATCAGTTAGAACGCAGACCCGACTCACGTCGCCAAAACGCTTGGCGCTGCTCGTCTCGCCGGCTTTGGCCACGTCAAGCGCTCGGGCTAATGATGGTTGGCTCCAAGCCCGTTCCTGCGTGGGAAGGTCAAAACTTGTCGTCTTCAGAAAGCGAAAAGGAGAGAGAACAAGAGAGAGAAATAGAGAAAGCGAAAAGGGAGAGAGAGAAAAAGACAGAGAGCGAGAGAGAAAAAAGGCCATTGGGAAGACGGCCTTTGGACTCAGAACCTGTGCGCCCCCCGTGTGAACTGGACTCAATCACCACAGTGTTGCAAGAAGCTTTTATTGTTGTGAGTTCAAGCCGCTTGGCGGCGTTTTCCAGAATAAAAGATCAGTGCAGAAACACAGGCAAACCTGCTACCAAAAAAAAAAAAAAAAAAGAGCCCGCTTATCTACGCAGAGCGACGAGAATAGCCACAGCGACAACAAGGTTAGTATTAATTCCGCTTTTTTTTTTTTTTCAAATCTCTTTCCTTACTTAAGCGAGGGGGGGATACAAAAAAAACAAAAACAAAAAAAAAACCGAACGGCGCGCTTTGAGTACAGACATTTTTGCTGGCATGCACCCTTGAAAGCAGGCCAGAGATTCAGTCTAGTTCACGCTCTGGTACCACAGCGCAGTCGCTACGCTACGTCCGACATTAAATAGAGACTTCTTTTTTTCTACCTAGCAAGCAAGGTTCAGTGTGCTGCTGGGGAGTCTATTATGGAGATGGGTGGGTGGGAGTGGAAGCGGGTGAGGGAGCATCTTCTCCTCCTCCAACGGATCATTCGGTTTTGCTGCGCTTCACAGCGCCGGGGAGTTTCTCTTGCAACCTGGGGGGAATAAAATAAAAGCAGAGATTTGCAGTCAAACCCCGAGATGGCCAGGCAGCGGCGCCGCTTACTTGGCGACGGTGGTGTCGATTTGGGTCCGAGCCAGGTCCACGTACTGGTCGATCTGCGTCTGTGGACGGAACAAGCGCAACCTTTTGTGAGCGCCAACAAATGACGCGAGGGTGAGCTCAACGCCGCCAGCCGGCCGCATTTGGACAATGCCCGAGCGGTGTAGCAAAACAAGCTCACGGGCGGGCGGGCGACCGACCGACCGACCGACCGACCGTCATTGCCGCTTCAAGGACCGGCGAGTCGGCGACGCTCACCTTGTTCTTCTCGTAGATGGGCGGCACGGCAAAGAGCAGGATGTCCGCTGCGGAGGACAACAAACAAGTGAGATTCTGGCGTCCGGACCGTCTGGCTTGCGGCCGGCGCTTACCGAGGATGAGGATGGTGATGCCATTAAAGACGGCGCCCACGTAGGTCAGCAGCCACATGACCACGGCCAGCTGCACAAAATCAAAGACCTCGCGTGAGACTTTTCCTAAGGGCAGCTAGCGACCTCACATTTATTTGATTCCGGCGAATCGACGTTCCCAAGTCACGAGCCGGAAGCTTCGGGTTCAGCCAAAGTTCCGGGTCGAGTCGCGCCGCCTGCCTTCCGAGCGAGCCGAGCACTTGTCTCCCGTCGCCGTTTGGCGTCTGTACGAGCGCGCCGACCGAGCCCAAGCCACGGCATCTTTTCCTTGGCCAACGAGTCGGTATTTGAGCGGCTTTGGGTCCGGTGAGCGGGAGCGCAAATCATCTTGGAAAAAAAGCGGCTCACCTTGAGGGAGTCCACGAGGTCCTCGACCAGGAAAAGGCGGCTCATCTGCTTGAGGGCTCGGTTAATGTAGGTCAGGCCGCTGTCCACGTGCTTGCGGAAAGTCTCCGGAGGAATGCTGACATCCTTATCTATCAGCGATCTGCAGGGAGAAGGAACAGATGAGCTTTTGAAATCAGGCTTTGGTGCCTGGCCTCCGGTTTGGCGCTCGCTCCCCAACCGCCCGCCGGCTGCTTTCAGGTTGGCGGGAAAAGTAACCGGCTGGGCGTGCTTACTTGAAGGGGTGGCCGTCGCCGGACTTCTGCACGGCCTGGACCACCGACTTGTAGATGCGGAAGGTGATGGTGACGCACAGCAGCGCCAGGAGCAAGTAGGACACCACGCTGATGACGCTGAAGGCGGCCAGCGACAGCAGCATCAGCATGGACAGACCGAAGACCAAGCCAGACTTTTTGGGGTCCCGCCAGTGAATCAGATCCTTGACTGCGGACGAGTAGCAGGCGTTACACGAAATTCAAACAGCCGCCCCCGCCCCGCTTTGCGCGTTTGTCGAGAGTCGCGCATGCGGAAAGGATTGGCTCGCTACAGGAGTTGCGTAACCTCCGAGCGGGTTGCCACTCTCAAAGTGCCGCAGGGAAATCAAATTGGAGGAGGGGAGCCGGCCGGCCGGCCAGCCAGCCAGCCAGCCAGCCAGTCAGCCAGCGTGTGATTCTCGTGTCAATGTCATGTGACTGCTTGGGTCTGGTGCTTGGTTGACTTTATATTTTGTGTGGCCAAAAGAGGCAATTGCTCAAGGGAGGCAATTATTCCTCAGACCCCCGCACCAAACGATCAAAGAAATTCGTAAATATTTGACTCAAAAATAATTTCTCAAGTCATTTCTAGTTGGATGAAAAATTGGACCTTTCCTTCTCTAAAATGCACCCAATTGCCAATTTGTTTCAAAACAAAAGGGGCAAGCCTTGATTTGTGGCATTTTTTGGCCCCAATCGTATCGGAGCTTTCAAGGGGCCGGCCTCAAGCATAGTGGGGGGGGGGAACGAGACGTCTCATGGCTCGATTCTTGTCTCGTCACAAATTCCTTCTGTGGCCCCGCGACAAGCTCAACTTTAGCCGCGTGAGTTGACGAGAAGAACGGAACAACAATGAGCAAGAAAATGTGGAAAAGCTAATTCTGCTCATGCAGAAGAGATTAGGTGGCAGCGGCGGCGGCGGCACGGGTGCGCACGCTCGCTTGCTAGCAGCGATGTTGACGCAGCTCAAAGGGGAAACAAAGAACAGTCAGATTGGATCAACAGCGCAGGGAGAACCTTTCCCGCACGGCGGCGAGCCAAACGGGTCAAAGTAGCACTGGATGGGAACGCTCCCGCCGGAGCAGCCCGGCACGTAAAATGGCTGCCTCTCTCCATCTCTGAGGCTTTACATTTGAACGGCACCTTCTCACAAAAAGCCCGTTTGACAGCCAAAACAACGAGCATTACCTGACAGGTGGCTAAGCATTGCCGTCAAGACGCGCTCGGCAAGATGATGGGCCTCGGCGACCCACGCGTCCACCTCTTGAGAAAAGGTGCAGTCGGCGGCGAGCGTGTCGCTCTGGGAACACGGCGCGCTCGGCGGCCGTTCTTCTCCCGCCTCTTGACTGCCGCCCAAGCGTTGGAGGGCCCCGAGCGGAAGCTGTTCCTGCGGCGTGGTTGGAGGGCAGCGCCCGACGTACTGCTCATCTTCACCCGGTCTGGATTTGAGGCATTCTCTCATGAACTCCACAAAACTACCCGCAGGCTCGGAGGCAGCGCCGTCATCACAGCCCGTCAGAGGTTCCCGGTCCTCGGCGTCCGGCGTTCCGACATCAGCAGCAAAGTCGCCGCCGCCGCCGTCGTCGTCGTCGTCTTTGGGCGCCGCTGGCTCAAAGGCCGACTCGAACGACCGCCCTTCGTACGTATCGTCTCGCACGAGACCTTTTCTGGAGGAGACGGTGGCCACGTCGCCATCCTCGCCGGCGTCGCCATCCTCGCCGGCGTCGCCATCCTCGCCGGCGTCGCCATCCTCGCCGGCGTCGCCATCCTCGCCGGCGTCGCCATCCTCGCCGCTGCCGGACGAGTCCTTGCTCGCCTGGCTCCAAGACGTGGCGGCGCTCTTGAATTTGTTTTCCGCCGGTGGAGGAGTGAGGCGCTCGCCGTCAGACTCCACAGGAGAGGAAGGAGGAGAATAGCCTTCCATGAATTCACTTTGGACGGGTCTTCTGTTCGCTTCTTGCTTGTTTTCCTCAGGCCATGCCGTTCGGACGGCCTCTTCCGCCAGCTCGTCGTCCTCAAACTCCATTTGCAGCTCGTCGTCGCTGCAGTTTGGCTCTTGGCTTTCAATGACATTAATTGCGGGAACCTGCATTAGTGTTCGTTCCCATCTCGGCGCCGGCACCCTTTCTGCGTCGGCGGTCGCAGGAGAAGTGGCGATGTCACCGGATGGATGACAATCAGACTTTGGAGAAGTGGCGATGTCACTGGATGGATGACAATCAGACTTTGGAGAAGTGGCGATGTCACTGGATGGATGACAATCAGACTTTGGAGAGGCGGCATCTTCCGCAAGCGTTTCATCAGACTCGGCGGAACTATGGAGGTCCCGAGCCTCGGCGTTCTTGTCGGCGTGCCGAGCGTCCCGAGGCGGAGGGAAGGTGGGATGCTCCCAATCCAAGCGCCACGGAGCTCGGTCGTCGCCATCGGTCGTTGGCGCAAAGTCGGCCTCTTCGACATCGTCGTGGCCGGCTTTGGGAGGATCCTGCGACGAGTCCACCAAATTGTCGGGGACGCAGAGCGGAGGTGAAGCGGGATTTCCCTCAGGCGACTTAAATGCGGAAGAAAGGCCGCCTTCCGTGGCTGACTCGCAAGACGCCCCGGACAGCGGACGAGCCTTTGTCCGAGCTTCCGATTCTTCAAAGGCATTCATTTGCCGCCGTTCGCCAAGGAGCTCAAATGGCGAGTCGGGAGAGGCTCCTTTGGTCTCCTGGCGGAGCTTGGGGACTTTGTCACGGTGGTGCGAGGTAAAGTCGCTTGGGCAATACGTCTCCTTTTTGGCGGCGAGAGCTTCCAGAGCTTTTATGCGCTCCGAAACCGGAGACGTCTTTATCGGCGACTCGGGCTGCGCACAAGTGTCGGGCGAACAAGAGCCTGGCTGAGAAGAAAAGCGCAGGGAAGTGGCAAGCCCTTGGTCGCCTTTACCCCGACACTTTACGTCTGCATTGACACGCACGGAGGACAAGAGAAAAGCAGGGGAGGGAGGTCACACGGATGAGGCGGCCACTCCCACGCAACGGGGATGTTCTTATCTTACCTACGTGTGGCGGCGGCGGCGGCGGCGGCGGCGGCAGAAGCCTTATACTGCTACTGCAGCCCAAGCGTTCATGCAAAGTGAGCTCAATGAACACATAAAGGGCAGACGGACCTTCCGTTCTCGCCGTGCCGACCCACGTCCGACTCGACGGCCAAGACGACAACGTTGGATTAACAAGTCGCAATGAAGTTGCGTCCCAAAACATTTGGGGGGGATATGGATGAATCGATTGTACCTTTCGAAGGGGACCAAATGCGCCACCGTCATCACAAGAAGCGATACTTAGGGTACCGATGTGGTACCAACATGCAAAAAATACCTCCATAGCTGCTCTTTTGCAAATCTATCTCATGTTTCACTCGGCGAGCTGTTTCGATTCCCGCCGGAACTGAAGGGGGCAGTCTACGCGTACCAGCAGCACGGAGCACGCATGTGTAAGAAAACTTTCATTTCTTCCATTTCACTTTCATCCAACATGAGAGTTGAATATTTATGATCCGTCTTGTTTGTTTTGATCAATGTGCCACCACTGCTGCTCTTTTTTCAATGTATAAAATACGGACGGTTCAAGCAGTTTAAAATAAACGAGTGATTTTAAAAGGAAGTGGATTCGGCTGTTTTGTTACCGTGGTACCGAATTAGTATTGGCAATCGTGGAAAATCACAGGTACCGACGACTGAAATTCTGGTATGGGGACAACCCTACTCGCGGTTGTCAAATATTACTGAGCATTCATCCCAGGAATGGGAATATAAACGACTAGCAAGATCTGTAGTTTTCAAAAGGGAAGACAATTTGCCATTTTAGCGTTAACACATGACGTCGAAGCACAATTTGTCCCGGCGGGCCACATAAATTGATGCGCCGGGCCGTATCTGGCCCCCGGGCCTCCACTTTGACACCTATGATCTAAGCCAGGGGCCACAAAGGCATTTATGTTGCGGGCCGCATCGTTATAAGTGTCAACCCAAATAAATGGACGTACTCCTACACAACAAACTGATAAATCAGAGATAAGTAAAACTTGTTCAAGTTGAAAAAGAAATAAATGGTAACAAAAATGGAGAGCAACATCTCGATTTCTTTAAAAGCAAACACAATTTGCGATTGTAGCATTGACATATAAAGTCGAAGCGCAATTTGTCTTCACGGGCCAAACGTAAAGACACCGCGGGCCAAATTTGGCCCACGGGCCAGAGTTTGACACCACAGATCGAAGCTACCGCTACTTCTACTACACAGCGCTATGGGAAGAAGAGCACAGTCTTAATGACCCAAGAGGAGCAAAGAAGCGTGACATGCGCAAAGGCAGATAGTGCGCTCGCCATGGGGAGGGGGGGAGGGGGGTTGTCAGGCCCGCTCGGCCACTGGGCCGTGGGCGATCTCTTTGGTGCCACTCTTCCTCCCTTGGGTGGGCCCCTTTGCTGCTGGTTCTGATAGGGGCCATCTCAGGTACTGGCTAAGGGGGAAGGACAGCAGCCTGATCCATTTTTAGGTCCCTGCCCCAGTACGGTGTCAACTCTTGGCGTCTTAAAATAAGGGTGGCAATCTGGGGATTATCTCAAACCCGCAGCCGGTCCCGCTGACCCCAATAATGTTCGCTCGCAGGCTGATAAAGACGGGTCGAGCTGCCGGGGCCCGCGTCGGGCTCGTCAACACAAGTCATGTGATGGAAGGAGCCACTTTTGGTGCGCGTCGCACCGCTCCAGAACCGCCACAAGGGCAAGAATTGCGCGGCTACGGGCTGAGGGAGGGAGGGAGGGAAGGGAGGGAGGAAGGAAGGAAGGAAGGAAGGAAGGAAGGAAGGAAGGAAGGAAGGAAGGAAGGAAGGAAGGAGGGAGGGAGGGATGGATGGATGGAGAAGCAAGCCAGCGGCGTTAGGAGAAGCACACACTTGCCTTGTGACGGCCGAATAAAAGATACGGGCGGGGAGGAAAGAACGCGATCTGAAAGAAAATCAAAAGAAGAAAAGACAACAAGAGCGGTGAACGCAAGCGCAAAACCAAGCCACTCAATCCACTTCACGTCTTCAAGGCTCCTTACGCACAAGCAGGTTAGCGAGCGACGGGCGGAGCCAAGTCCAAATACTTTGCGAGTAACCTTTTTGCACCTGCGCAGGTCAAAGTGCGTCGTCACCTTGAGTGGGAACCTGAGCCAGCCTGACTTGTGCAGAAAAATAAAAATTGGAGAGAACACGCACGCAAAAAAGAAAAAGCACCCCCTCTGCTCTCTTTGCCTCGGAGTTACAACGCCGACTCGGCAGTTTTTTTTTTTTTTTGCAATGTTTCTGAATGAGCTGGCTGTCGTCGGGCGAGTCCCGCATTCTTGTTTGGGGGGGCACGTAGATGTGCTACTGGCTTTGCAGGTTGGGGTTGATGCACCTTTGCGGAACGGCATTCCATCTCTTGGCTTGCTCTCAGAAGCCACACCTCTGATATATATGTCAGCTTTCCCACACAGCTTTGTACTACGATAGCAGGGAGAGGTTTTTTTTCTTCTATTTTCTCCCTGCAATTAGAGTTTGCACTGCCAGCGAGACTGAACCATGACTAACGGGGTCGTTCGCTTTTGCGGCTTGGGAAGATGATGCAAGGTGGATTACGAGGAAGAGGCCGCAAAGGCTTCCAGAGCAGAGCAGAGCAGAGCCGAGCCCAGATTGATCAATGGACTCTTGGAGGGTTGTAAATGCCAAGGCAGCAAAAAAAAAAGGCAAAGGCAGCATTGAAGACATTCCCTTCACTTGGAAGCTTGTTTATGCGCCGCAAAAAATACACAAACACGTTTTAGCCCAATCAAAATTTACAAATCAAGTTCCTTGATTCAATCATTTCATTGCTGTCTTTTTTTTCAAGTCAAGTTTTTGCAGCATGAAGGAATTGTGTCTCCCATCCTTGCGCGTGCCCCCGTGAAATGAGAAGATTGTGATCAGACTACCTTTCAAATTCTGATAAGGATCTGCCATTGCAGATACTAGGAAAAAGTGAACGGTTAGAAAAATTGCCGGCAATATCGTTTTTTTTTTTTTTAAAGACAATTTGTAATTTTAGTATTGAGACAGATTTATGCGCAATTTGTCTTTGCGGGCCACATAAAATGATGTGGCGGGCCGTGCCTGGCCCTCGAGTTTGACACCTGTGCTACAAAGAATGCTGGGAAGAAAATACGACAGACATCAGCAAAAACGTTGAGCCTGACCAAACGTTGTTGTCATCGGGTGGAATGGAAAGGAAAGTCACGGGGAAAATAGAGATTCCAATTCCACACAAGCACCGGCGCAATCTGGTTAAATGGGTCACATTTGTGCCCTTAATGAGATGTGGGCGCTAAATGAGGCTAAAAGTACTCTGTGGACACATTTCCTCTGGTGCAATACGCTTGGAGAAACGAGGTCCTCATTTCAAGTGTGCCACTTCCTCGGCGACGGCCCGTTGACAATTGGAACGCGCTTAAGCTAGCGTGCCCGCATTTTGGGTTTTTTTCCCCTGGAATTCCCGCTATCGCTCAGAAATCTACCATTGAGAGTGATGGCTTTCTTTTTTTAGTACGGGATTTACGTTGGTATAAATATTGATTAAAGTGCCGTATTTTCCGGACTATAAGTGGCCTTTAATAGCTTCCAACAATAATTAGGCAGGATATGTTTTGTTTCCTTTTGGTATTTTTTGAATGGACTGCTATTAGACTTTTTGTACAATTTAAATAGACACACACACACACACCATTGGGGTATAATCCCAGCTGAGAATGCAAAAGAGGACCCGTGAGAACCCGTGTTTCGAAGCAATTCGTTCGGTCGGCCATGTTGTAGCTTTGGCCTATTTAAAAAGTGTCGTCAAGTTGGAGGACAGCCAAACAAATTTCCCAGACAATCGCCAATCACCTTTTGAATTCGCTTCGTTAGATGAAACCAAATTGAGCATTGTGGGGCGGCCACGCGTGTGCAGCAGCTGAGCAGTGAAAGATGACAGCTGCTTAAAGTGGTAGGCATCAAATTACACCAAGTAAAAGAATAGCCAACCTGATATAACAGTGAGGGAAAGAAGAGATCAACCGAGCGAGCTTCCATTTCAAAGCACGACTTTCTGACTCAAAAGGGCCAATTAGCATTGCACGCCACACCCAAGCGTGTATCAAGCAACATGGACGGACGGGTGGACGGGTGGACGGATGTTTTGAATTTGTGCCTTTGAAGACTTTATTTGCAGAAACAGATTGCTGGACTGATGGTGCTAGCAGCCACTCCCTTTAGAAAAATACGAATAAAAAGCCTATCCACTGGCAGCTTAGTTGAATTGGAAATAATTAAATGACAGCTCTCCCTTCATGACTGTTGATTAAAAGGAAAAAAAAAGCGCCACTGTTTGAATCTGTAGAAAATCATTCAAACATGGGGAAGGAAGGAAGGAAGGAAGGAAGGAAGGAAGGAAGGAAGGAAGGAAGGAAGGAAGGAAGGAAGGTACTGCGCCTTTAAGAGACGTTGCCTTCAGGAGCACTTGCCGCCTCACTCTTTTCCCCGCAGTGTCCAACAAGCTCCATTTGACACACAATTACCAAAAATGTACCCATGTCAAATAATGTGAGCCAAAGAAGAATACTTGAACCACGCCGAGTGGGATTCATTTGACGTAAATATGACTGCAGGTGGAAGCGTCAATACAGTGCAATGGCCATCGACAATAGAAGCCCCCAAAATACAGGCGAAATGGCGTCAAAGGGAGCTCGCGAGGCCAAACAATTTGCAATAATAATGTGTGCGTTTTTGTTTTGAAACAAAGTGCCCGTTTTCGACTGTTTCTTACCGGACGGCCTCGATTCTTTCAACGCAGAATTTTGTCCATCGGCGAGTCCCTGCGACGAAGATATCTGGGCAGACTGAGTCATTGGATCCATATTGCGTGCTCGACGACGACAAAAAGAAAAAGAAAGAAGCTGGCAGCTAATGTCTCGTTTGGGCCCAATGTAGCTCAAATGTCGTCGACTTTTTGTCTTTCTAAGCCCGAAGAGCGGGACTTGTTTGCCGCACCGTCGCGTCAATTCAATGAAGATGGAAGGAAACGGTGCGAGCGGGCGAGCGAATGGAGGAAGAGGAGGGAGGAGAAAACACGTCGGTCGGGACGGGTAGCTGGTGCGTTCACAGGCCCGATGTGCAAGTCGTACATTTGACAATCCAACCACAGACTGTGGCCCGACGTGCAAGTCGTACATTTGACAATCAAACCACAGACGGTGGCCCGATGTGCAAATCGTACGTTTCGACAATCAAACCACAGCCTAACTGCGCGAGGCAAAAACAAAGAAAAATCGACTTCATTTGATTGGGTGCCTCCATTACACACCTTTTGTGCAATGTAAATATCACAAACGAAGACGTGTGCTCGTATTGAACAGATTTCCTGAACACAACACTTGCTTTCGCTGCTCATAAGCTTTGTTGAAGATCAGTTGTATGTTGATTGAATCACATAGCACTATAATAATGATGATGATAGTAATGACGTGTTGTCACAGGGCGTGACGGGTGGACGTTGGCTCATTGAGGCGTAAAACAAACAAGGCTGACTACTTTTTCTTTTTTTTTTTACTAGGCTACCCGCATAAACGACACTACAACTTCCTGGTCCTCCACCAATCAGCTTCCCCTTAACAATGACGCATGCCAATGCTTTCGCGGCCCTCCGGAATTTCAGACACAACGGCAACAGGGACGATCGCTTTGTTTTCAAAGACTAGGTTTACTCATAAAACACGAAACAAAAGCAATCTGAATCATTCCTTCTTAACACATGCTCTACCCGTGAGTGAGAGTTTTCGTATTTAATGTATTCATGATTCCAAAACAAAACAAAACACACACACCACAAATGAGCATGCAGGGTTAGGTAAACAAGGTAGTTTTTTGTTTTTTTGTTTGTAACAGTGATCTTCTCAACAATTACACATCCCCCAAAGCCGGATGAATCCGAACTTTGCAGGGGGAACCTCTGGAGCCGGCCAGACCGAAAACCAGGACACTCAGTGCTGCTACAACGCAGAGCGCAGTGGTGACCAGGGGATCTGTAGCGGGTCCGTACGCTGACCGGGTGTCATCCTGGAGTATGGTGACCTCTGGCTGACTGATTAGAGAGAGAGAGAGAAAAAAAGTATTGTTTACTATAAGAACAGGGTTGTCTGAAGAAAAACGCTCCACTTGCCCTGTGGGGACACCCTCCTTGGCCTTTGAGGGAGGCCTGACGTCACAATCCAAACACAACCTCTCGTTGGGGCAGAAAACAGAACCCCGGTATCCTCGTATCTTCAAAACATGATGGCAGAGAAAAGAGTCAAGTCGAGTCGAAGATGTTTCCGTCCGTTTTTAGCGGATTACCTGTATGCTGCCACCTGCTGGGCAGTCCACCCAATCGGAGCCCAGCACCTGAACTTGGTAGCGGTTTCGTCCGCTGCACTTGTGTCTGTAGCAGCGTCCCGTCACCATGAGCTGACTGTGGTTCTGTTCAACAAAGAGGACAAGCAGGATTCAAAATACTACAAGAAGTCAACAAAGCATTATTTGCGCCACAATGAAATTTCATCTCAACTCACCTTAATGTCAGGGTGTGGCGGCCAAGCACTACTTTTGTCAAAGTATACATATTTGCAATTTCCTTCCAAATAGTTTCTGTCAGTTATTCTAGATCATGTTCAATCGGCAGTAAGTGATTTCTTAGCGTTTTATTTGGAATCTACTTTCAAAAATCTTGCTGTCATTTCGGGCTGATGCGCGTTGAACAAAAAGAACAACCCATTTCTGAAAATCAGACATGAGAAAAATGGGGCCAAAATATGGCTCGGACTACTTTGGCTGTCCGGCGTGTACCCACAAGTGTGCTCAGATGGGAGAAGAAACAACGGCTGTCCGAGCCAAAGATCTCCCCGCCTTGGCGCTCTTCACTTGAATTCCTCTCGTTTGCTTTCTCCCAGCACTCGCTCTGGAACGCAAGCGTGGAGTTAGGAGGACGCTTGAACAGCCTGGCAGCGCAAAAGCAGAGGAACTTACGCCCTTCTCCAGGGGTTTGTAGATGCGACAGCCGTCCAGGTAGTGATCGCTCTGGCACCGCGCTTTGTGGCCATGCAAATGATGGCATCCCAGTCCGCTGCAGGAGCGCCGCGGGGTACTTTGCTCTCAATTCCATCCAAAGGTGGCACAAGGAAAGGAAAGGAAAGGAAAGGAAAGGAAAGGAAAGGAAAGGAAAGGAAAGGAAAGGAAAGGAAAGGGAAGGGAAGGGAAGGGAAGGGAAGGAAAGGAAAGGAAAGGAAAGGAAAGGAAAGGAAAGGAAAGGAAAGGAAAGGAAAGGAAAGGAAAGGAAAGGAAAGGAAAGGAAAGGAAAGGAAAGGAAAGGGAAGGGAAGGGAAGGGAAGGGAAAGGAAAGGAAACTAACCTGCCGCTACAGAAGAAGGATGACGAGTTGTCGTGGCAGGTCGACGTGGAACCAAACAAAGCTCCTTCACCTGAAAGTTATTTTCCCCAAAAAAGTCAATGGCAAGTGTACCACTTGTACAGTTTTACATTGAGCATCTGGAATTTTCTGATGGATTCATTTCAATGTTTTGGGGATTTTTCTTGGAACTAAAATTGGTTGCACTGCAAACAACGGCACTCATACCTCCTTGAAAGATATGATTTCAATGAAAATCATTCATATTTTATTGCTAGAAGAAAACTAGAATAATAGGTGAATCAATTTATACTGAAACTGTGAACATTTTTGGTCAAGTAAATTAGCATATTGGTTTGAACGAATTACTGGCTGTATTTAATTGACACCGTTACAATCTTTTGAATACAATAAACAATTCACATTCAATTGACCACATTTATATTCATTTTAATGAAGAAAATGTTATTTATGCCTAATGATACGAATGATGATATGAAGGAAATCATGTTACATTTTTTTCCTCAAATGAATGAAGTGCAAATACTAAAAGGAAATGAATGATTTCAGTCATTCACCTGAACTGTTTTATTTGAGCTCGGGTACCTTTTCCCCAGACGAGATTCTGCGCCCGGCTGGCGTCGACGACGTACCAGCCCGTGTCCCGAAAGGCGGCCAAGGTGAGCGGATCGATCCGCGCTATGCCGGACCGGCTGGGCGTGGCCAACATGACGGAACCCTGCAGTAGTCGGGACTCCCAGTGTGAGGACACCATCCCCGGGGCTGCGTCCTGGAGTCCAAAGACAAACGAGTCATGCAAGGGCAAGGAGGGGCGGCGCAGAACCTGCCCGGTGACAGTTTGGCATGCACCCAGTTCTCCAGCGGCGCCCCCAGCTCAGGGCCGGCGGCGACCAGGTGCCTCCGGAGCGCCGAGATGACGGCCGGGGTGTAGAGCCTCATCTGGCCCCATCCGTCCACGTGAGTCACTTTTCCCCGAGGGGAACAAGTGACACCGGCTGAAAAGTCATTCTCGGACGAGCAGTCTCTCCACGTGTCAAAAAGATCTTTGGAGAAGCCCAACGCATGCAGCAGCTCATGGAGCACGGTCTGGATGGGATTGAGTGGAGGAGAGTAGGTGCACGGTGCTTAATGTCTTCCACATGGCACTGTCAGAACAAAGTGAAACGTTGGAGGACCTGCGCAGTCAGTTTTGTCAGTCTATCCCTGCAGAGGACCACCACGCCAGCCAAAGGTCTCCCTCCGGCGTCCGTCCGGCAGTGGGCGGCGTAGGCCAACAGGCCAGGCTGTCGGCACAAGTCAAGATGAGCCTTCGGACGAGCGACAAGCAAACGAGCACTACCTGCGCCCTGCACTTGTCCGACGCTTGCACGTGGAGGTAAAACAGGAAGTCCACGTCGGCCACTCCGGCGCCCGGACGCCTCAGAACGACGGCACGGGTAGAGTTAGCCTGGGGATGCACTTTGCAGCCAGCCAGGTGCTCATCTGGAATCTGGGAGGGGAAACGGGTGCTTTTGCACAGGAAAGAGGACTCCTTCTTTTCTCCATTATGCGTTGATGACTTTTTTTGGATGTGTCCAATCAGACTTCTGCCCTGATGTGTCGCCATATGAAGCTAATCTGCCCGGGGGCTTCAGCATCGCATACGCGGTTAAGGTGGCACGTGAACTACGGTAGCCTTGCCGCTCTTTCAGTTGAACCAATCAGATCTCAATTTCCCTCACAGCAATGACATCAGCATCCTTCCACGTTCCGATTGGCTGGTTACTAGAGTACTAGAGCCACTCGAGTATCTTGAGAGATGCACATTTGACACAAATCCGATTTGGGGGAATAAAATAGGACAATTCATTTGAAGCTGGCGGTGTATCGTCCGTCACTCACCTTCATGTCGAGACACGTCTCATGTTTGTAGTTTTTCTTTGCTTGGCCGCACCTGAAAGCGATCGGATCCAAAAGGTGCCGTCGTCGATGAATGACCCCCCCCCCCACCCCACCCCACCCCCACGCGCCCCCTACCTGTTGTAATTGACGCTGCTTGAATTCTTCCACAGAAACCTGCAGTATTTGCTGACGTCCCTCCCGAGTAGCAACGGGCTTAAGACTGGCCGCACTGTCCAAGCAAATCTCGTTGAGCTTCTTGCTTGCGCTATGAAATCAAGTCACGTGAGCCACATCTGCTGCGCACCTGACAAAAACGACGACACGGTGCTGGCAGCCAGCTCCGCGGCGCCCCTCACTCGCGCGTCCTCGCGCTCCGACAGGTGGGCGCTCTCCGCGGAAAGCCAAGTCCCGATCCTCACGGGGGCGACCTCTCCAGGGCTCGGCGCCGGACTTGGCCCGACCACAGCCTGAACCTTGTCAAAATCGACCCGGAGCGCGCCACAAAGCAGAGGCAGACACAGGCAAAATCCTGGCCAGGAAGACATTACCTGTTTCAACTTGGCCCTCCCCAAAAAGATCCAATATTAGCAGTTGACTGGAGTCTGAAGGCTCGCCAAGAAGCAACTCCTGACTGATTGTACTTCCTTGAAGAGGTCGTTCTTTTGGGGTGGCGAGCCGGTGTGAAATTCCACAAGAGCTTTTTGGAATACAAAGCTCGTCGTCGGGTGGGAAAAAAACAAAGACCCCCAATAAAAAGTGCATTCTTTTAATGGCAGCCACATTTTGGACTTATATACAGTGAAATTGACCCTAACGACATTCTCTTATTGATCTCAACACATTGCAAAGTTAAAAACCTCTGAGCTACTCCATCGGACGCAAAGCAACGAGACCGCGAGCGATCTTTCAAAATCAACGCGGGCCCGTCCGTCTCTTTCACACGTCCTTCCAAAGCAGCCATTTACATACACTGGACTTGGGAAGGGTTGAGGAAAAGCGCACTCAAAGCCGCATCCGAGGGTTATTGCCTGCGAGCCATTGTGAGTGCGTTCGGGGGGGGGGGGGAATACTCCTCAAAAAGGCACTTAAATAGGGACACGTTTTCTCGCTCTCAAATACCTCAAGACGATCTCCAAACATATCCCGCTGCCGAACGCTCAAACGTTATTCGGCAGTCGGAAGGAGTCAAAAAGTGGCTCGGGAAGACTCCACTGTGCAACAACCTCAGCTGACGTGTTGGGAATGAAACGCGTCAACCTCGCCGTTTTTGGTTCCCAACCCTTTTCCAGAGACTTTCGAGAAGTTTGATGGCTAACGTTGGAAGGAGAGTTTGCGCTTTTGACTGAAACATTTGCCACTCAGGTTCTCATTTTGGTGGGGGGGGGGGTAGGTCCGATAGTTGGACCATGCATCCTGCGCGCACTTTCTTTGAGGGTGGGTCGAATGGGGGGGGGGGGGGGGGGGAAATGTGCCGAGGCTGGATAAAGGTTGGGAACACGCCCGAGAGTTCCTTTTCTAAATGGTAAAATACTTGATTTTAAAAGCAATTCGACGACAAGAGACAAAAAGGCACAGAGAGAGGGAGGCCCGTTCAAGTGAGCAAAGGCACGTCGTCGTCCTCGTCCGAGGCGGCGTCGTCGTCGCAAAGCGGAATGAGCAGCACGTCGTCGTCGGGGGAGGCCGAGAGGGGCGCAGAGTTGCCGGACGGGGGCGAGGCTCTGAACAAGGACAGACTCAGGCCCAGGGTGTGCAAGATGGATGCCAGGGACGGGCCGCCGGCCGGGACGGCCACGGGGGGCGTTTGGGGCGCCTCGGCGGGTGGCGCGTACGGGGGCGGCGGTGGCGGGGAGGCGCGAGACGCCGGCGGGGCCCTGACGGACAGGCTCACTTTCTGAGGCGCGGGCCGCTGGGCGCCCTCCGCCGAAGACGAGGAGCCGCCGGGAGCGGCGGGAGCGGGCTCCTGATCCGGAGGGGCGGCGTCGGGCGGCCGCTGGCCGGCCGTCTGGGAAGGTCTGGAGGGCTGCCTGGGGATCAGACCCCACCTTCTCATGCGACGGACCAGGCGGCGGACCACGCGAGGCCTGCGTCTCCGGTGCGGGGACGTGACGGCGTCCTGGCGAAGGAGCTGCAGGATTCCCCTCAGAGACAAGGTGGAAGTCTGAAACATCATCAGTGATTTTCAGTAGAAGTCGAGCTAAAATAAAATGGGACTTTGTAATACAATGATGGTGAAAATGCCCTTCTATGTCAACCTTGAATTTTTTTTTTCTTTTTTTTTATCTTGCGCTCGACAAATACTACATGGATTTTTTTTTTTCAAATTAAAATGAACTCAGCCCCTCCGACGAACCGCGTCTCTCACCTGATTGGGGTTTTCCGTGGGGAAGTCCTCCACCGGGGGGATAACGCCTTGCGCGATGAGTTGGCCGTAAGAGGGCGGGGCCTGCTGCTGGATCAGCTGCGCCTCGTGTCGGTTGATGGGCGCAAACATGCTGCGTGCGCAAGATGCGTTTAAATGCCGCAGTTTTGCCACGAGGGGGGGGGGGGCACGGCTTACCTGTACTCTCTGCTCCGCAGCGAGTAGAGCTTGCAGGTGCAGCCCATGGCGACGACCAGCAGCAGGCCGCAGACCAGGCTGCCCACCGTGGCGGCCGTGATGACCTTGCGCGGCAGGACCACGGTGCAGTTGAGCTCGTCCGTGCCGTCGTGGCAGTCCACCTGGCCGTCGCAGCGCCAGCTCTCAAATACGCACCTGCGGGGCGAGGCGAGACGAGACGCCAAGGGTCAGCCGGCAAAGCGCCAGCCTCATTCTACCAGTGCCTCTAAAACCACTAGGCAAGTTGGAAATGTAGAATTTGACGCTCAACACGTAATTGACGGCCAGCGTGAACATAGATTAGCACGGCCTTTGGATTTTAGCTCCATCCAAAGCTTTTCTTTCATCGCATTTGGAGGTTTGACAAGACAAAGGGCTTCTTTTGGGGTCTGTCTGTCTGTCTGTCTGTCTGGCTGGCTGGCTGACCTGTCGGTGTCGCAGTGGAAGGTTCCGGGCTGACACACGGTGCAGTCCCTCTCGTCGCTGCCGTCGGCGCAGTACAGCTGGTAATTGCAGCGCTCGCTGGCGGGATAGCAGACGGGGCGGCCGGCGAAGCGCCCGGCCGCCGCCCTCTGGCCTCCGGGCACCCCGCAGGCAAACTGCTGGCGGCCGCAGCCCCGGCAGCCCTCCTCGTCCCGGCCGCTCTCGGGGCAATCCCACTTGCCGTCGCAGCGTTGCTCCTGCGTGAAGCAGCCTCCCGAGGCGCCGCCGCAGCGGCCCTCCCAGGGCGGGCAGTAGCCGCCCACGTGGAAGGTGGCGTTGAAGCCGCCGCCCTCCGAGCCGGCCGCCGTCTGGTAGGTCAGCGACAGCAGGCCGGTGCGCGACTCCACTTGCAGCGACTTGTAGTTAGAGGCGCTGGTGATCTGTGGGTGGGGCAAAAGTCAAACCGGGCTCACACCGAGCTGGCGTGCGTCGTCGTGGACTCCAATCCACGTTTGCTTTTTGCTCATTCCTCATCAAACCGATATTCTAATCGACAGCGGGACTTTGACTTTGATGCTCATCACTTTTAAAAAGCGCAATCGCCGCAGATGTGCGTGTGCTATTTTCACTCACAATTTTAATGACGTCTCCTTCGCCTTGCGCTCCGTTGTGGACCGTGAGCGTGTCGCCGCGCCCCAGCACCAGCTGCTGCAGGTCCAGCTTCAAGGGCCGGGAGTCATCCGGGTCCAGAGTCCAAACGCAGTGCAAAGGGGGGCCGCGGAGAGACGGAGGACAAAATGTCCCGTAGAAGGTCCGCAGAAGCCCCCCGCAGGGCCACGAGACGGGAGCGGCCGTCGCCGGGGTCTCCTGCCTCTCCTTCAGCAGGGCCAAGAGCTCCTCTGCCCTGTCGCCGCCGTGGCTCTTCGCCGACGGACTGGGCTCCCGCCAATCTCCGGCGCCGTTCCTCTCGGGCGCCCCGGCCGGGGTCCCCTCGGCCCCGCAGCCCTCCTCGTCGGCGCCGGCGCCTTCCCCCAGACACTCGGCTTGGTCGTTGCAACGCCACGAGAGGGGCAGGCAGCGGCCTCCCGGGCATTTGAAGGACGTCCGGGGGCACTGGCCGAAAGTCGCATCTGAAAATACTTTGACATTTTAGTATCTGCCACGGATGGCGTCTCACCACTAAAAAGATTGGATTCCCCTTTTGCATGTGGAGGCCAATCCAGAAAACAACAAAGGCACCTCTGGCGTAATTCAAGCGAAACGACGACACGGGATAGACTTGTGGCAGGAAGTGGTGCACCACTGTGATGTTTCCGCCCGGGAATTCGACGGGCGGGGGCAATTTGGAGCCACACAAAATGAGCGGCGTGCCGCCGCCGGACGATTTGATGGCCAGCCACTCATTTCTGCACCGAGCTGAAAATTGCGAGAAGCTGAAAGAAGAAAGGAAAAAAAAAAACACACAGCAGTTGATTCACAAAATTAGGGATAGTCAACTTTGTATCGTATTTTCCCGACTATAAGTCGCAGTTGGTTTTTTTTTAGTTTGGCCGGGGTGCGACCTATATGTGAAATTATTAACACATTACTTGACCGTTAACAGGGCGATGATTAGAGAAGGTTTATGCCCAACAGGGGGGGTGGGCGATTAATAGAGAACACTTTTTGTCCGATCGCCAAGGGGCACAGAAATGGGCAATAATATGTATATTTCCCTTATGTAGTATGCAATAGCTGCATCTCACTGGTGTTCTTAACACCACAACAGCGAGCGGCACGTCTGCATGCGGCCGCGGAGGAAAACGTACGTTTTTAGCAGCATGGGCGATAATTAGAGGTATCAATGTTTTTTTATTTATGTCATCGCTAACACACACTGGGCGATTATTAGAATATGGGAGATATTTAGAATAAATACCGTACTTACTTAATATCACTCCACATGTTAATTTCATGTAATAATTGGAACCGCAACTGACAATGAGTCTGACGTCAGAGCCGCATCTAACGCCGGAGAGTCAGCGCAGTTGTTAAGATATGAAAAAAGTTTGGAATATTTCACCTGAGGACGACCGGTTCTCCCACCGAACCCTTAATGGTCCAGCAGTCATACGTGGCACCAAAATGGTAGGAGTACGTGTGGTAAGCAGAACTCCTGATCTCGCCTACGTCGCTATCCAACACTTGAGAGGAATGTCCACAGTGCTCTGTGGAAAGCAGGCGCATAAAAAAATTGACACATTTCACCCTAAAAGCTGGGCTCGCCCAAAAAAATAAAAAACAACAACAAAGACAGGCAAAAGTTGAGGACAAGCTAAATTAGTTTTACTATTTACAGATACGGAATTGTGATGTTAATTTATAATAATGACACGAAATACCTTGAAAAAGGGTTAGGAATTTAGGGTCTAAATTCTCTCTGCAAAGTTTTTTTTTTTTTTTTTTGCCTTGATTTCCTCTTTGTTACAATGGCACACGGCAATGTCCTTACCGAAAAAGAGCGCTACTTGTGTCCGGCTGCATGCTGTGGGCAGAAACATCAGGTTAGCGTCCATCCATCCATCCATCCATCCATCCATCCATCCATCCATCCATCCATCCATCCATCCATCCATCCATCCTGACTCATTAGCAGCTACCTACCCGTGAAGCAAAAAAGCAGGAGGCTAGGGATGTGCACCATTATGCTGATAATGTGCAAAGACCGGAAGAAAAGTGTCACAAAAGT
Organism: Syngnathus floridae; assembly: GCF_059516105.1. Lineage (NCBI taxonomy): Eukaryota > Metazoa > Chordata > Actinopteri > Syngnathiformes > Syngnathidae > Syngnathus > Syngnathus floridae. The sequence goes on along the minus strand of NC_142413.1, from coordinate 592,551 downwards.
GTCATTTTGGAACGATTGTTCTGGAAGACGCCACCTGTAGGGTAGAAATGTGAAATGTTGACATTTTGTACAATTTCAGGCGATTGCCTTGATTCCAGCTTTGAATCCAGAAACGATTTGTAACTCCAAACAAAGCATCCTTCGTCAACGTAGGCCTGTGACATAAGGTGACAGGCGGAAAATGGTTTCCAAAGTGCTGCTTCGAAGCTTTGTTTCATGGCCATTCTTGCCACCCAGTAAAGTGTCCACCAGGTTGTGTGCAACTGGCACCGCTTCGCACTCGGCTCGTTTAAAAGTTTCTTTGCCTCCCTCGCTGATCTAAAATCGGCTTAGTTTGTGCCTAAAAGCAAAACGAGCTTTACTAGCCTTTAGCATGCGGTCGAGCTACATGCTAACGTCGCGCGTCCTTCCTTACTCGCATTTGACTGCCAGTTACCGGCGAACATCTTGACATGGCGATTGGAATTGTCCGAGGAATTTTCCAAAACAAAGTTGCTACTTAAAACCGGATAGAACGTTACCTTGGCTTTCGTTTCTTTTTGATAAGTCCGGAGCTACTTCCGTATTTCTTTTTTTTTTTTGGCAGGATGACGCACGAGGGGCGGAGTTTCCGTCACACGGTTGTGTGTTTTTTTTTCTTTTTTCAACGCCACAAGCAGATAGCCTTTTCTATCGATAGATGTCACTGTTGCTCAATGCAAATTGCCGGTACAGCAGAAAAATCTGAGCTCAGTCAGAAGTTCCATCCAAATCGTGTCTGCGGTTGCTCATTCGGGCAAAAAGCGCTCAACGTCAGGACTCGATGTTAAAAATGGAACCAGGGTTTTTTTCGAACCCAAGTGGCCTCGCATTCATCTAGACACAAACCTACTCAATTGGTACAACACTCTGGAGGTCACAATTTGCAGTTTCCATTTAGAACATGGCACCCCATCAATGCGTAACTCACATATAAGTGAAATGAAAATGCAGTTAACCCAAACAAGGATGACTGCCATGACCTAGAACAGATCCGCATGCCACACAAATGCAGTTAACCCAAACAAGGATGACTGCCATGACCTAGAACAGATCCGCATGCCACACAGATATGTCCTCCCTGACTGGATTGCCAGGACTGGGACTGCGTGCTGCTGGTCACACTGGATCAGAAATGAACACCAGGTACTTGCCTCCAATACTAGTCCACAGAGAAGGTGTAGTCACAAAATAATTTTCTAGCCTCAGGAGAAGAAGATTCTAATCCCAGGAGCATGTACCATTTGCAAGTGAAAAGTTCTCGTCCAAAGAAACGGGCCTCGCTCCGAGAGAGAGAAAGTTCTAGTTTGAGAGAAAGGTCTGGTCCAAGAGAGGGTTCTGGTTCCGAGATGATCCCAGATTCAGAGAATGTTCTGGTTCGAGAGAAAGGTCTGGTCCAAGAGATGGTTCTGGTTCCGAGATGATCCCAGATTCAGAGAATGTTCTAGTTTTGAGAGATTACTGCCCCAAGAGCATGTTCGTTCTAGTCCCCAGAGCCTCTTCTTGTCCCAAGAAGGTTTGGTTTGAGAAGGTTTTGGTCACAAGAAGAGCTCGCAGTCATACATTATGCTCCTGAGAGAAGGCCAAGGCCCAAGATGATGGCGGTGATGATGATGGAACTTTATTCATCCCACAGCGGGGAAATTTACTTGTCACAGCAGCGTACAAGAGTGCAAGAATACAAGTGCCAAATTTAAAGCAAGCGAGCAAGCAAGCACATGGTGAAACTTTGCCACACCCAAGATGGCGTCGACACACAACTTGGTGCCAAGGCGCTTTCTATGTGCGTATGCTATGCTCAGCACACAGCAGGCGGGTAGGAGGGGGCGGGGCGGGGCGGGGCGGGGCGGTGGAGTTATAAAAAAAAAAAAAAAAAAAAGAAGAAAACACCACAGGCACATCTGGAGGAGGACCCAAAGGCTCCTCCATCACTCCGCTCTGACCACGTCCACACACTCTGTAAGAAAGTGGGGGGGGGGGGGGGAGAAGTTGACACACAACAGATGGGATGATTTCACTTCTTTGTCTTTCACTCTCAGTTCGCCTTTGACTCGGTCCGGTCCGGTCCGGCGTTGGCTTCAAGACTCGCACGGCTTGGTTTTACTTGGCTCATCGGGAAGACCTCGGGATTTGCGCCAGTCGGAGAAGAAGAAGAAGATCATGTTGCCGCTCTTGGTGGTCGCCTTGGCCTGCGCCATCCGCTGCTTTTCCGTCACGGCAGATGTGTTGAGAGCAGAGGTAAGTGACGGCCGCTTCGTCACCTTTTCTCGTCACCTTTTCTCGTCACTTTTCCACCGGTTGGAGAAATGGAGCCTGCCAGTGTGGCTGGCGGGGATTTTCCATACGGAAAACAGATGAATGCCTTGTGCCATCAAGTGATACGTATTTTCTTCTTCGGACATTTTCATTCTGCATTGTTAAGAAAGACAGCAAAGTACTCCATTGGTTTTCACCCATGCTCGTACAGATCGGCAGAGTTATCTGAAATCAGATTCGCTCGGCCATCCAACTCTGACAAAGACAGTTTAGGATCCGAAGACAATCTGATCGGTCATCTTTCAAATGGTTTTAGCTCAGCGTCTTTTCTCGACGTCGACGCAAACACAGCAACGCCCTGCGAGGTTCACCACCAAAACTAGCTAGCAATTGTCGTCCCGATGTGGAGAAGGAGCGAGCGAGAAGGGAAGTGAATCACATTCTGACTCGGCCGTGCAGGATGCATGACTGACCGCTAAAAACACAGACAAAGCCGTTTATGGCACTGAGATGCGTTGCATCACCTGATGTCAGGCCGGGCGGCGAGGTCACATGGCCAAACCGCAACATTCCGAGAAACAATGAGACACGCTTCCAAATCGGAAGCCACTTTTTGGGCTTTGACGAGGGCCGTAAGCAAAAGCCGTCGGAACGGCCTCAACCATTTTGCATCCTTTTGAACTGAATGGCTCCATTTCGAAATCTACCGTCCGTCCGTCCGTCCAAGAATGGTCAGACAACGGAAATAAATATCACGACAAAGTGGCCCACAGTTGCTCAGTCGCTAATACTCGCCCGTCGGTCCGCCATCACCTCGGAAGAGCCCATTTTGACCAAGGAAGACGGAGAGAAGAAGCCGAGTCAAATCTATTGAAGTACAACAAGAGTATTTGTTCTTGGTTCCGTCTGACAAAAGTGGGAAGCAGATCATCTGCATCTGGCTTCATCTTGACTCCACGCTAGCATCAAAAACAGCTCCTGGCCTGAACAAACTGTCAAGGTGACAACCGCAACTCCCAACAAACCAGACCAGATTCTAGTTTAGCCAGATACGGCAGCCCTGCTCTTAACTGGCAAAGACCAAGCAAAGACATTGGAGTGAAAATTCCGGAGACACGCGAGTGGATTTTTTTTTCGCCCCCCCACCCCCCCCACTGGCACAGACAGAGGAACAACTGACTCGCTCTCAAATTGAACTTCAGAGTTATTGGCTCACCGTCCGAAACCTCGGATTCAAATCAAATAGCAGTAGCGGGTCCCCAAAAGATTCTCCCACCACGTTTTAGTGTCTGCAGACACACTGCACACTCTCAGGTAGGCGTGTGTGTGTGTGTGTGTGTGTGTGTGTGTGTGTGTGTGTTTACCTAAAGCAGCGGCGGCGGCGGCCATGTTCAAGCCTCCACAAATAGAAGCTTTGATGGCGCCTGCTCCTTCAAAGAAGGAAACAGTGGTAGCAGTCAGGTCAGGAAGCACTCAAATGTCATCCAGAGCACCACTTCCTGTCCTCTATTGCAACATGGACTTGCAAAATTTGGATGGACCAGCAAGAGACACATAGAGTGGGACCCCCTGGCCACCAGAAACCATTCGTTCATCTTCCCAAGCGCTTCTCCTCCTCCTCACCAGGCTCGCGGTTTGCAGAGTAATGCAAACTCCACACGGGAATCGAACCCGGCGCCTCTAAACTGTCAGGCAGGCGTGCTAACCGCTGCTACACCGTGCCGCCTCACTGCGGCGCTTCGGTGATGAATTGCTCCAAAAACCGACCTATTCATAAAAGCGACTCGTGAGATCGTAGTGAATTGAGAAGCTCGAGTTAGACAAAGCTAGTGCTTCGGCATCACTTTTCTCTCAGTTTGTTTTTGACCCATTTCTGCTAATGGCGGCGGTGGCAGCAGCCTTACTTTTTCAAAGAACCCATCGCACCATTGAGATGAGGAAAAGGTCCTTCAGGCCCCGATGAGCAATGACGTATCTTTTGAGCGCCGATCCAGGGAACTGTGGGGAGAAGTTGATGAAGAAGATGAAGAAGAAGATGAGGGGGAGAGGAAGGGGAGTTGTCACCGTGCGTGGACATAAGCGACATGTGCCACATCAGCAACAGGTGGTCCACCACATTTGCTCCCTTCCAAATCTGATGCTGTTGCAGACTTTGATAGATTTGAGGCCAATTCTCTTTGGACTCAAAGGTGACAAACGTCGACTCACTCGGTGAAAAAACAAAAGTCCACGGTAAAAGGAGAAGTGGCGGTTCAAGTCGGGCGCCTGAGTAGTTTTTGCCTGAGACTGCGCATCTCAGGTGCAAAGCAAAGACAATGTCATCAGTCAAAATAACCAGTGGAATCCTTTGACCCACTAAGAGCGGGCGGACGGACGGACGGACGGACGGACGGACGGACGGACGGACTCTGTGACGTGTGCAACATCTGTGAGTTGCCAAAGTCCAGACAGACTCCAAGGTCACGCGCGGTGACTCATTTTTTCCTCAGTTTGGATTTGGCGCCGACTCACGCCCGCCTCGCACATGTTGGGCACCTCGGCCGTCTGCGCGGTCCAGCAGATGCGCGATATACGCTGGGAACCGGACCAATGGGCTTTTGACAATGTTTCTTTTTTCCCCTTGTCTGACTGGAAAGGCGTGGCTTCAGCAATACGGCTACCTGCCCCCCGGCGACGTCCGAGCGCAGGCCCTGCGCTCGCCCCGCTCGGTGGAGACGGCCGTGGCGGCCATGCAGAGGTTCTACGGCTTGACCGTCACCGGCTCCGTCGACACCAACACCTTAACGTGAGTCTTGAGAAGTCGCCCGTGAGAGCGTCTGTGCAAATCCCACCACTTTTTGCCTTGACCGTCGCCAGGGCGATGAGCCGTCCACGATGCGGAGTCCCGGATAAATTTGGGGCGGAGCTGAAAAGTAACCTGAGGAGAAAGCGCTACGCGGTGCAAGGATTGAAGTGGGACAAGTCGGAGGTGACTTTCAGGTCAGGACTGAAGCCGCCGCCGCCGCCGTCGCCGCCTTCTCGGTCGTCCGCATCCGCTCTGACCAGGTGCGAATTTGTCTCTCTGCTCGCAGTATCGAGAACTACACGCCAAAAGTGGGCGAGCGCGCCACCCACGAGGCCATCCGGAAGGCCTTCAAAGTGTGGCAGGACGCCATCCCGCTCACTTTCAGGGAGATTCCGTACAGCCACATCCGGGGCAAGGTGGACAAATACGCCGACATCATGCTCTCCTTCTCGGAGGGCTTCCACGGCGACAGCACACCGTTTGATGGCGAAGGCGGCTTCCTGGCTCACGCCTACTTCCCCGGTCAGGGGATGGGCGGGGACACGCATTTTGACCTCGCCGAGCCCTGGACGACGGGGAACGTGGACCAGGGCGGTAAGCTAAAGGCTAACGTCCTCCGGGACTGCTCTCGCCAGAAATGATCAGTCGTTTGTCTCCGCAAAGGGAACGACGTTTTCCTGGTGGCCGTCCATGAGCTAGGTCACGCTCTGGGTCTGGAGCACTCCAACAACCCCTCTGCCATCATGGCGCCCTTCTATCAGTGGATGGACACTGACAACTTCCAGCTTCCGGATGACGACCGCAGAGGCATCCAAGCCATTTATGGTACGTGACAACGGCGGTGATGGCGCTGTCACCCGAATACAACCCACGAACCGGCTCAGTGGCCTAGTAGTAGAGTGTCCGCCCTGAGACTGGAAGGTTGTGGGTTCAAACCCTGACCAGGTCATACCAAAGACTGTAAAAATGGGACCCATTACCTCCCTGCTTGGCACTCAGCATTAAGGGTTGGAATTGGGGGGTTAGATCACCAAATGATTCCCGAGCGCCGCGGCGGCAGCACCGCTGCTGCTCACTGCTCCCCTCTCCCCCAGGGGATGGGTCAAAATCACATGGGGAGGGATGGCTTCAATGCAGAGGACACATTTCACCACAACTGGATGTGTGTGTGACGATGATCATTGGGACTTTGACGATGAACCATTCTCCCGCAGGGACCGAGACAGGCGCTCCTCCTCCGCCGCCTCGACCCACAAAGTCGTCCAACCCCAAGAGACCAGAACACGGTCCGGACATCTGCGAGGGACACTTTGACACCATCGCCATTCTCAGAGGCGAAAAGTTTGTCTTCAAGGTATCATCTGTCACCGCTCTCTGCCCGTGCGTGTGTGGAAAACGTTCCTGTGGGTCTCACGGCTATTGGGGAACTTTCCAGGACCAGTGGTTTTGGCGCGTGCGCAACAACAAGGTGCTGCCGGGCTACCCGATGCCCATCGCTCACTTCTGGAAGGGCCTGCCTTCCAACATCAACGCCGCGTACGAGCGGGACGATGGCAAATTTGTCTTCTTCAAGGGTAAGCTCCGCGGGCCGTGGAATTTGGACCTACGGCTGGGCTAGCAAGCCGAGTTCTGTCTCCAGGACTCAGGTTGCCTACCCGTAATGGGGTCACCAAGTCTGGTCTTGGAGGGAGTGCCCCTACCCAGCAACACACCTGATTCAGATCATCCGGATGCCTTTCTGGAGCTTGCTGACGAACGAATCAGGTGTGTTGTAGTAGGGCGCCTCCTAAAACAGGCTGGATAGAGGACCCTGACCCGTTGGTGAGCAATGGACCGAATTAGATTTTCGGCTCAGGATGTTCTAAAATGTTCTGTTCGTTACCGCCGGAGGTTTGGCCTTTCGAAGACGGCCGGCCAATTGCACCGATCCAATTTTCCGTGGTAGAATTCACCGTCAGGCTCGCTGGAGTACCTTTCCGTATGGCGCTTGAGCCAGATGTCAGTCACCATGTCCTGCGCCTGATATGACCCAGCGGTATCTTGACTCAACAGGTGACAGCTACTGGGTCTTCAGCGAGTCCACAATGGATAAGGACTCTCCCAAGAGCCTCCGAGACATGGGGAGCGGTCTGCCGCAAGATAGAATGGACGCGGCGCTCTTCTACACCCCCACGGGCCAGACCTACTTCTTCAGGGGCACAAAGTGAGTTTGCACATGCATTTTTTGTTCAGTAGTCCGATGGATGCTCATTGACACGGAGGCCGTCGGCAGGTACTACCGCTTCGACGAGAGGACTCGCGCAGTGGACAGCGGCTACCCGAAGCCCATCGGCACGTGGAGCGGCGCTCCGGACAACATCAAGGCGGCCATCATGAGCGAGGACGGCTGTGAGTAGCCTCAAAGTCAAAGCCGAGCGCCCGTCAAACGAGTGACCGAGTCGCCTTTCCCGCAGCGTACACGTACTTCTACAAAGCCAACAAGTATTGGAAGTTCAACAACCAGTACATGAAAGTGGAGTCGGGCTACCCCAAGTCTGCGCTGAGCCACTGGATGGGCTGCGAGGGGGAGGAGCCCAAGAAGGGTCGCGAAGAGGAAGTGATCATCCTGGAGGTGGACGAGGCCGGGGGCGGCGTCGGGCCGGCGGCCGTGGTGATCCCGCTCCTCCTCTTGGTCCTGGTGGTGGTCACCCTGGGGGCGCTGTTGTTCTTCAGGAAATACGGCACGCCCCGCCGCCTCCTCTACTGCCAGAGGTCACTTCTGGACAAGGTCTAGGCAGCGGCTACCCACGGACTACCGCAGAGCGACCCGAACAGGAGCGAGCAAGGGCCAGTTGGAGGTGGAAACCGAGAGACGGAACGGCGCAAGCACTGACGAGAGAAGACGGATGGACGCTCGCTCCAAACATTTGGGGGGTTTCCACGTAGAAACCAAAACCCGCTGTATTTCTATGCTATCTATTTACATTTTGAACATGCCTACAACCGGGAGGGATAGAAAAACAAACAAACAAACAAACAAACAAACAAACAAACAAACAAACAAACAAACAAAGACTTCCTAGATCTCTTGCTCATATTCCATTTTTTCTTTTTAACGCCCTGAGATACACTACTCCCAAAAAGTTTGGGATTTGGAGTTGATGACTCTAAAATGCACAATAAGTGAAGTTGTTTCGACTCGACACGTGGCAGCTTTCAAAGAGACGTCGCGGCGAGAGGGAGGGAAGCGGCCGCTGAGCTTCGTTCGGGTGGAATCGGTCGCTCGCAAACAAACAAATGCGTGGATCACCCGGCGGCTCGGAAGACAAGGCAGCTATCCACAAAGTCCAATTAGGTCCGCCTCCAAAGGTGCCTTTTCACTTGATCCTGACTTGTTTGGGAGTAGTGTTTGTTGAGTGGACGAGTTTGGCCGAACTGCTGTTTGATTGCAAGCCATCCAAATCCACGCCACAGTTGCCAAAGACATTGCAAATAACCACAGGGATGCATCTTTTCCACATTTTCCGGTGTTGCTTTTTTTCCGTATCCGCACAAGTTAAGGTGGGACGAGTCGGGTCGCTCCGGTCCGACAATTTGGTTCTCTCCGTCTCTGCGCAGAGACGGACGGGGATCAGCAGACAACAATACGGTGCAATCAGTATGAAGGGATTTGTTTTGTTCTTTTCTTGTAAATGATCGCTGCATCGGTGTTATTATTTGTATTCCAAGTACGTATGTTCTCGTCGTTGGCTATTTGCTTTGCATGTGTTCATTGTCAATTACGAGTCCTGCTGGACAGAGGCGCAGCGTGACGATGATCGATCGAGCAAGTAAGCAACAATCTGGGTTTGCTGATTGTTAGTGCAAACCTTATTCCCAGACATTATTAGCTCGTGATCATCCATGCTATTTATGAACACATGGATGGGGCTGAGTTTCTTCAAAGCAAAATCAAAAGTGATTTGGAATGACCATTTTAATGACCATACTGATATTTATAATGATGAGTGTATCAATAAAAGCCAACGAGATTGTTGATGTGCCTTTCTATTCTTTGGCATCTGCTCTCCCCGCTGAGGAAAATACTGATGAGTCGGACATTTCTATGCGAGTGTTTTTGTTTTGTGCTGTGCTGACACACTGTTTCTCAGTCTGGCGTCTGCGTGCCTTGGTGGGAAGCGGCTACTTGCAATTCAACCTGGATTCTTCTTTTTTTTTTTGGTTCGGTGACCTACATAGTGGCTGGCACCTCGTGAGCTAGGTTTTCCCACTCTGGAAAACATCTGCTAAAAAAAAAAAAAAAAAAAAGACGGCCTCCTAAGCGCTCTGACCCACATTGTATCTGGAAAGTATTCCAAAATGAATTTGTTTCACCCGACACAATGAGGTCAAAGTTGAGCGCTGTGAATACTTCCAATTTAGTATGAACACACACACCGTCACGTGCTTCCTGTGTTGTCCGCTCGCTCATCGGCCTTCAACCAAACACAAAAGCCAAACATCTGCTTCTCATTTCCTCAAAAGCAAAACAAGGCGGGGGAGAATAAAGAGAGGGAGGGTGGGGGGTGGGGGAGTGGGCTTCCCACTCCACTCGACAGGTCAGCACAAGCAGCAGCATTCGTGGCGGGCTTACCTCTTTGGAGAAAGCAATTCCCATTGCATCCCATTCCACACTGCTGAGCTGACTCTGCAAAAAACGGCATTCACGCACGCACGAGAATGCCACGAAAACTCACATGATTGACTGACTATGGATTGGTTTGACGATGCCGTGGGGCTCGGGTACGGCTAAAAGTTGTCAGTCCATCAAGCGAGTGGCTGCATTCATTGAACTCCTTGAACATAATTGCAGAAATTCTCATTTATTCATCCTTACGCATTTAACTCATCAAATATTTGGTTCATTTAATGTCAAGCAAAAAATGAGTCAAATAAGAAATTCCAACGACAACACACTTCAGTGTTTTCTACTGATTTTTATTTTTTAGCTTTAACAAATGAGCTTTTCATGGCATCGTTTTACAAGCGTACGAGTTATATATCTCAATGTAAAATAGGAGTTCAACTACTGATGATGACGACCAAAAACGTTACATGTTTGCATGGTCGTATTGGATTGTACATGGCCCCCAGGACATATTTTGCACAGTGGCTGAAACCCACCCACCTACCTACCTACCTACCTACCTACCTACCTACCTACCTACCTACCTACCTACCTACCTACCTACCTACCTACCTACCTACCGACCGACCGACCTACCTACCTACCTCCCTACCTACCTCCCTCCCTTTGCGCAGAAAGAAAACAAAATGGCGGTTGAGCCTTTCGATTGATCTTCACTGAAGAAATACTGCCCTCCAGTGGATGACGCACGCAAAAATTGGCCCAAACTGGGTCGAAGTGATTTATTCCATGAAAATACTACCACACATAACTTGACTTTTGACAATAACATTGGGGGTGTTATTTACCACGATAGGCTCTTCCTAACTGTGAGCATCCTTCTTCTTTAGTAGCTTCCCTTTAGGCTTAAGCAGCAGAGACTTTTTGTGCTCCTCAATCCTTTGCGCGTCTTCTTTCCTTTCCAGCCACGACTCGATCCCTCGATCCATCTCGGAACTGAGCATCGCGATGCGCCTCTGTGAAAGAGAGACATTTAATGAAGTCCAAAAGTAATTCAATGACAACTAGAATAATCATGCTTACTGCCATTTCTTCTCTCTCTCCCCTTCTCCTCAACATGCCCTTCATGGGCGGTGCTGCCCTGCCATCTGCAAACCAACGGAATGACAATTAAAACCCCGGTGGACTTTATAGTAGCTATATACAGTGCCTGAATGAGACACACTGCATTACGGTGGCTACCTGCAAAAGACCAATCGGGTAGATCTGTTAGAGGTCCATATTCGCTGCCACTGCGTGCAAGTCCGTGTCTAAACAACAAATATCATTGCGTATTGTCACAATCTCAACGTGACACCATTTGAGTCCCAGCTTACTCTTTCCTCCACTTTCCTCCCCCTTGAGCTCCCGGCGTCGTGCTGAACCACCGGCAGGAGTGTCTCAACGCTGCAATCACACTCACAAAAAGCACGAACATATCAACAAAGTTCGGCGAACTTACGCTGGGCACAGTTAGCGTTAGCTGCTGGACGCAGTCAGCATTAGCTGCTGGACGCAGTCAGCATTAGCTGCCGGACGCAGTCAGCATTAGCTGCCGGACGCAGTTAGCATTAGCTGCCGGACGCAGTCAGCATTAGCTGCCGGACACAGTTAGCATTAGCTGCTGGACATAGTTAGCATTAGCTGCTGGGCGCGTCGTGTTTGCTGCGATTAAAAGGGAGAGCGAGCGGCTCAAATTGACTGTCATTATCGTCACGTTAAAACGAAACGCGACTCGACAACAAACAGGAGTTTAAAAAAAATCCGTGTCTCACCGGAGAAACACAGCATCCTTACGGGGGACGCCATCTTGCCTGCAGTTACAACAAATGACAGCTTGGACACAAGGGACGGGGCAATTAGAACAAACGGCCGCAAGATGACGCTATAAACTCTCGCTCGGTTTTCTCTGCCTGAGCTCCAATGTAGACATTTGATGACTGTATTCAAAGCGTCTTTTGTCCGTCCAAACTTCACTCTTTCTCAATTTAAACCATCCAGCGTCAGAAATGGGCGACTTGAAATTTCCAGAATCAAATCCAACATGAATGCATTCGGGTGGAGTATTGTTATTATTTTATTTTCAATCACTCCTCATGACTTCACCGATTAAAGAAATGCAAATTAAAGCACGCACTTTTGCCCTAAATTTGATGAGGATAGATGCATTCGTGCTTCTTATTCCACGAATGCAATGTTGGAATAAGCATTTTAGAACAATGGTGTTACATATTTTGCCACGAGTTCACGTCTATGAATCCTCAGAGCGTAGGCCTTATGTCATTTCATTTGGTTTTAGTTGTCTTCGTGTGGGTGTTATTGTGTTGCTTGAGTTTTTGCATAGTATTGATGATTTCTATTTTGGCGATGCGGTGGTGGTGGTGGTGGTGAGGGCATTTCGGAACAGTGGAGCCAAGAGAAACGCTTTTGTTTTAATATTATAAATGACAACAACAACAAAAGCACCGTCGGCAATATATTGAAAGAGCAAAAGCGGAGGTCAAATGGTATTTTCTGGAAGCACTAACCAACGTCGATAACTAGCTTATAACCGTTCCAAAGTGTTGAAAACCTGTGCAAAGTGTTGTTTCGAACGACTGCGACACTTAAGCCCAGAAGAATTCCTCTGTTAGCTTTTCAGACAAGTTGCCACTCGCAAGCCCAGGCGAGGCGAACGGGGCGAGAGTGCTCGGGAAGGCCGACGGCGGCGGGGGGGACTCCGGGGTGAAGGGCTCCGTCTCTCTCCGGAGGCCGCCTCACTCCGACCGTGTGCCTCCGCACATTCCACAGGCTGCTGGTACAATCAAATAGTGCCGTCCACAGAAAGCGCGGACTCGGTTCTTTTAAGCTCTTCTCCGCGTGAAATGAAGTCGGAAAGCGGGATGTGATACAACACTACAAATCTAGAACTCGCATGAAATCGTATGAGGTGTTCCGGTTACCGGAGGGAGGGGGGGGGGGGGGGGGTTGCGAAGAAGGGGGCATGTAACAAGTCGCCACCGTTGACTGATAAAGGAAACGAGTGAAAAATCAAGCTGGACAGGGACGGAACGAAGGCCTCACCGACTTGCCTTCAAAATAAAACAAATAGCGCCACGGTCTGCTTGAATTCAAAAGAAGTGAAATGAAGGAGCTTCAGTTTTGAAAATTCGTAGCCGGAACAAGGTTACTAAGCCATAGCCAACGTTACTTTTTTTTTTTTTTTTTTAAAAGAGAGGGGGAGGTAAGTCATTATTTAGGGGAAGAAAGAAAAAGAAAGAAAGTTGTCGACCGTGCAATGCACTCTGGGAGGGATTTTATTTATACCGAGTAGGTCTTTTGAGACGGAAACGAGTCGGTAGAACAGAGCTCTCCTTGTCTTTCCGAATTTCTCCGCTACCGGACGCGTTGGAGCGGTGCGTCCGTTTTCTGTGGACTACTAGTGCGTTTTTTGTTTTGGTTTTATCCCTGGGATGAATGGCAGGAGTCGGCTGAGTCGTGCACGGACGGATCTTTACTATCATTGTTTTGCAAGCCAATGAAAGAAAGTACCATTTGCCAGCAGCACATTGAGACCAAAGTAGATTTGTGCAAGACTTGGGGACGATGCAGATGTGGAGCCACGCGAGGGTCCACAAAGAAGGCCCTCCCTCCTTCCCTCCGTCCACCCACCACCACTCGAAGTGTCCTGGATGTGCGCTTCTTCAGACTAGTCCAATTGAGCCGACCTGCGCCTGGGGGGTGTCCACATGATGGCAAAGTAAGGATCAAGTCATGTCTTGAGTCTCCTCCGCTCTTATTTATTTAGCTATTTATTTCTTGCAGTAAACCAATTCAAGAGTAGTCATTTTGGAGCACCATTTGAGCATTTAAGAAGTGTAGCGAGTCGGGAAAAGTCGCCATGGATCGGCCGATAAGCAAGTTGCTGGAGAAGCTGAAGCTCACAGACTCGGGCAGCGTTAAGTTCAACAGCTCCAAGAAAAAACACGAGCCGGCGGCGAACGGCAACAGCAGCAATGGCAACGGCGGCAACGGCGGCGGCGCTGGCGGCGGCAACGGCGGTCTTCTGTCGCCCTCTCCCCAGCCGTCGTCTGCGCAGGCGGATGGAGAACAAGCGCCTCACCCTTCCACCTTGGCTCCGCTCAGGCGTCGCTCCCCCCAGCAAAGGGCTTCGTGTTATCTTGGAGAAGGCCTGGATTCCCACCTGAGGCGAGAGTCCGGGCCGGGCCCCGAGTGCGACGCGCCGAGGGGTCACAAGGTGTCGCTGAACCAGCGCCGCTACTCCCTGGAGCTCCAGCAACTGGTCCGAAGGCAGCAGCTCCTATCTGAACCGCCGCCTCCTCCGTACCCCACCGCCGCCGTGGGTTACGGGTCAGCTCCCAGAGGCACGACGGCCGAGACGGGCTACCTTCCGGAACTGGAGCGGCACAAGCGGCTTTCCCTCCAGGAGGCATTGTTCTACAAACGCCTGAGCACAGGCAGCGAGGTGTGGGACAGCCCGAGACCGGCGTCCCTGTCCCACTCATCGCAGCGCCCGGCCGACGCTTTCTTCTACCCCCCGGGACCCGCCCTGAGTCCGTGCTCGTCCTTCAGCCTCCAGGAGTCGGTGCTGGTCAGCCCCCGGTCCAGCTTCGCCTCCAGCACGGCCAGCGGAGGCAACGGAGGGGGCGGCGGCGGCGGCAGCCCCATGGGCAGCCGCTGCAGCAGCAACCGAACCAGCGGGATCAGCCTGGGCTACGACTCCCGCTACTCCATCCCGGCGCAGCAGCAGCAGCAGCAGCAGCAGCAGCAGCAGTCTCCCTCGTCTGTGTACGGAAGGACCCCCGTGGAGGCCTGGACTCAATACCTGGACAGCGGCATGCGTCAGGGCGCCTACGACGGCCGACACTCCTACCCGCCGGCGGTGGGAAGTCCGGCCGCGGCGTGTTACCGGGCGGGCCCTGAGTGGTGGGACGAGCAGCGGCCGGCGGGGGCCAGAGGCAAAGAAGGGGATGCGGCGCTAGGCGGCGGGAAGAGCCGCCACTCCGACCTGCCCGGCACGCGCTACCAAGAAGAGCTGACCCGGCTTCTTCTGAGAGACGCAGCTCTGGAAGGCGCCGGGGGTCTTTTGGAGGGCTTGATGTTGAAAGAACAGTCTGCGGCGGCCACCAAGGCTCAGGAGGATCTGGGGCCCGCCGCTGGACGAGACGCCGTTGAGAACCGGCAGGAGTTTTTTGGTAAGACAACTTGACGTTTCACCTTGCTCAACATTGTCCCAAACGTGTGACCAGATGCCAACGTGAACTCGAGTCAAATGTGGCTTCTTTTCAGAAGACACATTCCAGCTCTGAGTACTCTTTGCAACTAAGTCCCAATACTAAAATGTCCATGAATGGTCTTCCTTTTTGAGGCAGACGATGATCTCGGCCGCCGCACAATAGTGGCGCCTGATGTCCAGGACCACTTCATGGTTTTTGGGGGGGGGGGGGTTTGCCCTGAAGTTTCGGCACCCTCTGGGAGTAAGGCCGTTATCGTCCCGAGTCGGATGCCTGCTATCGGTACATCGATCGGTAAGGCGAGCAAGTCGGCAGGCCGGTGCTTTGAGGCGGAGGGACAGAAAACAAGACAAAGCAGAAGAACGAGCACGGCAGCTGCTGTCTCAACAACAGTACGCGTCTCACGGTGACAGCCGGGACCATGAGACCGGTCCGTCCCCGGCGCAAAGGTTGCCTTCATTTTTCTTATTCTGCGGTGCTCTTTGAACCTGCCGGGACACGCAGACGTGTTTTCAAAGCGGATCCGGACAAGTCGGGGACAGGCCCGTCCCGTGCCGTGCCGCGCCGTGCCGTGCTGTGCGTTGTTGCGTTGATGGACGTGATAGTGAAACTTTCTCGAGGCTTGGCTTGATGCATGCTGGCCATCAACTGTTGAAAATAACACTCTGGGAGAAAATTGCACGCTTGGGCTATAAACGCTGGCCACGACTGTGAGTCACACCAGGCTCACACTGTCTTTGTGTGTGTTACGGTGGCTTGATGCGTGTGTGTGTGTGCGTGCGCGCGCATGCGGGCGCCGTTTCTTTGTGCAGGGTGTGTTTTCCTGCGGTGACTGCAGAGCACAGTGAGCTCTGTGTGTGTGTGTGTGTGTGTGTGTGTGTGTGTGTGTGTGTGTGTGTGTGTGTGTGCGGTGTGTGTGTGTGTGCGGACGCAGGCAGGGGCGCTGTGTGCTGCAGCCTGTTTTTCTGCTCAGGTATGCGTTCCCTCAGGGGACGTGCAGCGGCAAAGCGCGTCGCCAATTGGCAAGAAATGTGAGCCTTGCCTTTCGGCATCTGGCCGGCAAAACCACCAGTGAGGGAGGGAGGGAGGGAGGGAGGTCTGGCTCTCCCTGGCAAAGGTGTGATGGGGAGGCGGCACGGCCACCTCCCCATTCCACATCCAATTCGGCGGGCTCCCTTGTGACATCTCGCCAGTGTGTGCGCGCGCGCACTTGACACATTTTCCGAGTAAAGATTTCAAAGTGGTGTAAACGGAGGCCCAACAGCCCGGGGCCGCCACATGACCGTCTTTCTAAATTTTTGTAGGCCGGGGGCAGGTTCTGGTGAACAGGCAAGACAACAAAATGGTTCGAGAGCGAGATACGCTTGGGTCCCCCCCCTTTTTCATGTCAAGAGTCTGTTTGGCTTTTTCCAGACACTGCCAATATTGAGCGGTGCGCGCAGGAATGCTTCGTTTCGTTTGCGTGGCACTCCCTCGGCCACATGAAAAAAAAGAAAAACATGTGGGCAGATCCCGGAATAGATCACAGCGAATGGGTCGGAGCGGGCCACCGCAGCGCTCGGACCGCCTAACTGCTTTTCCTTCAATTTGAAAAGCAGGCAAATGGAGTAGGAGATGCGGGCGGGCCGCTGCTTTGCGATCCTGATGGAGTGGCACCCTTTTGCCGCTCGTGGGTCTTCTTTTCTTTTTTTTTTTTTGTCTTCACGGGAAGTGTTGGAATTTCCCTTTTGTGTCAGCAGTGTCAAATCAAACGGGCCTGGCTCCTTGGTGTGAAACCCCCACGGGCGCCGGCAAAGGCCTCAAAGGTCCTGATTCCTGTCGTGTGTGTGTGTGTCTGTGTGTCCCCCCCCCTCCCTCCCTCCACTAGGGACCTGCATCAAGTGCGGTAAAGGCGTGTACGGAGTGGACAACGCCTGCCAGGCTCTGGACAGCCTTTATCACACGCGCTGTTTCACCTGCGTGTCCTGCGGTGAGGAAAAAGCAAAGCAAAGTGACCAAGCGACTGCAAAATGGATTTGAGACTGCTTTGTTTTGGCAGGACGCGCCTTGAGAAACAAGGACTTCTACAACGTGAACGGCTCGGTGTACTGCAAAGAAGATTATATGGTGAGAGGGCTTTGCCTTTTTTTTTTCCACGGGAGGCCGAGTCCTCATGGCTTTTCTTGTACTTGGCAGTTTTCGGGATTCCAGGCCGCTGCCGAGAAGTGCAGCGTGTGCGGCCACCTCATTCTGGAGCAGGTGAGGTGCCCAACGCCGTCCCGTGCTAGAAATGGAGAATAGGTTGTCATCATGCTTACAGGAAATGCGATTGGCTCCCTCTAAAAGTTGCGCTTGTGGCCTCAGATCCTGCAGGCGCTGGGGAACTCGTACCACCCCGGCTGCTTCCGCTGCGTGGTGTGCACCAAGGCGCTGGACGGGGTCCCCTTCACCGTGGACCAGCACAGCAACGTCTACTGCGTGGCCGACTACAACAAGTATGTGTAACAAGCGTCCGGCGCGCCACAGCGCAACATTTGCGCCTTTCTAAACCTTCTGGTCCGTCTTCTCCCTCACCCCTGCAGGACTTTTGCCCCAAAGTGTGCTGCCTGTTTGCAGCCCATCTTACCCACTGAGGTGAGGCCCACCATGCAATTGCAAGCTGCTGTCGTTCTTTCATTCTCTCCTTTCTTTCTCTCTCTCTCTCTCATCCTTCCTTCCTTCCTTCCTTCCAATGGGAGCTGCTTTCTTTTGTTTGTTCTCTCTTGTCCTCCCTTCTTTCCAGTGGGAAAAAATCCCCAATGACTGTTTTTTTTTTTTTTTATAAATGCAACTCCCAAATGGAGACACTTTGGCGTTTGATTCCTCCTGCAATTGTTTTGCAGGGCAGCGAGGAGATCCTCAGGGTGGTGTCCATGAACAACGACTACCATTTTGAGTGTTACCACTGTGAGGTGAGTGATGCACTCCCTCCCGCCTTGTGTTTGCGCAAGGCGACACGAGCGACCGACTGTGCGCGTTCCTTATCAGGAGTGCGGCAAGCAGCTCTCGGATAAGGCCGGCTCGCAGTGCTTCCCGCTGGACTCTCATCTGCTCTGCCACCCGTGTCACATGAGCCGCGTGTGCGGCACGGCCGCTGCCATTGCTGCCGCCACGCACAACTGAGGAATCTGTTTTGGAACTGCTGATTTGAAGACATTCCCGCGTCCCCTTTGGACTTGCCAACTCCTGGACGCCTGCTGTTGTTTGTTTGCCTTTCTGCTCAGACACAATGAAAAAGGGAACGCAAAAGCGACTACTGCTCATTTGCTGCAGAAGAACAAAAGGATCCTGCTTACCTGTACATATTTTCTTAGCAAACGTTTTGCACTTGGAGAGGTTTTGTTTGGGTAAAGGCACCACATTTGAGGACTGTCATTTTTGTATGCTGTAATAACACGTTAGAGTTAATAAGACTGCTTTGTGGTTGTACATTTCAGAGTTCATATAAAAGATTTGCCACGCTTCCCATCTCCTCCGAGAGCGTGAGGGAGGCCAAGGTTTGCCCAACTGAAGTCAGACAGCACTTCCATTTATTAATGCATTAGTCATGACATTCAGCAGCGACAAAAATCAAATGTTCAACTAAAACAAAGTTAAAAGAGTCAAAATTTTATCGGGATTAGACGGCAAAAATACAATTTGGATCAGTTGAAATTCCAGAATGAGGCCCAAATGCAAAATTAGACTTTTTTTTTTTTTTTTTTAAGGTTCAATGCTTCGACACAGTGCGCTCAATTCGCTGTTCTCCGACGTCATAATTCCAAAGTGCACATTCGAAATGACAAATGTGAATTTTTGCCAGTCGGCTCGTTGTTGTTGAAGTTGTGCATCAAGCAACAGTTGGATGTTTGAAAGTTTTTAGAGGATTTTGAGCATTTGAAGGTCAACCCCTTTTTTCTTTTTAGAAATAGGGAATTGAAAGTGGGCAATCTTTTTCTTTTGTCCCCTTGAATTAACGAAGCATTTTCATAGGATCTCTGTTTCGACTGAGCAAATGTAGTTTATAAAAAAAAAACAAAAAAAAACAAACCTTAACTAAAAACCCTGACAGGTCAAGTTCAGTGCTGAAGCAAGTGGAAAGACTAAAACTGCTCAGAGAAAACTTTTGAAGGCTAGGCTATCTATTTTGGACTTTATTATAGGGCTTTGGGAGGAATAAACTGTGGAACCACACAACTTGAAGGGGAAAAAGAAAAAGGCCTCCCAAACCTCAGGAGGACAAGTCTGCTCCCGGGCCGGGCCGGGCCAGGCCAGGCCGGGTCGGGCAAGTCTGCTCTCCTTCCCTCCCTCCCTCCTAGGCGCCGCCCGCTTCAGTGGCGCCTGTCTCGGGTGTCGCTACAGCTACGAGAGCGGCGGCCAAGCGGCGGCCTGCCACTCCGCCTCTCGCCTTCCCGCCTCCGTTCGCCATCTTTGTTCCGGCCTCTCTCCTTGTCCCGCTCGGCCTCAGCTCCCCTGCCGGACGCGGCGGCGGCGTTGCCGTCGCTGCCTCGGCTTTCGTTCTCCCGGGCCTTCAGCCTCTCCTTCTTGCGTTCCTCACGAACTTTTTCCTGCTCGTCTTGCAGCTCCTTGAGCCGCCGCTCTCGCTCCTTTTGCCGCTCGCTGCGCTCTACCAGCCTCTGCGCCGCCTGGTGGTACATATACACGTACATTAGGGTTTCGGCTAATGATTTTGAGAACCTGTGTTACTTGGACTGGGAGGAAGGGGGACAAAAAATGCCATCCCTTCGTTCATAAACGAGACGCTATATCAAAATTAGAATTCAGTGACTAGTCTGGAAGAACAGACGACGACGAATGTTTTCCAAAGTAAAAGCGGGTGTTTACGAACCTTTTACTTTCATTTAAGGACGCCAAGAAAAACCCACCCAATGAGAAACGACTTCAGTCAGAAAAGTAACACTGGATGGGACTGTTGTGCATAAAAACGACACTCATGTAAAGAATTGCCCGGTTTGCGTAGCCTGTTTGGCAAATTTGCCAAAGAAAGGCATGCTCATTGTGGATGGCTGCCGCAAGAGCATCAGCACCTCCCATGCACAGAGCCAAGAAGCCGCGTTCCACAGTTTGCTTTGGGCAGTTCAATGAATGGCACTGGCTTGACACCATGGATGGGCAAGGTCACAAAACGCCGCTCGCTATTGCTATTCACGCACAAAGAAGACAAGAAGACGCGTGACCAACCTGTTGTTCGGTGAGGGGGAGCCAGTATATACAAGGAGCCGCTTTGGTCTTGAGGAACAAGTCGTCGAGAAGCTTTGCGGGAGGCTCGTCTGCCTTCTCTGAAGGTGACAAAAGGCTTGCGTTAGTTCGGGCGTTTGATCAATCCAGGGGTCAGTGTTGCCCTGGTTTGCATGTCAAATAAATAACATTTCAACACTGACGTGAGATTTTAATCCCTTGAGTGGCTGCTTGCATTGTGGGACAGAACGTTCGGTATGCTTCCGAAGACAGCATAGCAAGCGGCATTGTGAATGTGCGCTACGCTACGCTACGCTCAGCAGCAAGCCCTCAATTCCTTTGCCATTACTGCCCTCTAGAGGAACTCACAGCAAACACCACCCAACACATTTTCAGCCTCTTTTTTTGTTTGTTTTTTTAATGCATTCACGCGTTTGGTGATGAGACAAAAGTGCCTCGTTGTTTCAACAAATATTTCTGGCCGGGGGTGGTGGGGGTTAAAAATGGCTGCTTTGGAAAACGGATCGGAGCAATAGAAATGGGAAGGACTCCTCCCTCACCTTTCTTGTCTGTCTTCTTCTCCTTGCTCTTTGGCCTTTCCCGTCTCCGCCGCTCCCGGTCCCGGGACCTGGAGCGCCGCTCCATCTTGTCGGCTCCCGGCCTGGCGAACTCGCGGATCTTGTCGCGGTCCCACTCGCGCTCGCCGCGGGCCCGCTCGCGGCGCTCCATTTGCCGCTGCCGCTCGGCCCACAAGTCACGAACGCCCGGCGCGGCGCGCTCGTGCTCATGCTCGCGCTGCCTGTCGCGCTCTCGGTCGCGCTCGGGCATGAGCGGCGGAGGGCGGCTGGGCGGCGGGACCGGCTGGGGGGCTTGCGGCTCGGCGGGCTTTGGCTTCAACAAACCTTTGTGAAAGTCGAGCTGCGTGCGAGAACACAAACAGAAATGGGTGCGCGAGCCTGTTTCTTTTGAAGCATCCACATTTGTCCCAATGACAAAATGTAGGGTGTTACTAAAGGGACTGACTGTTTGTGCTTTCTAAAAATCCAATGTCCATCACAAAAAACACATGAAGCCATTTTCATGTGTGACAATGACAATCAAGATCTAGTCTATTCTATTCTATTCTATTCTATTCTATTCTATTCTATTCTTCAAATGTGAGTGACCTTTACCTCATCCTGCTCACAGAAGTCCACGCTGAGCACTTTGGGGTTGCTCTGAGGCCATTTGACCCCGTGAAGAGATTCTCTCGTAGCCGCCGCTTCCTCTGCGCTGGCGTACTGCGGAGAGAGCGCCCGGCCCGTTAGCTAGCCAGCCCTCGAACAAAACGCCTTGGGGCGAGAGTCGGACGGCGGCGGGCGGCTCACCGTGACGAAGCAGTGCGACTTGATCTTGTCGATCCAGAAGCCCTCCTCTACCACGTTGCCCGTCTGTTTCAGCAGCTCTTTGAGCTGGCCCAAGGTGAACGGCCGCACCTTGCAATGTAGCAGATGGACGGACGGACGTTCAGTGCGGTCGGAGCGTAGAAATTGGGCTCAAGTTTGCGTCGGACAAACATTGGAGGCTCATTCATCATTCTCATTTGAGCAATTCCGGAGCGTTTTAATGAAGCCTTGAAATGATACTTCTCCTGCGAACCCACCAGGTTGGTCACGTGGATGATATTTGAAAGTTTGCCGCGGGGCGGCGACGGCAGCCGCGCGGATCGGATGGGGTCGTCGATGGTGACGGACACGCCGGAGCGCTGCCGACTGATGGAGCGACGCACCAAAGCGTCGTCGGGGCAAGCTGAGGACAAACCAGAGGAGCGTGAACGGAACGCTCGGAGACGGAACAAGTTGGGAGGCTTTCACCTTTCTTCAGCTCTCCGTCAAGCTTCTCTGCCGTCTTCTCGGGAGGAGCTTGCTCGGACCGCTCTACGAGGGTCGCCGCCGGCGGGATTTCTGGCTCCGCCGTCTCGGCGTTCTCCTCTTTGTCGCCTCGCCCGTTCTCCTGGTCGGAGGGGACCACCTGAAGAGGACGCACGCAAGTTGTCACAGGCCGACGACGCCCCTGCTCGGACGACTCCTCCCTCCCTCCCTCCCTCCCTCCCTCCCTCCCTCCCTCCCTCACCTGTGTGACGGTGCGTCGGATCTGAAGACCGTCATCGGCGTCTCCCTGGCCGTTGTCCCTGTTGTTGTTGTTGTTGTCGTCATCCCCGGACAGCTGCAGCTCCTCGGGGTGAAGGTCCACCACCGCTTCTTGGGCTATTTTGATATCTGGAATTAAAGACTACGGGACAGAGGAAAGGATTGAGAGCATATGAAAAGGACCGTGCGGCCTTCACACCCACCTTGAGCGAGTCAGTGGTGATGCTGATGGACGGCTTCTTGGCAGTGACGGCCGTGCTGGAGCCCCAACGCCGCTTCCTCCCGGCCGCTCCAGCGTCGGCATCTCCCGCTCCTCCGTCGGTGTCGACGGGTGGCGTCTTGTTGCCTGCCGAGGCGCCAAAGTCAAATGGGAGAAAAAGCAAGGGGCACAAGGGTCTCGTGCCGGGTCCACCTACTGGTCAGGGAGATCTTGCGAGCGGCAAAAGCCTTTGGAGTGGTGCTCTGAAAAGAGAAGGAGAGAGAGAAAAAGAACATACAGAAACCCCAAAGGGCGCAGTGGGTGAGATGGGAACTCCTGACGTGCCACGGGAAACATGAAAACGTGGTAAGGAACATTTTTGGCTTCCACCTCTGCTTAAAGACACCAACATCAACACATCTATGTGTTATGCGTCTGCCATTCAAGATAAAGCTGCCACTAACTACTTGTGTGTGTGTGTCCACATCCTTTTTTTTTCACAGATTTTATTTTACGGGTAAAAGCGTTGCCTGGCTGTTGAGTCAATTGAAAAAACTGTTGCATCACTCAGAGGCATTCATTCGGAAAAAAAAAAAATTGTGTTCTTCGAAGCAGAGGTGGAAAAAGAAGCCCTTTTTTTTTTTAAGTCACTAAAGATTTGCTTATTTACCAATAAACTGCAGACTTTTAGCACTATCACAAATGAAACTGCAGTATTAAACAATTGCTGTGAATTAAAACGAGGAAAGGAATTCCTCTAGCAATTAGACATTTGAAATGGTGGTACCATTTGACACCTGATTCCTTACTGGCTCGACTAGGGCCCAACCGCACGACCCTGTGCACTGTATCTAGGCAACAAGGATCCAATCGGGGAAGGCGGAGGGAGGCCATGCCTCGATTTGAGTGTGCAGGAAGAGATCACTGGGGTGGACTTTAGTCTTTGAGGGGATTTGCAGCAGCTGTGCAGAGTCACAATTGTGTCCGTGGGAGGGGGTCGGGGGTCAGGAGGGGTCTTCTCTTCATTTAGGTTCATGTCCTTGATTTCAGTACAAGTCCGTTGCTAGTCTTTGGGGGGATGGGGGGGGAGGGAGGATTCGATGCTCCTCTCAAAAAATAAAAGCAATGTGAAGAATTGAAAGGGCTAAAACAACAACAACAACAACAACAACAAAAAAAAGCCAGATGGATTTGTGGCCTTGAGAATTGTAATCCAGGCAGCGGTGCGAGCGGGAGACGAGCCCCAAAATGTCACGGAAATGGCAATTTCACAGCATTCAGATCCATTGTGGAGCTCCACACTCGGCAAATGACTTTTCCACAACTGTATGTCCATTCAAAGTTTGTTCAAGGACTCCACCAAGAAATGCTTCTTTCAAAAAGTGTCTGACAGACTTGTTTCCGGAGGAAATGTCCGCATTTGACGTGTGCTGGAAGCTCAGTCCGGTGTCAAAAACCCAGCGGGCTGTCGGGAGGAGCTAGAGCTGGACGGCGCACCTTCCCTCTGCCCAAAGTACAGTCCAGTTCGGCGAGCAGCTCTGCTCGTGACTCTCAAGGGTAGGTTACCGTGACAACTGGGGGTCTGCCGTTACCGTGGCTACCACCGCTGCCGGTCTGATGTGAGCTCCATCCAGTTCCTGCTGTTGGTTCAGACTTTATTCAGTGACACAAGCGGTTGCAGACGCACTCAGGCATATCGGGACAGAAGTTGAAGGAGGAGTAGGAGTGGAGGAGGTGGTGTTGTTGTTGGTGGAGGTGGTGATGGTGGTGGTGGTGGTGGTAGTAGTAGTAGTAGTAGTAGTACGCAGCTTGTACCATTAGGGGCAATGGAAGAGGCATGGGCACCTTCATAACAAAGCAATCAATGTGGTTTTAAAACAACAATCACACCATAAATACTATATTGCAGAGAGAAGCGTTTAGATGAGGCTAAAGACAGAGAGAGGAAGAAAAGAGGCAAGAAAGACGTCACGATGCATCGCTACACAACCTGCCCGCCCGCGTCAAAAATATGGCTTGACCTCCAGCCCTTCGGTGCGCGACATGCAGTGGACGAACTAAATGAACAACGACTCGGCGTGCGCGCTCAGCGAACCATGAGGCGCATTACGAGTTGGGTCAAAACGCAATCAAGCGCCACAGCAAAGCAATCAGCCAATAATCACGTGGGGCGTTGACTCACACTTAAGCTGTTCCGCAAATAAAATACATCCCAAAATCATGTTTTGTAATCATTGTGCCAACATGCACTTGACACTTCTACACATTCCCACTAGAGGGAAATGAAAAAAGAAGACAACTAAGCCGCACCAGATGTTTTTTCACCATGGATAAAGAATTTACGCCTGGGAGGATTCGTGTATTGTCCATTTAGCTGCACTATTTGTGTTCAAATATCATTTGCTTAAATGTGACAAAGTCACTGCTGGTTGCATTAGCCAGTTGGCCTGCCTTCTGCACCATTTCACTTTTGCAATAGTTTTGTGTTTCATCCACAATGTGTCATTTCCTTGGCTTTACATGTAGCTTGACATTCTCTGCAAAACGTACGTGAAAGCAAAAAAGCAATGTAACCACAGCTCAAGATATTGGGGGGGGAGGGGGGACGCAAGTGGGGTCCCTTGTAAATCGAAGTCGCACTGTAGTTGGGGTTGTGTTGTTTTCAAGTGAGCCTCGTGTCAGCTTGTCATGCATGTCATGTTCATGAATGAGGATGCAAGGTTTTGAGCGCCAGACGGTCAAACGTTCCGCTCTCTTGACCAGACTTACCTCCTCCAGGCGGCCCTCGCCATCGACTGGCTCGGCGTTTGGCGCCGGCTGCCTCGCCTCGCCGCTCGAGCGGGGCTCCACCTCTGACACGGCCGCCTCGCTGGGCTCTGACACCACTCTGGCAAAAAACAAAAAAAAAACGTGAACACAGGTCACATGGATCTAGAGTGCTGATCTTCATTAGGAACCCTTCATTCATTCATGTGGCTGCCATCACTAGGATCAAGGGTTAGCTAAATAACTATTGTAGTATTCAAGTAAAATCGCCTGGAGCAAAAGATTAAAATTGCAATACAGTACTATCCTGCACTAAGCAGCAACTAACATCAGCAATGTGTGTGCGCGAGTGCGTCGGGGGCCCATCCATCCATCCATCCATCCATCCATCCATCCATCCATCCATCCATCCATCCATCCATCATCTGCGCATGATATATCCCCTTATGATATCTCCCCTAGCAAGGCTGCATTGCTCCTCCCACAACGATGAATTGACGGTCGATTTGGGCGAATGATTTAAGATTGCAAATAATCTGTGGCCACTACTTCACGCAACAAAAGACATCCGGCGGCCGGCGCCATTCCCACATGCATCACCACCACCACCACCACCACCGTCTGTCGCCCTCTGGCTTGCTCCCATTCTTACCCGTTTTTGTTTGCCTCGGAAAGCATTCTCGCCGGTCGCAACGAACCCAACTCGCACAAAGCGTTCGTCCCGGTCCGCAGAGCCTTTACCAAAAATTGACTCTTGTCGGAGGCGTTTCGATTCCAGCACGGCTAATTACTGCGTCGCGATCAAGGATGCAATGTGGGCATGCCAGCCATGTTGGCTAGCGAAAGCGGCGTCAAGTAAAAACAAAAAGCAAAAAAAACAACAAAAAACCCGACACAAAGCACTGAAGATAGTCCGATGCCACCCTCCGATTTAAAATTACACTAACGACTCTTAGACCTTGAAAGTAACATGCTACAATGCTGCTGCTGCTACTACTACGCCTTGCGCTGAATTAAAGGCCGGGTGCCGCCGTTAGCTACGAGCGGAAATCACACCAAGATGAAACGGGAGGAGGCCGAGGACCCATTAGGGAAAAAAGGCGACAGCCAATCCAGTGCAAGGACACTCCAAGACATGCCTGACCGAAAATACAACAAACGATCACCCTCCACGTTGTCATCACTTCGGATTACTTAAGCTTTCAGTCGAAGGCTTTTGTTCACAAAAGACTCCGAGTGTGTAAAATGGAGGTATAAAAAGAAAAGAAAAGAAAAGAGCCTCATCCAATAGTTTTGTTCAGGCATACATGACGACACCGCTCCGTCCATTTTCCATTCTGCTTACAGGCTTGGGGTACGTAGGAGGAACGAAACAGCCAATTCACCTGACACTCACCCAAGGCGCACAATTTGGGGTTTTTTTTAAACGGTGGTGGTGCTGGGGGCGGCCGCACACATGCAAACGCCTCACAGGAACACACTCAGAAGCTCCTGACTGTGAGCAGAGGTTCCCTTTTTTGTTTTTTTTTGCCCCAAAAAGAAACAAATCCATCTTAAGAATTCATGAAAAAAAAATACAAGACATTTCTGAACAACTTTGAGATTTTTGTTGTTGTCGTTCTTTCTTATAATACCATTGACTGGAGTCAAACATTGGAATGAAATTGCACGACTGGTTCCGATTGTGCCGTTTGTTTGGGGAGTTGACCCCGAGGCCATGTTCTGCAAATGTATCGCATGGATCAGTGGGGTGGTCAAAGAACAGCTCTGTAACCTGCGCAATAACATGATCAGGGGCTCGAGAATACTCCCTGCTTAGTTAAAATGTACTCATTTCATTTCAGTATCATTTAAATTAATTGATATCATAAAAGTGTTGTTAATTGATTGTTGATAAAAGAATTTTTAATAAAATCGCAAATTTGAACAGAAATCAATTTGCCGATATTTTGATCCAAGTGTAGGATTTGTTCATTAGAAAGAAATGATTTGGACTTTTTTTGTAATTCATCCACTCAAGGCCTGGCCCAAGTGTTTCGCCGACGCTTGAGCACAAAGGTGTGCTATTGGCTAACGTGGCGGCCGAAGGTGGCTGGCTATCAATTAGCGGCGGGGATTCCATGGGCATGGGTTACGTCTGTGATTTCCTTATGATGCGATTCCCGTATCTAAATTGGACTGGGGTGTGATTGCAAACCTTTTCAGGAGGTGTCCTTTCTGCGTCTCCGTCCCTTTTGTCTCCTTATCTGCGTCTTGGCGGAGCTCGGCTCTCTGTGAGATCACGGGACACACAAACACATTCAAATGCAAATCAGCGTGCTTTAGCGTTCAAATACCGGACAGGACAACAAGAAGACCCGCTCTTGGTAAACGGTGACTCATCGACTCCAACTAACGTATCTTTGTTCATGGAGCTATGCTGGTGAAACGTTCCTCTGCGAGCTTGATCACTGACCTTCGGGTGCCTCACGCGGCACGACTGAATCCTGATGGAGGATGAGGATGATGATTTAGAGGAGGAGTCGGACCGCGAGTCCGAATCTGACGAGGAACCCGAGTCCCGCCCCCCGGCCCCGCGGCTATCGCCAGCTGCCGCCTTCTTTTTGGCGTCGAGCTTCTCCTCATCTGGCGCTTTTGGGTCTTCCTTTCGGTCGCTGGTCTCCTTTCCTTTCTTTTTACTCTCCTGTGGAGACTGGCCGGTGGCGGCGCCGGCGCTGGTCTGCGCCTCCTCCGTCTCCATCTTGTGCACCAGCAGAGAGAGCGGGCCCGGTCCGCGCTTGGCGGCGGGCTCCGGACTACTGGAGCGGGATCTGGAATCGGAGTCTCGCCTCTGCGCGTCACGAGGTGGGACACCGCGGCGCGCTCCGGAGCATTCTCCCTCCTTGTCGTCGGTGTCCGGCGGGCTCTGCTTGGGAGTGTCCGGGAGGGGGAAGAGGTCAGGGGGCGGCGAGGGCGGGGGCGTCGGGTGGCGCAGTTGCATCAGATTCTGCTGCGGCTGCGGTGGCGGGATGTGCTGCGGAGGTTGAAGCTTACGTTTGGACCTCACAGAACTGGCGGGCATCTGCGGAGGCTGCGGGGGGGCCCGGTCGCCTCTCCGTGCCGCACCGAGCCCCGGCCCCCAATCCTCGTCATCCCCGCTGTCGTCATTGTCGTCGTCTTCGTCACTGTCCTCCCGGACCCGAGCTCCGGCCGAGACGCCGGCCGATCGGCTGAGGTGGAGGACCGAGTGGGCCGACGCGGTTTCGCTCGGCGCGACGCCCTCTTTCTCTTGGGCTCTGGACAGGGCCGGGGGCAGTCCCTGGCGGTCCGGCTGGCCTAGGACGCGCACCGACAGCGAGGCCACGGCGCGAGGGGGAGAAGGGGCCGGTGGCTCCTTGCGTCCTTGCGGGAAGGTGGCCCTCTGCATCCTGGCCGCGGGAGCCTCCTGGCGACCGGTGCTACCGTCCGGCTTATGTGACATTTCCCCTTCGACACTCCGAGATGCCAAAGGGGGCTTCTGCCGAGCAAAAAAAGGATACGTCGCACTGACTTCACCAATGATTAACTTCTGAAGTCAATATTATCATTAAAAAATACACTCAAACATGTTAGAATCAATGAGAGGCGTCAACTGATGGCAAGAAAAAAAAAACCCAATAAAGGCAGCCATATTGATTACTGTTCAACCACAACTACACCCTCTGACTTGTTTTGGATGCAGCATCGTTGGAAAGCTAACTTGTGTTTGGGGTGGTCCTTGATGTGAACAAACCACCGTACGAGTCACCACGTGGTCCACCCACCTTGTCAGAGACGCAGGACGAGCTGTCGTTGTCCGACTGCTCTTCATCCTCTTCTGGCATTGCTGGGCTCTCTGTCAAGCGGAGAGGAGGGGAAGAGTTCATATTATTAGCAGCAGCGATTTGTAGTCTGTCAATGAACGTTTGTAAATGGACACATTACTTTCTGCGCAATGGCAATAAAAGCATTCCATTCCATTCCATTCCATTCCATTCCATTCCATTCTCTTGTCTATCAAAGATGACCGACCGAACATTCTTTTTCTACAGCTTCTGACGCAAAATCTTAGCAGATGGAGCTTAGGTACTGGATGATTGGGAGCATGTTGAGAGGCTTGCCATACCGTCGGCCTCCCCCTCAAGATGGGCTCCTCTCTCCTGTCTATGACTGAGGAGTTCCTGCTGCTTGGCCAGATACTGTTGGATGAAGCTATTCTGGCTCATCTCCTCCCCCATCTGCAGCAAAAATGAAATCATATCTCTGTGGTCTGAAACTTGGATAGCAAAATGTGGTCTGTAGAATGCATTTCAAAAACGACCAAGAGGATTAAATTGGCACTACCTGAGAGTTGGGCCGGCGTCCGCGCAGGTTTTCCAGCATCAGCGCCTGCACGGAGAGCAAAACATTCAACGTTTCATTCCTGTTTACTGTAATTATGACTTTACTTGGGCGATTGCATAGGTCAGTAAGAAACTCCAGCAAGTGTACGATACAACTCAGAGAGGGACAACACTAAATACTGTTTTGAAGTTGAATATTTATGGCCTGATAGTGTATTTTTATGTATTCATCTGTTATACCGACTTTCCTACCTTGATGGCTGAGAAAAACTTTGGCCCGGCCTAAAAATAGGACATGTTGAGTTACTGCCGTTTTAATGATGAGCCAGATTCCGTTTAAAAAAAATGGACATACTACAATTAATTGAGATTTCACGACTGCACTAGCATAGGTTAGTCATACATGTTTATTTGTGGAGCGCTTTCACAGCAGCGAAGTCACGCTTAGTTCATATGGCACTTACTGTTTGTTTGTGTGTTTTCAACACCACAATTGACTCGAATTACGACTTTAGTGCGTTAGCGTAGCTTTGTGGCGGACGACAGCGAGGTCCAAGTTACGTCGAAATTCAGGTTAAGCCGTCAGCGACTGAACTTCAGTTTGTCGTAAAATGAGGACGTCAAAAAATGCCCAATGCTCGCTCTCGTGTACCCAATTAAGCGGCCGGCGTGCAGGGGTCGGTGCGGAAATCGAGCTCCAAGGCCTTGATACGGCCGCGGGCGGTGAAGACAAAAATGACAAGCAAAAACAACAACGCGGGCCCACACGAACGACGCGAGTGGTCACTTATTTGTTTTTGTTTTTTAACGTTCCCGCAGGGCGGCTGCTGGCTCGCTTCCGGTCGGCTTAGGCCTCCACTTGACAGGTGCACGCACACTTCAACTGTGCAACACGGTGCCCCACAACTAGTTCTCCGCGAAGAGAGGCTCGTTGTTAGCTTAGCCGTCCTGGCGACGTCCACCATTACAGCACAGCCCGTGATCGTTCCAAGTGCTAATGGGCACTATTTGGCACCGATCCGACTTGCTTGCTCGTTCCCGCTTCTGAGCCGTCGTCACACACCGTGAAGAGGCTCCAGCCCCCCTTCCCTCCTCCGCCAGCCTCCTGCTAGTAGTAAACTTGTCCACACTTAACACTAAGCGCACCCCCAGACAGTCACTTAACTCACCCCTTTCAGTCGCTGAATGAGTTTGTTCTTCGCCCCGCTCTTGGACAGGTTTCTCTGCTCCAACGCGGCTTTCAAATCCGCCACTCGGAGGGATTGTAAAGGCTGTCCGTCAAGCGTAATGTCCTCGTCCGCCATCTTGTCGAAAGTATTCCCGACCAGCGTCGTTTCGGCTGACGCTCGGCGTCATAGTTCGGCAGTTTCCGGAGAGCCTCGGTAGGCCCGAGGGGCTTTACGATTTACTGAGTGGACTCTACCCATGGGCTCTCGGCGTCGTAATTCGGCAGTTTCCGGAAAATTCCGCCATGCCCAAGTGAACTCTCAAGTCCAGTGCAGCGCTACCGTAATTTTCAAATTCGTTCCGTGTTCCGTGACCAATGCATGTTATATATATATTTAAAAAAAAAAAAAAAAAAAAGAATTCCCTCTCGTAAAATGACAACAATCAATTCCAGCACCCCCCCCCCCCAAAGTAATGTTTTTCTTGTTTTGATAATTGAAAGACAAAAATCATACTGTTGCCTTGATGTGCCTTTAAGGGGCGTTGCTGTCAGTCACCAAACCTTCCTCAATGCTTCTTTTAAGTGGTTTCATTTTGAATTGGACTTTTGTCCATTGTAGCAAACGACTCAAGGGGCATCGGTGAACATCGCTCTCCTTTGTTTTCCACTTCATTGACATACCCGAATACGGGACGCTATCAGTAAAGCAAATGATGCTTCACAACAAAAAGTAACCATATTCGTGTCATACTGATAAGTGAAGGTACCAGTGTATAGCGCTGTAACAGCACTAAAGTGATCATGTTTATTATTGCAAAAAAAACAAAAACATTTGTTTATTCTGGACTGGAATACAAGGCAGATATGTGTTCAAAAGTGAAGCGTCGTAGTTCTGTATTGCTAGTACCCTGCCAACAAGGAAGAGTTCACATGAGTGTGGAAAACATTAAACAACATAAACAAGTCAATGGTATATGGGGTGGGGGCACACTATTTAGAATAGAGCAGGGTTCTAAAACCTTTCAGGTCAAGAGAGCGCCTCACATAACTGCCGTGTGTATTATGTGAATTATTGTAACATTGCATCCTAAAGAGTCATGACCTGATTTGTTAAATAGGAACCGAAGCAACTTCCGCAGAATGAAATGCAATATTCGTTCGTTGTCCTAAGTTGACGGCCACTGACAAGTCGGCTGCGAGCAGAGGAAGAGCTGGCTAACGAACGCAGCCCCCTCTAGCGAC
The DNA here is from genome assembly GCF_059516105.1 of Syngnathus floridae. NCBI lineage: Eukaryota > Metazoa > Chordata > Actinopteri > Syngnathiformes > Syngnathidae > Syngnathus > Syngnathus floridae. Next base: position 560,573 of record NC_142413.1, on the reverse strand, counting down.
CAGTTTTAGAACCACTGCAATAGAGCACCACACTAAATCACGCAAAAATGTGCATTATAAAGTCAAGCATAGTAAAGCTATGAATGAAACAAAAAACACGTAAATGATCATAATAAATATAAAGGTTACTTGCTTTTCTTCAAACTCGTAACAAGTGAAGTTGCCATTAGCATTTGAATCATCCACAAGGTGACACGACAGCAGAAAAAAGGGATCGGAAGGTTTCTCAGAGCATGCTTGGAAGGATGAGGTAAATAATAATAATAATAATTCGTTATCCTTATGATCCGAATTCAGACAAACACTTGATTAGTGGCCACGCCGAATGGCTTAATGGGTCCGGCTTTGTACGACGTGCAGACAAAATGTGGGCATCGTCCATCAATAAGGTGCCCCACTCTGCCAAAAAAAAAAAAAAAAGGGGGGGGGCATGCATGTAACGTGTGGCGTCGGGGAGACTCGAAGATGCGGCGTCTAATCAAGGAAGGAAAACAATCAAGGAAAGAGTGTTGGCTTGTGTGAATGAGGCAGACGTGATGAAGCAAAGTGAAAATAAATAAATAGAAATAATCAGGATGACGGCTGGGAGGAAGAAAGCAACAGTGTGAAAGAAAGAACAAAAAGAAAGGAAGGATTGCAGGAAACAAGGACAATGTGAACAGGACTGAAAAAAAGAACGGACGAAGGGAAGGGGGGATAGCAAGGAAAGATGGATGGATAGATGCATGGAAAGGGGGGAGGAATGAAGTAAGGAAGGGCGCAAGAAAGGTAGGACGGAAAGAAACCAGGCAGGAAAGCTGGAAAGAGCGTCGGACGGGCGAAAAAAGGATGGAAGGACGGGCAAAAGAAGAACGACGGAAGGAATCAAGTATGAACAGGAGGACTGTTGCACGTGAGAAGGGAAGGCAAGTGGGGAGGAAGAATGGAATCAAAAGGAAGCACAAAGGAAACCAAAGGACCCAAAGCAGGCGGGAAGGCCAACAGTCACATTGGCTGAGTCAGAACGCACGTTGCAACGTGTCGCCGCCACGCTGCGGGTAAACTCGGTCGGCGGGTTTTGTTCTGCCAACCGTTCGTTCTTGGGTCACGTCCAATGAAAATAGCCAACAGATACCGTCCAATATCGAGTGGTTGCTAAATGTCAAGCTGATCGAGTCCGTGTCACTAGCGAGACAATATTGGCAGGTAACTCGGTTGAAATGAAAGATTGTCTTTGTCCTGTTCCCTCGATTCTCGTAAGACCAGTTTTTCCAGCAGCCGCTCGGCATAACGGTCGACGGGCGGCTTGCCAGGTGAGCGAGCGAGCGAGCGAGCGAGCGAGCGCACACTGGACGTAGCATGATGAATTTTGCTGAAAACAAAACAAATTGCACTGGAATCTTGACACCCACTGCCGCAGATTCTCAAATGTAAACAAAGTTGCGCGGTTCATGTCAAGTCATTCAGGTGTTTCAAGTCCTCAAATCGACGTCTCCCTCCAGTCCCCCGCTGCCGATAGGGAGGAAATGATGGACTTGAAAGCAAAGCTGCAAAGAGCCGTAGAGTCGAGCCACACGACTGGAGAAGCCACGGGGACAACAACAACAACAAAAAGCGGTCATCACAAAATAAGGCATTTTTCCCGAGAGAGAGAGAGAGAGAGAGAGAAAAAAGGGGAGTAGTGTCAAGAAGCTTTTCCGTCCCAAACCATCACGAGGAGATCTCGGCCAAGCGCTGGAGCAGAGTGGAGAAGCCGGCGGCCTGCTGGGAGAGCTCGGCGACACGGTCCACCATCTCCTGAGACGCCGACACCGACGGGTAGTTCTGGGCAGCGCCCTTTGTCGCCACGACGACCGCCTTCAAGGCCTGGCACAGGCGACCCCCGGAGGTTGTGATCTGGATGGCCGGCGTTTGCAACCAATCAGTTGATGGCGGGAAGGAAGGAAGGAAGGAAGGAAGGAAGGAAGGAAGGAAGGAAGGAAGGAAGGAAGGAAGGAAGGAAGGAAGGAAGGAAGGAAGGAAGGAAGGAAGGAAGGAAGGAAGGAAGGAAGAATTGAAAAAAAGAGGACGAAAGGAAGGAGATGAAAAGAATGAAGGACAGACGGACGGACGGACGGATGCCAGGAAACAAGGACAAATGGAAGAAAGGAAATAAGGGGCAACGAAAGGAGCAAGAAACCAAGATCGCAATAAAGAGGGAAGGAGGGATAAAAGGATGTATCGCTGCCAGAAAGCAAGTCGGGTCGGCACGAGAGCAAAGGACGCACCTTGGCGCGGAGGTCGGCCGAAGTGAGGAGGCGGGCCAGCGTGTCGCCGATGAACACCAGCTTGTGCGCCGTCACGATCAGGCTCTTGCCGCGCGCCACGAAGATGCGAGGCGGCTGGTTGCCCTGCACGCTGGCGAAGAGCACGTCGATGGCGTCGGCCAGGCACGACAGGTGAGCCAGGCTCTGCGACGAGTAGAAGGAAAGCAGCTCGGAGTCCTCCAGGGAGAGGGACCGCGGCAGGGGCGGGGACGGAGTCAGCTGAAGACGACAAGAACAAAAAAAGGGATTACAGCGCCCACCCCGTCCAGAACCGGGACAATGGAACAACAGTACGGCCAGCCAGCGTCTCTTCAAAGACTCCTTGTCTTTGGCTGGTTGTCCCGTGTGAGGCCGAATTGTTAACCAAGACAAGCGAGCTCTTGTTGGCAGGCCGCGACTCCAGTATGTATGGATGTATATTTGATGGCTCGGACTTCATGTCTGCCCGGGACCGACCGCAAAGGAAAGGCTCGTTTGGGAACTTACCCTCGGCTCGGAGCTGATGGTTTGTCCGTTCGGAGGCAGGGGAACCTCCGGTTTTCCCTACGTCCAAGTGGAGAGCGAGTCAAACCATGGTGGCAGCAGCAATGACTAGCCCGCGGCGGCGCCCATGACTGACCTGCAGCTTGACGTATCCGACACTGTCCCCGTTGGGGACCGGGGCCGGGACGGGAGTCAGGCCGATCCCGGCGTATTCGTTGCCGGGATCCTCGTCTCCGTCGCCCGGGCTCGCCACCAGCGTCACCGCAGCCGAAGCGGGAGGCGGGGGGAAGGCCGGCTGAGGAGTCGGGGGCAGAGGCCTTTCCTGGATCCAGCTACTCTTACGGGAGCCCATTCCGCCTCCGCTCGACTTGCCGTCCGACACCGGGAGGGCGGGCAGCGGCCTGCGGGACAACGACTCCTGGGAAGGCAGTCGGGGGCGACCCTGAGCCTGCAGGAGGAGGGCGCTTTCCTCCAGGGAGCGCCGGACCAGGGAAAGGAGTCCTTCCGACGGCGGGGCGCTGCCCGCGGCCGATAGCGCGGGCAGGAGGTCCGAGAGGCGGGACCAAGCCAGCTGGAGAGGCGGCGGGGGGTCCCCGGAGTGGCTGGCCTTCCACGCCGAGAGGATTTCGGCCAGCGAGGCGGCTAGATCCCGAGACGACGGAGCGGCGGGCGAGCCGGACGCGGCGCTCAGCGCGGCGTGGACCAGGCCAGAAAGCGAGGCCCTCCACTGGAGATCCCCGGAACCGTTGCTGGACACGGAAAGGCGGCGAGTGGAGGTGGAGGAAGACGAGGCCGAGCGGGGGAGGACTTCGGCGTTGGGGGCCGGCATGTCGTAGATCCCGCGGTCTGGGGATCCCGCGTCTGCTCGCTTTTCGTCGCCCTCCCCCAGAAGGCCGGCGGCGCTGGACTCGCCGGGAGCCACGGGCACACCCGGGAGACTGGGTACGCTGTAGACGTCGTCGGCACCGGCTCGGCCTTCCGACGTGGAGCCGTTCACCGTGATGGTGGGGACGTCGTACACCTGCGAATGGAAATTTGTCACGGTCAGCCCTTTTCCACGCTGCCGATCCTCATTGGGCTCGGAACGGAACGAAGGAGGCGGGGTCCGCTGATCCGATTTCACGCTTCCGATCGGAACAAATCACAGACATGCGCGGATTGAGCAAACATGCCCGAAAGATGATCGTAGAAGACGAAGCCGGCCGAAGTGACTCTCGTGTCAACAAACCGTGGTTGTGCCCAAAACGTTTTTTGTCCCATTGTCCCGTTTGCGCTGCTGCGTCGCGTTAACGCTAAATGGAGCCGCGATGACTCCTCCGGAACGGACCTGGGCTTGAATACTCCAAATGGACTGTGTACTTGAAGCGCTTTTATCCCGATCGGCCATTTCATCCCAATGAATGCAATCAACGTGGCGTGAACAGAAAGGGATTACGCTCGCGCTGGCGAGATGTCAGAGCCTGTGGGAAGCCACACGCAGATGCTTCAAAGTGTCCCAGAGCACCAATTGAAGGCCGGCCGGGCTATATTTACCCGCTCCGACGTCCTGGTGTCAAGACATAAGCGGTCAGTGGAGCAAAAACAAGGCAACAGCTGGCGCCCACATTCAAGGAGCCATCGAGCCAGACCGCTGCTGCCCGCGCGCGCTCCAACCGATGAAAATAGAAGCGGCGACCGCAGCGGGCCGACACAGGTGTGGCCTTGCCTCGGGCCCTTTTGTGGGGGGAAGGGGGATGGGAAGTGGGTTGATGGGAGTTTGACATTTGTTCAAGAAAGTGCACTTATGTACACTAACTTGGAATCCCAGCAACAATCAATCAAACACTCTGAGAAAGTTTCAAACAAAAACAAAAAAAACTCACCACAAGCACTACTCTCGTCCAAATGAAAGTCTTCAACTGACATCAATATAGTTCTTTGACACTAGCTGCCACAAGATGGCGCCAAGAATCACTTTGCACTGGGCGCGAGGCATTTTGGTTAGGTGGCTCACCGTCGAGATTTTTCAAATGGGAAACACCGCTCTCGAACTTTTCTCAAGCGGACATCAACAGAGTGAAGAAAAAAAAATCGTAAAAAGTCATCACCTCCGTCTCCGTGTCGACGTTGCGAGGCGTGTCGTAAATGCCGTCATCGCCGTTGCTGAGGATTGGCGGCGCGGCGCGCTGCCACCGGCCGCTGGGTGGCGTGTCGTATACCTGTCGAGCATAAAAAAAATTACAAAAACGACCATTTCTGAGGGCATATAGACCATGGAATCCGACATTGTACAAGTCAACTGAAAAAAAACGTCAACAAACCAATATGCAAGCATAAAATGCCGTGTGCTAGCAATGGCGCAACGAGGGCACTTGAGTCCAAGTTGGCTAGCAAAGTGGTCGGACAACAAGCCTTAAAAATGCCAACCTGGTCATCGGCGGGATCTGCATAATCTCGACTTTGCCCTTTGCCGTTGCTTTTCTCCAGGTCCCGACCGGCCTGCGCGTTCACCTCCGGCGCCTGAGATCCGGGATCGCTCGGTGGGAAAGGCGCAAAGTGCTGCCCGTCTTTCCGCGTGACTCCCCTCACCGGGGGAGCCGGCGGCGGTGGCTTTCGGGCAAAATTGGGCGATCCGGGAACACGCGGGTGGCCGGCTCGAACTAGCAAAGGGGAACCTCTGTGGCAGGCCAGACCCGCTTTCCCTCTGGCTACGGTGGAGTTGGGTGACGAGCTCTTGACGAGGGGCCTCAGAGGCGCTTGGGCGGGGGAAGACAAAGTTCTGTGAAGGTTCACCGCCACCGAAGAGGGGCTTTGGTACGTCCCGGGAATGTCCTGACCCACTTGGGACTGCTGCGTTCCGCTGACTGAGGAGGGCCCGTCGGGGCAGGTGGCCAGAACCCCTCCCGTTGGGGTTTGGTAAACATCCTCACCGGCGAGCGGCGTTCCTTTTGGCACCAAGTAACAGTCATCGGACGGCGGACCTGTGGTAAGCGTTTCCCGAGGGACGAGATACGTGGTGTCCTCAGATTCATCGGCCGCTCTCGCGACTCCGCCGGGTGCGAGGTAGACAGACTCGGGAGCCATTTGGGCTCCCGGCTGTCGGACATGCGCAGCGGATGAGGGGAGCGGGCTCACCGGAGTCTGATAAAGAGCTATGCTCACGTCCGTGCCCCGTCCTCTTAGGGAAGGGGAGCGCGGGCGACCCGCCGCTCCCATATCCCAGTCAGGTCTGGGTCGGGACCCGGAACTGGAGTGGGAGCGAGGACGACCGCCGTCCGCCTTGCGAAGCTCGCCGGGTCTCGAGGCCGCGCCGGCCACCCGGCTTTCACCGGCGGCCGGTGGCGAGTGGTACGCGCCGTCGTCCAGGCTGCCGTGGGCCAGCGGCGGACCGGGGGACAAGTACGCGGAGTCCGTGCCGGGTGCCGGGGCGGTCTGGAGGAGGCGCAGACGATTGGCCGGGGCGATGCCCTGCCGGCCGTGCAGGGAGCAGAGCCACCAGCCGGGCCCGCCGCTTTGCTCCTGCTCCAAAACCATCAGAATGTCCCCCTTCCTGAAAGCCAGTTCCTCCGGGCTTTCTGCTGTGTTGTCAAAGAGCGCCTTTGCCAACACCGTCTGAAAGGGAGGGGACACGGATTAAAATGCAAGCCCACTCCCAAAAAAAAAAACCAACACACAACAGGTTTTTAATAGTCTTATTTCAGACGGGCAAGACAAACCGGGATTTATGCATCCCGAACAACAAGTACATTGATGGCAATGCTAAACAGCACAGTTGTTTGGGGCCTGAATGCAAGCGCCCGCCGTCCGTCCATGACTGCATGGGAAGGAATAATAGACTCAAGCTCCATCTGTTCATCCATCCGTCCGTCCGTCCGTCCATCCGTCCATCCGTCCATCCATCCATCCATCCATCCATCCATCCATCCATCTTCTGTAAGGCACATCCTCATCTGGGTCACGGCCTAACTGGAGCCATCCCAGAGGCGAGATCCACCCCGGACTGGCCAGAGTCTGGTACGGCACGCATGCCTGCCGTTTGTCCGCCCCTTTGCCAGGGCTCAAGTTAAAGTATCAAACCTGCAGCCATTGCAAATAAGGACCAATGGTCAAATGGACAGAGCGGCTTAATGCTAATGAGTGGGATGAGCGCAGTAAGTGGGGGATGGGGATGAGAGTCACATCTGTCCCTTGCTGTTTGAGGGCTTAATTGCCACCCCCTTTCATTTTTAAAGCCCCTTCCCAGTGCCATGTGGGACCCCACTGCCAAAATACGAGGGCCACCAAAACAGAACTCCGCGTAAAGACGTTTCGCTACTTACAGAAACAGACATGGCTGGGAAGACGTGAGGCTTATTGCGTCTCGGGGAACGTCGAACTCGGCTGTTCCGATCGGTCCATTCAGCTCTCTCACATCGTCTCCGCCTTGTGAATCACAAACGCTGGGCCTGTGAGTCGTTCGGAACAGTTACTTACAGCACACATTGGTCGAAACAAGACCGAGCGACACGAAGGCAGGCGACTGGGCACCACCTGTCCCGTCATTCCACGCCCCAGTAACGTTAGAAGCTAACCTTAGCTTAGCATCCGACTCAGCGATGAAATGGGATCCGAATTGGTCGTTTGCTCTGCTGGATCAATGGGACATGTCTCCATTGGGGTGTAATTCACTACCGCGGCCTAGGGCGCCAACGTGAAGGGCAGTAGTAAAACGTTGCTTCTGCTCGGCACTTTCCACACAAAGGAGGTCAAACCCATCCGAGGTTTGCTCGCAGTGCCGTAAAAAAGAAAGAAGAAGAAGAAGAAGAAGAAGAAGAAGAAAAAGTACATTACCTTCCTCGTTCGAATTCGCTGCTCAGCTACAAATCGGCGTTCAGGGCGAGATGAGGTGAAAGCGCTTCTCCCTGTGGCCATTGGCTTTCAGTCATTTTCGACCGATGATGACAACAAAATGATCTCCGCCTTCTGCGACGCCGACGTATTTGAGTGAATCTACAAACAGCCTGGAAGCGCCGATGCCCGCCTACCCAACGCAATGAACGCCGTCCAGTTACCTGCGAGATCGCATAGCTCGCTCACCTTCTGATTGGCTCCTTGACGTGAGTGGCGTTTATTGGCTCGATAAAAAAAAAAAATAGCAGTGAATAAGACAATTGTGAGCTTTCCATTAAATTCGATATATGTAGTTTTGAAAGGACGGACCGGGTGATCTGAATTTAAAATAGGTCTAAATACCAAAACGAAACGAACCGATCATGCCTGTTAACCCGGAAGGACAACCGCGTTTGCCTCTCACGAAGTGCGAAGAGTCGAAAGGTCTTGACTTTACTTTCATTGAAATGTATTAATTGGTCATTGATATGATTGACGAAAACGCCGTTAATTTTAGTGACTAATGCTCATGTTGAATTGTGGCAAGGTAACGCAAATGCTAACGATACGAGTGTTACGCTTCGTGGTGGGCACGTTGGTCTGAAGCGCCGACCAAATGTGGACTGTTTTTGGAGTGTTTTGAAGCCAATCGGATTTTAAATTTGCAAGACGACTGGCCCACGGTGACATCAGTGGTAGACGTCCTCCGATTGGTTGGGCAGAGTCAATCAAATGCGTTGAAAATATGCCACTCTTGCTGTCGAAGTGAGTTGCGTGGCATCTACAAGCAATTATCAAGCAGAAAAGCAGAATGACTTGCCTTTTGTGACCCCACAGGTGATGTTTAGGGTTGCCCTCAGGTGCCTTCCGACCACTCCCGTCTCAGGTCACAGAGGCATGTCTCAGAGTAGCCTCGCTGGCAAAGTGGCCATTGTCACGGCCTCCACGGCTGGGTAAGCACGTTTTGCCGTTCCAAAGAAAAACTCTCAGGCATCGTTTGTTCTGGCTCCAGCATCGGCCTGGCCGCGGCCCGAGCCCTGGGCGAGAGGGGGGCTCACGTGGTGGTGAGCAGCAGGCGCCAGGCCGGCGTGGACAAGGCCGTGGCCCTGCTGCAGAGCCAGAACATCCGAGTCACCGGCACCACCTGTAACGTCGGGAACCACGGCGATCGAGAAAGGCTGCTTCAGACGGTGCGGCGTGAATACTTAACGGGTGCGCCGCGCTGCACATCTTATGGTGGATTTCATGCAGGCTCTGGATCAGTGCGGCGGTGTTGACATCCTGGTGTCCAACGCGGCTGTGAACCCTTTCTTCGGAAACCTCATGGACACCACGGAGGAAGTCTGGGACAAGGTTCGTCACGTAATGGACTTTGTTTTGTGTTTTTATTAAATCTCAAATTGATTGCCGTGCCATCATTTTTTAGGTTATGTCCGTCAATGTAAAAGCGGCCTTCCTCATGACCAAGTTGGTGGTTCCGCATATGGCAAAGAGGGGGTGAGTTTCAAAAATGTGCCTGAGCTTGTGGGCTGGTGAAAATGAGTTCAACTTGTAAAGCGCAATCTTTGTGCAAAAAGTGCTGTATAAATGACGTTTTGTTTCACTGACTGAAAGAAAGTATTTAAATAATCGAGTCCTGGCATTTTTTTCCCCTCTTGAAATTTGGTTGATCAAAATGGATATTGTCAGCTATTTGAAATTTTATCAAATATAGTATATAAAAAAAGAAACAAATACGTTCATTTTTATTTCAATGCAAAAAAACCTCGTCTTATATTCGGGCCAATACGGTAAATACTTTGCCTAATATAGTAGGGAAAGATTGGGCTTTTTCTTTTCTTTTTTAATTAGGGAATTGTACGAATGTCATCACTCATTATTTTTGTCCTATGTTGCAAGAAAAATTAACAGAAAGTTGTGTGCTTCATTTAGCGGGGGAAATGTTGTGCTTGTGTCGTCCGTGGCCGCCTACCAACCCATGCAGGTCAGCCGACCAGCACCAAAGACCGTAAGCGACAACTTGCAAGACTGTATTGTGGACCCCCCCCCCCCCCCCCCTTTTTTTTTTCCGACAGGGCTTGGGTGCGTACAGCGTGAGTAAGACCGCCTTGGTGAGTCTGACCCGGGCGCTGGCCCCCGAGCTGGCTCAGAGCAACATCAGGGTGAACTGCGTGGCCCCCGGCATCATCAAAACGCACTTCAGCGCCCCGGTGAGACATCCACTTTGGCCTTGAATTGGTAAAAGGAACCCCCCCAAAAAATGCAGTTCCAAAGAATCAGCTGATGAATCGGTTAGCGGCGTTTAATTCTGAGTTGGCATAAAAAAGCAAATTTCATATCAGCCTACTGACGAATGAATGCGCCAAGCCGTTGCTTGGTCAATATTTAAGTTTCACATTTGCTGGAGACGCTCAACAAAAAAAAAATGACTTCGTGGTGGCGGTTGTTCTGCTTTGGAGGCTGCGTTTCGTTTTAGTTTGGCCAAACTATCACGCACGACCGTCGGGCACAAATGGAACGCCGAAGCGCCATTGGTCGAGCGGCTTCCAGTTCTTTCAATTCTATTTCCTTTTGCTTATTAGTTGTGGGAAAATGACGACATCATGGATTACTTCAAAAAGCAGATGTGCATCAAAAGGTACGTTTCACCTCTGGTTGGCGTACGAAACGGTGCAACTTTCTTGACCCGCCGGCCGGGCCCCACAGAGTCGGCGAAGCGGAGGAAATCGGGGGAGTGGTAGCCTTCCTGTGCACGCAGGAGGCCTCGTACATCACGGGAGAGACCATCGCAGCCACGGGGGGGATCGGCTGTCGACTGTGAAAATCTTCCAGAAATCCTCTGCTGGCTATTTGTCATATGCATATCAACGGCTATGGAATGTTTTTTTAGACTTAAGCATTCTCGCAATTAGCTTAGCATTCATTGTTTTTTTTTTTTGTTTTGTTTTCATTTTTAAACACAACACGGTGTTCATATGAGTTGCAGGTGAATTTGAAAGAGAGATCAATGCTGAATGAAACTGTCTCTGTGGTGAAATGTTGCGAGGAGGGGCTTCCGCTGCCAAAAAACAAAGCAGGCCAAACATTTTCCCCCGTGGAAAAAAGTACTTTCCGGAAGTGCGGTACAAAAAGGTCCAAGAGGTGCACATTAAAACTGCATTTATTCTGAAGTAAGTATCAGCATTTTCCAATCAAATGATTGCTCACGTAAGACTGAAGCGGTCAAAGACACCATCACGGTGGGCAATAAGCAGCACGGCGCGCTTCCGCAGCTTCAAGAATTCACGCAGGGTGGGGAAAAACGTGCCGTGCTTGCTTTTGCGATAACGCTTGACAAACAGCTGAGAGAAACGAACGAGAAGGTGGGTCAGGGGTCAACTTGGACGGTGGAGAAAGTCTTCACTTACTCTCTCCTTGAACTTCTTGGTGCCTTCGTCCTCAGAATCTGCCACGTAATCATCGCCCGAGGGGACCGGCGCCTCTTCACGCGCAAAGACCCCCAAAGAAAAAAACAACAACACATTCAGAAAATTTGAGACTGGGAAGCAAAGTAAATAACGAATGAAAATTAATTACATTTGAAAAACGATTCGGTTTTTGTTTTTTTTGACACCAGTTTCCTGGTTGGGTTTTAAAAATCAAACGTAGAACCTTCTACCTGCACTGCTGCTGCTGCGCCGCTGAGGAGATGACGGGGCACCGCCGCTTACTGACCTTGGACAATTTCTGTCAAGAAGATTCAAAAACACAATATCTAGCAGTTGACCATGTCCTAGAGTGGTGTTTCGATACAAACTGCTCGCTGATGTCCAGCCACAGAAGGACTTCTCGTGAGTGACTTGCAAACTATCATTTGAATCTAGTTGACATGAAAAACCAAAAACGACCGTACATGGCCGAAAGCCGATTTCCAGAAAAAAGGCCGCCCGACCGACCGACATGCGCTGGAGCGAGCTGATTGAGTGCGCGCCCAAGGCGCTCGCTTACTCTTTCTCGTCGACGCTCTTCAGCCCGTAGAAAGACGCCGCTCCTAGATGGAGCTCGCAGCGCCGCAGTTTTCGAATCACCACTTTGGGTTGGCGGGGCTTTTGGGGCGTTAGCGCTTCCCCGTCGCCGCTCGCTTGCTCGTGTCGAGCGAGGCTGCTCCTTGCCTTGGAGGTGGCCGGCCTGCCGCCATCTTGCTCATTGCGGCTTCTTTCGGGGGCGACCGTTTTGGTCGGTCTCGGCGCGGCCCGATCCTCGGAAGACCCAGTGCCTCGTTGCGGATTTGAGGCCACGCTTCCGAAAAGCTCCGAAGGGAGGGACGTCGAGATGGAGTCATCCGAGTTTGCTGTCACGGTTCAAAAAACAATCCGTCATTCACATCTGACTTTCCAGCCTTATTCCGAGATGGAACAAATTTGCATTTCTTCTCAAAATTGCAACATTTATTTGCTCTTGTAAACCTTGGTTAATTTTTGCCCGCAATTCCAGCGACAATTGTGATGCCACAGGCTTCTCGATCCATGATAGAAAACAATGGCCCGTTTGAAAGAACGCTAACAAGGTCCAACGCGTCATATTCCTTATCAGCCACGTCCGTATTAAAATGAATCCACACGACCGACATGGGATCGAAGCAAAATATGTGGCCAATTCTTTTTCCTTTTTGCTCTGCTCAGAATGAGAGTCCTAAGTGAGTTGAGTTGAGTAGAGTAGAGAAAGAAAATATTCACAAAGCCTCACTTTTTGGGCCAGAAGGCGTCGCTCCCGGACATAGCTGGGCGCTCGACAGTTTTGGAATCACCAGTCTGAGTTGGCGGCGTCCAAGGGCCGCCACGACGAGGCTGTGATGCTTTCGGGACGTCGTGGGTTCGTCATCGCCGGCCTCGGCGCAGCCGCTCCTCCCCGTCAGCTCGCCGCCGTCTCGCTTGGCCTTCTTGATTGCCGGCGCGTCGTCGCTGTCGGTCAGCAGCCCGCAGATTGCGGCGGCCACGGGCGGCGTTGGGTCTGGCTCGCGCATCGGCTGATCCCCGCAAGAGGTTGACGACCCGGGGCCTTGTTGCAGACTTGAAGGCACTTTTCCAGAGAGCGGTAAAGAGACGGCTGTCAAGATGGAGTCTGCCGCGTTCGGTGGGAGGGATGCTATCGGGAGTATAGAAGAAGAAGAAGAAGAAGAAGAAGAAGAAAAAAACAAACGGAAAAACAGTGAACAGCGCACATCCCATCATGAACGTTTGGGAAACGTGATCCATATTGTAAAACTTTGTTCACGCAGCTTTGCCAACGATTCCATGTTCAATTCTAATGCCACAAGCACAGCAACTAAGCCCATTAGCTTTGTGCTAACAACGCATGTAAAAGGCCAATAGCATTAGCGTCACTCTTATAAAAGCCTTTAAGTAAGAGATATGCAGACACGCCGCAACAATCGTTGGTTCTTTTATTTGCTATTGAAAGCCAACTTGAGTCCAATATTCAAAGTTGGAGCAAATGTCCGGAAAACACCACAACGGCGCTGGATGCCAGCCACGTTCACTCACCTGAGAGACAGGCTTGATGGTCGAGCAAAGTCTTGAGAAGCTGGGGCTGGCTGGCGGCACGGGCGCACTCTTCCAAGACGGCGGGGTTCTCGCTGAGCCACGACACCGTCTGCGCGCACACGCTCTTCAATCGGGGCGAGCTCCACGGACGGACGGACGGACGGACGCTTGCTCTCGCCCGCCCTCCCTTACCGACCTGAGGAAGGCTGGGCACCGGGAGCAGTTGATCCAATCGAATGAGAAACTCCCACAGCAGCTTCTCCAGTCTTTCCTCGAATAATGGACCGTAGTCCTCCAGGAACTCCTCCTGTCAGTAAGAAATACAGCCAAACCTTGTTGCAAAGAATTATTATTTGAACAAGTCTCTGATTATATAATAGGAAATCAATTCGAGCAATTTTGGTTACGAATCACCTTTTAGAAAATATAGATCTTTCTATTACTACTCCACTTTTCAAACGATTTGAACAACTGGTTTCTGATTTCAAAATATGAATTCAAATGTGTATTAAAAGACATTGCTAGCAATGTTGAAATACCTTTTTAAAGCATTCTTTACAAGTCTCTGATTTCAAAGCAAGTTCCTCATCAGTCTCTAACAGAAGGCATTGACAATGGCCCTCGAATGGAAACTATGGCTGTGATCCGGCCCGCAACAAAAGCGAGTTTGACACTCCTGCTCGAGAGATTAAACTTGTAACCGCACCAAATTTTGGGGCGGGATTATCATCTTTGTCGTCCTTAAATTAAGATAGCTGCAGATATGCCGCTGCTTGAGTGAAGTGGCGGGGGGACAAGAAGAAGTACTCGCCTGGAAAAACTCCTCCTTGGCAGCCGAGTCAGTGAGCAGCTCGTGGACCAGCGTGTGAAAACTCTCGACCGATTTTCTCACCTTGACGTCAATCTTCTGCAGGCATAAAAGCCGGTTGAGCTCCGACGAGACACGAGAAACCAGATGAAGGCGCGTACCGCGGTAGAAGTGGACGGGACGGGAGGAGCTTTTATCTTTCTCAGGTGGGTCCCAATGACGCTGGCATCGGGTTGCGGGACACGCAGGAGCTCCAAGATTAGCTGGAATGGAGGCAAAGCGTGAATGTTCAAGTCAGGCACCGACATCACGGCGGTTCCCTAAAAATCTATCTTGCGCTTTGTTAAAAGGACTGATGCGCAAAGAAATGCCAAACGACTGACAAGACACCCACTCGCGTTCTCAGCCCCAACGCCAGCTTGGCCCGGTGCCTGGAGGTGAGCAAGTCGGACACGGCGTCGCAGGTGGACTCCACAAATTCCGCCAGGACACCGTACTGCGCCACTTCCCGCTGCTTCATGACCTTCCAGAGGGCGGCGGATAGCAAGCGCACGGGCGGAGCCAGCAGCTGCAAACTGGCCAAGGGATGACTGACACCTGGACAGAAGGCAGGACACAAGGGAAATGGAGCATCTCCAGACTATTGCACCCAAGAATCTGGTCTGGGTTGTTGTTGTTGTTTTTTTTTGGGGGGGGGGGGGGAATTGACGACAAAGCAAAAGGTCCCTGCGTAATCGTGTGATATTTACTTTTTATATGGGGATAGCGCGAGGGCCCTTAAACATGCAAAGCCTACATGGATCAATAGAAGATGGACCACTGATGAGGAACAATACCGAACCTAGCTAGTTTTTCTTTGCCCTCTTGGGCAAAGTTTAGGATCAGGGGATGTTTGAGAGCGTTTGTCATCTTTCACATGTCCTGAGTGTTGTTAGTCACCTCAACGTTGAACAGAGGCTGCGATGTACCCAAGTCAAACATGGCCAATCGAAACTCTTGAAAACAGCGATGATGCACTTTGCAGAAAATAAAAGCCCCGAGAGTAAGCAAAAGTTAACTTGGATGCTCGTCCATTAAAAGTGAGCTGTGATACACATGGTTCAATGAAAGCTCGTTTTAAAGTGACTCACCGGCAGGGGTGTCGTTAGGCTTCCTTGACGCCATCGTCTCAGTCAAAGAAAGTGTTAAGGGCTCGTTCCGCAATAGCTCAGGTCGCTAAGTTGTATCGAAGTATCGAAGAAGGAACTGGCCTTTTATTCACTAACGAAGGAGCGAGTGCAGTTGTTGAACTGTTGTTTGCGTCGCGCTTATACCGCGCTTGCTCGAAAAGTTCCGCTGACGTTTCCAGCACTCCCGCCTTCAGTGAAGTGTTTCGATTTTGCGTACTTTGTATGCCGCGCGGGTGGTGCTTAGACAGGCTGAATGGAAATAACTGTCTTCCGACGTGTCTGAGCAATACGGGTTCAGAAACGAGCGCAACTACATTTTTATTCCGGATATGACGCAATTTGGCGCGTTTTAATTTATGTATGTATGTATGTGTGTATGTATGTATGTATGTATGTATGTATGTATGTATGTATGTATGTATGTATGTATGTATGTATGTATGTATGTATGTATGTATGTATGTATGTATGTATGTATGTATGTATGTAATGCAACTCGTACAAGTAAGTAGGTGCACTGACTTGAATAAAGAAGAAGAAGAAGAAGAAGAAGAAAAAGAAGAAAGGACTGAATAAGTGAATAAGTAAATATAAAAATCAATTTCATGTTCTAGCAAAATGTGCTAGCGATACATCTGAAAAAATACCACTTGCCTGTCTTGGAAGTGTTTTTTCAGGCTAGACATCTTGAACACTGGCTTTTAAGCTATTACAAGTTTCGATAGTTTTAAAACTGAAAATGTTGGAGAAAAAAAGTACAGCTGTATTTTTTCAAATGTTGGGAGTAAACGTTTGTCAGAATAAATACATTCACATGTACTTGAAAGCGTGAGAAATGACACTGACGATCTGGAATCGTGGCGCTTTGCCTCGCCGCGCCGCGCCGCGCCGCGCCTTTTGGTATTTTTACACTTGTGTGCGCAATCTGGATGAACTTTGCCTTGGTGTTGCTGTATCTGGATGGTCAGCACTCGAGGAGCAAAGTCCACGATGCGCTTGTTAAAGCTGACATTGTTATTGTTAAGTCACACCAGTGAGAACAAGCGACTCGCAATGGACGCCACGTCGTCGTTGATTAAGTAAGTACGATTTTGGTGCGGTTAGGTAGCAAGGTGACTTCCCATTCAGCGGACACTTTTCCCACATTGAGAAAAATCATTCCAGGCCAGGCCTTTGAGATCATTTTTGTGACCGAGCTCAAGATTGGTTTTGCCCGTCTGCAGGTCGGTAACCAAGCGAGTGTGGTCCGCGCCCCAGCGTCCGTTCAGGGTTCGCAGTCCCAACCGAGAGGCCAAGAAGGGCATCACGGCCGGGACTTTGGAGGAACTGAAAGAGAGGGTGGGTGATTATTACGCTGCTCTAGGAGTTTCCTTGTGGGCTTTCATTGGATTGTGTCTGGCTGGCTCCAGGTCTGTCAGGCGCTGTCGCTGGTCACTCTGGTGTCCCTGGTCTGCGAAGAGGACGGGACGGAGGTGGACTCGGACGATTTCCTGGCTACGTTGCCGGACAATGCCGCCATCGTGGCCCTGGAGCCCGGTCAGACGTGGCGACCTCCGTCGGTACTGGAATTTGTTGATTCGTTCAGACATTTCTGCTATTTTGTCCCCCATAGATCAGCGCGAGTCGTCGTGGCACGCCCAAAGAGGAGTTAGTTGCAATTTGCGCCATTTTTTCCCCTCCTGGTCCCGTTGCAAAAGCCACTTGAGACTTCAAATGACTGAAATCAAGCAGCACCCTAAAATAAATGCAGCCATGGCAATTTGGGTGGAGAGATTGTGGCACATTGCAATGCTCAGCGGATGGCACTACCGCCCCCTGGAGGGATGCCATCAAGTCACTGAGTATCTTTTGACTAGCGCTTGCTAACCGTTTGTTCCCAATGACCTCAGGGTGCCTCTGTGTCCCGATGTCAAGACAAGATCAAGTCCAAGACGGGAAAAGACATCGCCAGCGTCACCTTGGACCTATACAAGATGAACCCCAAGGATATGTTTGGCTCTTTGAGCGTGAAGGCCACTTTTCAGGGCCTGTACTCGGTCAGCGCCGACTTCCAGTGTCTGGGACCCAAAAAAGTTCTCAGGTGAGCAGAACCCCCAAAACATTTGTTGGCATCCCCCCCCCCATCTGTTTTTTTTTACAAATGTATTTTTAAAAATGATTTGTATTTATTTTTTGTCCCCTCATGCGACAGTGGGTTATTTTGTTTTGTTTTTGCAGAGAGGCCCTTCGCGTGGCCTCGGCCCTCCTCAACGCCGCCGGACACCTGCTCATCACTTCGGCCTCGGTGATCCGCCGCGTCATTGAGGGCGTGGAGCTTTGGCAGCCCCCGCGGAGGGCCCATCTAAATTGATCGAAAAGCATCATTTTGATGGA
The DNA here is from genome assembly GCF_059516105.1 of Syngnathus floridae. NCBI lineage: Eukaryota > Metazoa > Chordata > Actinopteri > Syngnathiformes > Syngnathidae > Syngnathus > Syngnathus floridae. The sequence continues at coordinate 543,085 of NC_142413.1, read as the reverse complement.
CCGACCGGGAGCTTCACATTGATTTTGTACATCATTCCAAACTTTGGTGCAGGTCAGCGGGTAGGCTGTGTTTTTTTGTTGTTGTTTTTTTTTTGGGGTTATTTTGTAAACATGTGTCATGGCTCATCATCCATTCATTCACCATCAAGTGGAGACCATACGTAGCACGTGCAGATGTGGAAGAGCTGTATTGACTTGTAGACGGATGCGACAGACCTAACGTGTGGAAGGAACACTTGTTTTGAAGGCAACAATGCATGCGAAACACCAGCTGAAAGCAAACGTCACAAAAACACCCAAGGTCGGTCGCGGTTAAAAACAAGCTAACGAACGAGGACGCTCGCTTCGGTCGCTTGCATACGAGATTGAGGCCTTTTTTCAAATTCACTCGACTGCTCTCAAAAGGACAAATGACGTGGCAAAAATAACGCCACATTCTGCAACGACAGGGAAAAGGATCAGTATCGTTCCACTAGATGGCAGCAACTCCAGTTGGTGCTTTGTCGGTCACTTCAAATTGGACTCTCAATGAGGAAATAATACATTTGCGAGCACAGGTCATCGAGATGGGCTGACACGTTTTTGCTCCGCTCAAGAAAAAAAGAATAAAAGTAAAGACTTTGCCGCCAAACTGGAGTGAAGGAATGATGTCAAAGTGCATTTTTATTCCAATGAAAGTTGTGCTTTCCTGCTGTCTTGGTCCAATAAGCTATGTGGAAGTGCATTGAGAACTTTTGTTCAGGCAAAATGAGCGCTTTGCCGCCATCTTGGCATCAATGAACTATGTTGGAATGAGTTGAGGAGGCTAATTTGCACAATGTTGCGTAGCTGCCATGAGCTGTGTCAATAAACGATGTGAAACAAAACAGTGCTTCGCCATCACAAACCGTTCTTTGGTGGGGGTGCCGACGGGGCTCCTCACGCTCTATCGGACTTTCTCGCCGTGAGATTCTTTTCCGGTGAGGAACACCATGTTAACAGACTTTAAATTCTAAACGTTGAGCTTACGGAAGGAATCGGGGACATCGGCGAGCCCGATGGGAGTAGCATAGTAGGCGTGGCATACAGTACAAGCGGCGTGGAGGACGGGGTCAGCCGTCGTTGCCGAAGACCGTGTTGAGCTGCTGGGTGACCCTGATGAAGGTGGTCCTGCGGCTCAGCTCCTTCAGCTTGGCCGCACCCACGTAGGTGCAGGTGGAGCGCACCCCGCCCAGGATGTCTCGCATGGTCACCTCCACGGGACCTTTGAACGGCACCTCCACAGTCTTGCCCTCAGACGCTCTACAAAATTGGGGTCATTAAAAATCGGCACTTTCAAACTCTTCTTTGGTGCCGCTCTCTTTTTGCAGATTTTGGGAGCCACCTGTACTCGGCCAGGACGCCGGCGTGCTTCTTCATGGCCACTTCGGAGCTCATGCCGTAGAAGAGCTTGTACTTCTTGCCCAGCTTCTCGATGGTCTCGCCGCCGCTTTCCGAGTGGCCCGCCAGCATGCCGCCCAGCATCACAAAGTCCGCGCCGGCACCTGACGGATATCACCGCTTTGGTTAAAGAAAGTAAAGAAAAGAAAAAAGGACCTTTTCCAACCCACCGAAAGCCTTGGAGACATCGCCGGGGCAAGTGCATCCCCCGTCCTGCGGAAGACACGGACGGCATGCCTGTCATCAAGCGGGGCTCTCAAAGAGGCCCCAACAAGTTTGGGAAACGATCCAATTGTCATTTTAAGATTGTGATTTATTATACAACGATGATTACGACGCCGATTACGATGAAGCCGTGACGTGGCTGGCGTTAGAGATTAAAAAAAAAAAAAAAAAAAAACGGAAATTCCGCCATCGCTTCCCAATCGCGGCTCACCGAGATGATGTGGCCATTGAGCCCGTGGGCCGCGTCGGCGCACTCGATGACGGCGCTGAGCTGAGGGTAGCCCACGCCCGTCTTCTTGCGAGTGGTGCACACGGAGCCTGCGGAAGAAAATCACAAAATGGAGGCAGCCCTCCAGCAATGGCAACTTTTATAGGTTGCAACATGCTACCGCTCCTTTTTATTAGCTTTTTTCTTTCTCGGGCCCTAACCCTGTTGCACTGCGAAGAATGCCCATGGCGCTCACCTGGTCCGATGCCCACTTTGATGATGTCGGCACCGGCCAGGATCAGCTCCTCCACCATCTCTCCCGTCACCACGTTCCCCGCCTGCGAGAACGGGGCGAACTTGTACTTAACAGACGAAGGTCAGGATCGGCGACGCCGAGACTCCGACTCACCATGATGGTGTGCGAGGGGAACTTCTGCCGCACGTCCTTGACAAAGTGCACAAAATGCTCCGAGTAGCCGTTTGCCACGTCCACGCAGATGTAGCGTAGGCGTGGCACGGCAGCCAAGATGGCCGACATCTTCTGGAAGTCCGCCTCGCCGGTGCCCGTGCTGACCGCAAGGTTCTGGGATGGGATGGGAGGGGAGGGGAGGGAGGGGGTGTTATACCACGTCGAGACTTGCAAAATTGCAAGGAATCAATTGGAACCAATGCGGAATTGATAACGTTGAAGTTGGCTCCTCCAAGGGAACCAAAGAAATGGATTTTGGCACAGCCAGATTTCAAATGTTTGCAAAACCCCCCTTGGAAAAAGTCCAATTCTCTGGTCCCATTTTGCAATGTGACCTAAAATGCCACATCTTAACATGTCCACACTTTTGAAAGAGGAAATGCATCACGTCGTACCTCGAGGCATTCTGGGTGCTCGGTTGCAAACTCCCGCCAGTCCTCCACAGAGTAATGCTTATGGACCGTGGTGAAGACCGTGAACTAGCGGAAGACGAGACAAGAACTCATTGCGCAAAGAGGTAGCAGCGGTTCCAATGAAAGGTTTCCGCGTCGCCTACGTTGTTCAACGCCTTGGCCATCTCAAAGGTGCCCACTGTGTCCATGTTAGCGGCAATGATGGGAATTCCCGTGTAGCTGCCCTTGGAGTTCCGGAACGTGAAGCTCCTCAGCAGGTCCACCTAGATAGAGACAATGTGGGTCACCAATGACTGCATCCTCATCATCCTCATCCTCATCCTCATCTGGCATCGCTGTTCATTTGTACCTACCTCACTCCTGGATTTGAGGGTGCTGCGCTTGGGCCGGAGTAGCACATCTTTGAAATCCAACTTGATGTCGTTCTCAATGCGAGGCATGATGGAAACTGCATGACACGCCGCCATATTATTGCACGCACAAATAAGTCCGCGGAATTTGGTAACATCCAAAGCAATCGTTTACGATAATGACGACTTTTCGACATAAACATGCCAGTTAGACGTCCTAAACCGGTGGCTACTTTTTAGCTCGTCCCGCAGTAAGAAAAAGTGCATTTTGTTCAGATTCGTAGTTAACATATGTTAAGGCAGCGATCGACAACATAAGGCATTCAATTGCCTCGACGAGTTACGTCTCCATCAAACGGAATGCCTTATGTTGTCGATCGCGACTTCAAAATAAGTAACCTACCGGTTGGTTCGTAAACAACGTGAATTCTGTCACCTGCAATGAGCGAGTCGCATTCGGTTCCCGTACGAGAGAGCGCATGCGCAGTTGAAGGCAAGAAAAGCCGCCTTGTAGTTTTTTTACGTCGAACGAAGCGTCCAGTCCCAGTGAGAGGCCCTTGTCCTTGGAAAGTCACTTTACGGCACGTGCAACGTGATGTCGTAAATAAATCTGAAGAATAAGCGTCGCGCTTCCGCCTTTCTTCCGTACGTCAAAGCCGCCGCCATGTTGTGCCAGGCAGGCAGGCAGCCACGCAGGCAGCCACGCAGGCAGCCACGCAGCCAGCCACACAGGCAGGCGGCCAGGCAGCCGCGCAGGCAGCCAAGCAGCCAGCCAGGCAGCCACGCAGGCAGCCAGGCAGCCAGGCAATGGCTGCGGAGGGCTAAGTCTACTGACTTTCTCTGCTTAGATTGATGCTCAGACAGTAAGTGACGATGGATGGATGGATGGATGGATGGATGGATGGATGGATGGATGGATGGATGGATGGATGGATGGATGGATGGATGGATGGATGGATGGATGGATGGATGGATGGATGGATGGATGGATGGATGGATGGATGGATGGATGGATGGATGGATGGATGGATGGATGGATGGATATTTATGTATCATCAATACAAAGTGTTCTAAAAATAAACCACTGCTCACATTAATAACCAATTAATATGGTCAAAATCATTCAAACCCATGTTAGAGTTCTTAAAAAACATTTACTTTAAGTAATGTTTTTTTTTTTTTAGAAAAAACAAATAAACATTTAATATTGTCAAAATCCTTCAAATCCATGTTAGAGTTACTTCCAACGTACAGCTAGCAAAGGAGTATTCCAACACTTAGACAAGCACTTGATTTGCGCCAATATCACACTTTTCCTTCGTAGCCCAACTATCTTTTTGTGCAAGCCAAAAGATGAGGCATTTCGACTAACAGAAAGAAACAAAACTGGCCCGAAGTTGCTCCTATTTATTTCCATGTCATTGTGTGTGTGTGTTTTTGTTTTTTTTTCCTTCCGTGGGACTCCCGGGAAGAATAAATATCAAAGTGGCACCTCCACAGACGATTAGCATTTTATGTTTTGGCAACGTTAACTCATTCATTGCCAACCCAGTCTTTGACCTTTCTAACCGTCAATGGCACTGAATGACTTAAAGGAGGCGTGCGTGCTTACCCAGATGATTATTGCAGGTCTGAAGAGCATAATGAACATTTTAGGGACAGAACAAGAATCATACCACTGCTTCAGTTCAAAGGTGCATGTTCAATTTATCTTTGCGCGTGTATTCGTTCATGTAAGACCATTTAAAAAAGAAAAACTTTTGGTAGACAGCATCAATCATCGATCTAATATCTGCTAAACAGCATCAATCATCACTCTATGTATAGGTGCGTGTGTGTGTGTTGTAATTCCATTAATTCTATGATTCATTCCATTCATTCTAAAAATGAATTAATTCTATTATTAATTCCATTCATTCTAAAAATAATGACGTGATAATTCTGCACATAAAACAGCTAAATCGTTGACTAGAAAAATACATTTGACAAGACAGTAAATGGTGTCTGCATTGGGATTCGTTGCAAAGACAATTCAAATGTAGTGGTGAGAAAAAAAAAAACCTGCGCTTTCTGCACGGTTCGAACAAAAACGACAAAATCATCGACTCGCTTTACACCGCAGCAATACGAACGGACGCACGGACGCCGCTTTAAGCCTCTGGAGTAGTTGGTGGGACAAAAGAAAATGAAGATGATGGCTGGGAAGTCAAATTAAACCAAAAACATGTAAAAGAGCGCCAAAGAAAATCACGGCATCCACTGTTAGAAAAGAAGAAATGCTTTCTCAAATCTTTGCGCTTGACAAATGTTTCACAATCAAATTTGGTGTTTTGAATATGTGAGGAAAAAAAGAGACAAAATTGAGAACAAAAGTAGAAAAACAATGAGGTCATCACAGTGAACAATAATAAAAAAAAAAAAAAAAACAACAACATAATAATAATAAGACATACGTTGTAAGATGTTTCTCTTGGGGCAGTGTGAAGATGACCAGCTAACGGCCGGCCGGGTGTTTTGTTGCACACGTTTCCAGGTGAAAGCTTATTGCTCTTCAAAATGTCATCACAGCATATTTGGCACACAGATGATTTTTTTTTTTTTTTTTTTTTCTCACCAAAAGATTTCCAGTAAGAAAGAGATCAGTAAACGGGCGTCCGAGCGGCTTCAGCAGTCGGCCGATTTGTGTTTTTCGTCGTCCCCTTTGGCCAGAGGCGACCTGGCTTCTTTCATTTCCTCGCCCTCGTCGTCGTCCGACGTCTGAGCTGGATAAACCACCAGGCAGAACTTCTGACCCACATACGTCAACTTGTCTGAAGGAGAAGGAGACGCGGGCGTTAGTCTGGGATCGAGCGTCGGATGGGCTCCACGAAACTTCACACACTTCCCGGCTAAAGCGCTTCCGCTCTGTACCGATTCCAAAAGGGCTGTCGGGAGCGTCGGGCCACCAGACCATCCACGGGAGCCCCGAGTCTGGCCGTTCCGAACCGCGGCCCGGACGGGACGAACCTACCGACAAACGCGTCGAAGCACTTTGGCTTGTTGTCCCAGTAGACGCCCAGGAAATAGACGGGCACGCCGGTCAGCATGATGGCCAGACCGATGCCGCACACCACCGGCTCGGAGTAGAGCGAGAAGATGAGGAGGAAGGCCCAGAAGAGGAGGTATATCACCGGCCAAATCAGGTTGATCTGAAAGGCGAAGAGAAAGCGTGAGAGCCGAGCCGCCCCCTCGCAAAGAGCTTGGCGGCGGCGGCGGCGGCGGCGGCGGCGCACCTTGATGGGCCTGTGCATGTCAGGCTGTTTGATTCGCAGCACAATCTGCCCGGCGACGGTCACGCCGTAGAAGAGGTAGTTGATGAATCCCACGTAGTTGATGAGCGTGTACATGTCGCTGGTGCACAGCATCAGCAAGGTGGACAGGCACTGCGGACAAACCGACCGCTTCAAGGGTCACGCCGAGCCAGGCGAGACGGCTTGGGCGCCTGGACTCACGGTGAAGAGCAGAGCCGGGATGGGGGTGCAGCGCTTCACGTGAATCATGGCCAACAGACTGGGGAGGTGGCCCTCTCTGGCTCCGGCAAAGAACAACCTGGCGTGGCGACACCGGCACAAATCTTGCCGTCCGTTTGGAAAGAGCGCCCGCCCACACAAACCCCACTTGCCTAGACGAGGTGAAAAGGGAACCGTTGACTCCCCCGAAGGTGGACAGAGCCACAGAGATGGGCATGATCCACGCCATCACACCCAGAAGCTTCTCTCCAAAGGTCTGGGACCAACGAGCAAGGAAGACAAGGGCACGTTTCACAGCTTTGTCTCCAGGATGGTGGGAGGAGTACCCAAACACTTGATCGTCCTTCTCCAATTCAAGACACGAACCAGAACCGCTGGGAGCGGCTCTTGTCACGGAAAGGCCAGACTGCCTGGGGCAAGCCTACAACCTGAGCTAGAGTCTCACCCGAGCAGCGAGCGGCAGACTGCTCGAGGCAAGCCGAGAGCCTGAGCTCAAGCGAGGCTTTGGGCCAAGTATGGCCATCTCGGATTTGGACTGGGTCACTTTTCACCGCTGCCTGATGGAACCAGCCACTCACCACAGCGACGGCGTTGGAGGCCAGCAGCTCCTGCGGACTCATGGCCGTGACGTAGGCGATGTTGGCGAAGACGTAGACAAAGGTCACCAGCGGGATGGAGATGAAGATGGCTCGGGGGAGGTTCCTGTCGATAGATGGATGGATGGATGGATGGATGGATGGATGGATGGATGGATGGATGGATGGATGGATGGATGGATGGCGGATGGATGGATGACAGATGGATGGATGACGGATGGATGACAGATGGATAGATAGATAGATAGATAGATAGATAGATAGATAGATAGATAGATAGATAGATAGATAGATAGATAGATAGATAGATAGATAGATAGATAGATAGATAGATAGATAGATAGATAGATAGATAGATAGATAGATAGATAGATAGATAGATAGATAGATAGATAGATAGATAGATAGATAGATAGATAGATAGATAGATAGATAGATAGATAGGATACAAGTCTTACACGTAAGGATCTACCAGCTCCTCTGTGACATAGTTTAGGAAGTTCCATCCGCCGTAAGCAAAGGAGCCTTGGAGGAAGGACAAGGCGATCAAGCCCACGTCGTAGTCCTGGAAGGGCTCGAAGGCGTTGGCCGGCTCCAACCAGTAGTACTCCCCTGCACGGGCGACGGAAAGTCTTCAGACATTGTAGGACCAAGGATTTGAGTTTGGCTACTGGCCCTGTTTTTTTTTTTTTTTTTTCCCTACTGGCATTATTACCTGAGCGAGACCAGTGCTTTGATGTGGTTTAGAAACAAATAGTTTGTGTTCAGCCCGGATAAGAACATGTCCCACGGCTTGTTGGTTGGAGAGCACCGACTTAAGCCACCTCATTCTTTGTCTTCAAAGAGCCCTGTTTTGTTGTCTCAGGGGCCGCGGGCCCCTAAAACAACTGGCGCTCGCTCGGCCATGTTGTGACTACTAATATTACCGCTGGCCAACTGGCTGACCCCAAAGCGCTCCGTCCTCGGTGACCCTGAGGAGATGCTCACCCTTGCATATCTGCACGATGCCCATGATGATGATGAGGGCCAAGGCAAGCAGCTTCCCCGCCGTGAAAATGTCCTGCACCCTGGTCGCCCATCGCACGCTGGAGCAGTTCACCCACGTCAACAGCACTGGACAGCACACAAACACAATCGTCTACATGTGACTTTTCGCAGCTTGAAGTGATCATGTGACCGACCACGTACTGGACCTTTGACGCGGTGGCTCCTTTGCCCAGCTTGCGCAACAGAGCCATTTTAGCAGGCCAAAAGGTTCAAGTCAAGGGGGATGAAAAAGGGCCTCTTTGACACACCACTTTGCTGAAATATGGATTGATTGATTGATTGATTGATTGATTTTTTTAGATTAGCGCTCCCGCAGCAGCTTCCAGCAGTGATAGGAAAGAAATACCGGACTTTGCTACTCCAGTTGAACAACCAGCTCCGTCAATTCCGATTTGTGTGTTGCTGCTGAGAACACGCGGCGCGAGCGAGAGCGACGCAATGTCGTGCGGAATTGCCGGCGCTTTTATTTTATATCTTTTTTTTGCCAGCAAGAGCCCCGCTCCGCCCTGCCCTGCCCCGGCCCACCCCTCCCACCTCCTAGCAAGCTTCGTGCCACAATGTAACACAAGACCGGGTCGCCGAATCCGGATACGTCCCTAATTTAACTAAGGCTACATTCATTCAACCTATCCGAAAGGTCAATTGAGGTGAGTTTGCTCGCCCTCCTGCTCGGTCGGAGGCGCTCTTTCGAGGAGCACGAGACGAGCCGGGCTGTTTTTCAAGCAATCTTCGCGCAAAACGTACATTTCTTCTCGGCGAAGTTGACGAGGTCAACAAAGACGACGACAAAGCTCGCAGTCATGGCCGGCCGTCTGATGTCCGCGTGTAGTATTTGTCTGGCGCGTGTCAACTTTTCAGAGGGACGCGGGTGGACTGCTGTCAGAGCTGTGCAAACACTCGCTATTTGAAAAAAACACAAGGAGGAGGGGCGCTGCAAACGAGTCGGGCTAGATCGCTTCACGAGCGCCAACGGAACATCTCTTGGAGCTGTTCAGATGCCTTTGCGTGGACGTGATCAAACCGCGAGTCGGGACCACACCGACCGGGACCGAGACACGAAGACTATGCCAGCAGGGGTGTCATTTTTGTGCCGTGGTTTCCTTCGGAGGGCGATTAGGACAAACGGAGGAATAACCACTTTTGAAACCGTTCACATCTTTTTAAAAGGGGAATGCTCATCCAAATTGCTCGCAACTTTGATATTTTCGGTCCACATTTTAGTGTTGACGCATGAAGTGGATGCACAATTGGTCACATCAAATGGCCGTATGTGGACCCCGGCCGGGCCCTACGTGGCCCCCGGCCGGGCCCTATGTGGCCCCCGGCCGGGCTTTGAGTTTGACACCCATCCAGACCGAATCAAAAGGCCTTTGATGTGGACACTCGGACGTGTCTGGACGTTAAGGGCTCGTGTTTTTGCGGTGGCCAACGAAAGAGAGCATAATTAGGACCTACGGAGACAAACGGCAGCGAGCAGGCGCAGCCCGATGTCCGGCGGCAAGCAGGTGGGGAAGAGAGGCTGCAGCACGTAGTTGGAGAAGGTCAGCGCGATGACGGCCTGGTTGGTCGGGTAAATCACCAGCACGGCGATCCACAGACGCAGGAACCTGGTTGAAGAAGAGAAAAAAAACAAAACGGCGCTCGGGATTAGGGCACGGATGACTTCGCTCGGTCAAGTAAGAGCCTTTGTTCGGGCCGAGGCTTAGGAGGGATCATCCCGCAGGAATGTGCGAGTTTGACGGGGAAAGAAAAATTCCGACAGCATTTCGGCGCCGGCAGCTTGCACGGCCGCTTCGACCCGAGTCGTTTCGGGAGCTCAATATTGGGAGAGAGAAATTGCGAGGCCGAAAACAATCCAGGGCTAGACAGCCTGATTGCGAGACCCCGCTGAGAACTCAAGTCGGTGTTTATTGTCTGGGCCAAAGTACAGTGTGTGTCTTTTGTTCTTTGGTTTGTTTTGGACTGTTTTCGAGGAAGTGGTCTCATCCTTCTCCAAGCCCGCAACGGCAACCTGAATGAAGGAACCAGCCAGCCAGCCAGCCAGCCAGCCAGCCAGCCAGCCAGCCAGCCAGCCAGCCAGCCAGCCAGCCAGCCAGCCAGCCAGCCAGCCAGCCAGCCAGCCAGCCAGCCAGCCAGCCAGCCAGCCAGCCAGCGAGCGGTGGGAATGCACGCTTGAAAGCCGCCGGCAGCGGCCACAATAGTGGTTTGTAAGCCCGCCTACTTAGTTCCGACCCCCTCCGAGTCCGCCGCTGGGATCTACCGGCTCACCCGGTCCTAATCCCATCTCTGATTCATTTTCATTTCAACTCTAACGGATCAAGTGTAATCACTGTCACATGTGAAGAAGAGAGTCAAGAGTCAAGCGGAACGCTGCCATCAGATGCTCAACTTGACAGCCATGATGGGAATGGAGATGGCGGCAAAGCACTACTTGTGTCTCAAGAAAACTCCTCCACCTACTGCCGTTCCTCAGCACCAAAAAACAGCGTGACCAAGATGCCGCGACATGGCAGCAAAGCACTACGTTTGTCCAAAGAAACGGCTCAACAAAACCTCAAGTTGGGAGCAGAGCACTAACTACTTTTGCGTCAACGAAGGGGGAATTTTTTTTTTTTTTCCTTCTCTGCGCGGGCTTACCCGGCCAAGCCTCCGAAAATGTCCTTGACGTAGGCGTAGTCGCCCCCCGACTTGGGGATGGTGACGCCCAGCTCGGCGTAGCACAGCGCCCCGATGGCGGTGATGAGGCCCGTGATGATCCACACCACCAGGGCCACGCCCACAGAGCTGGCGTTCTCCATCACGCCCTTTGGGCTGACGAAAATTCCAGAGCCAATGATGTTCCCTAAAAGCAGAAGGGAAAAAAGGAGCCTCAGTCAGTCAGGCAGAGTTGACGACATTGCCATCCAAATTGGGGCGGAGACGATTTTGAGCCCGGGACGCAATTGGCCCATCCATGTTCTGATTTCCATCATCACTTACGCATGTATTTGTTCTGGGAAAGTGTCTGAAAGTCAAATGGGCAATGTTTAATAAGTAGACAACATAACGTTAATGGTTTGTTTTGTGTCACGCCGTCGACGAAAAGGGAGCGGCAAATTAGCATCTCGTGACAACCTTGAATACGTTTACAAACTTGTTTGAATCGTGCCGCAGGGCTCAAAGTAGCAGTGCAATTTAAAAAAAAAAAAAAAAAAAAAAAGATTCCGGAACCTATTCTGAGGCATTTGTGTAAAATAAGAGCCCCGGCGCCACAAAGCTCAGCAAAAAATGCCGACAAATCGAGAAGAGTTAAAAAACTGCCTGACCTGTTTCTGTGCGACCTCCATTTTACGAGCGAGGGACAGGAAAAAATAAGCCGTTGGCACGACAACGTGAGCGACGGACGCGCGCCGCTGCCGTACGCGGCAACCCGCTCGTGGGGCGCAAACGGGAAGTGGCAATCCGCTGACGCAGCAAAAGTCAGAGTTCGGGGGCTCATAAAAGGGCGTTGATGTCAAAGGTCGCCTCCAATCGTCATGATAGTCAGCACAGTACAAAAGTCCAAGGCAGCCGCAATCTGCCCGCCGCTGCCGCCGCCGCCACAAGCGCCAAATGAGGAAGGACCGCTTCAGACTGCAGCCGGCTGCTTGTTTCATAAAGGAAGAGCACATTTGTCTTCCTCTTCCGTGCTTTGGACGCAAATGATTCAAAGAGCCCTTGAAGCAGCCGCACCCCATTAGTGGAACCCAAAAGGTTCCGGGACCAGGTCCGTGACGTCTTGAGCCGCTCGATCAAGAAAACGTCCCGAAAAGGAACGACGGACGATATGAGCATTTCAAATTGGCATGGGCAGAATTGTGATCTTCTCGGCTCGCTCACACGCTTTGTCACACAAAGAATCATAAGAAAGAATGAGTCCGCCGTGTCAAAAAGCAACACGTGGAATTCGCTGAGTGAAGTGAAGTGAAGAGAAGAGAAGAGAAGAGAAGAGAAGAGAAGAGAAGAGAAGAGAAGAGAAGAGAAGAGAAGAGAAGAGAAGAGAAGAGAAGAGAAGAGAAGAGAAGAGAAGAGAAGAGAAGAGAAGAGAAGAGAAGAGCGCTTGCCAGCCCCTGAGGCTTAGCCGAGCCGGGCCGGGCCGGGCCAGACGTGCTAATACAAGCCGGCTATGGGGGCGTGCTGCGAGTGGCCAATAGTTGCCTTTTAATCCCGCTTCGAAATTGCATGTGTGCACCGACACAATGGGGCTATGCAATTCTTTGATGTCCTTGGATCGCTGAGACGCCGGCCGCACGTGACCTCAAAGTCCGGACTCTGGAAGGGCCATAAAATCCTCTGATTGCACCCAACTATCGCAGCGTATGCACAAATTGACTTTGAGAATCATTTGGGGACAATTGAAATGATTGCTTGCACAAGTGTGCACGCCCACTTACAACTACGAATGTGATTTTTTTTTTTAATCATTGTTTATTTGGATGGATGGATGGATGGATGTTTATTTGAACCCCGAATCAAGTTCAGCTGTTCTCGTAGGCCTTTCAGATGGTCAACTTTTACCTGACCTTTGAACAGGGGCGTGCAACTGGAGTTGAGAGAAAATGGTGCATGTTTCTTTATGGTCGCTTTTTATTTTGCCGTATGAGATGCTGCTTTGTATGTCGGAGCACTTTGAGGCTGTCAAATGACTCCAACACGCGTGCTAACTTTCATTAGCCCACTGGTGGCGCTTTCAATCAGCATGAAGTAGCTATTTTAGCTCTTGATTTTGTGTACAGTGACCTAGAGGGTCTTCTTCTTATTTTTTATTTTCAATTTTGCTTTGTTATTATTATTATTATTAGCTATTTTGTCTCTTGATTTTTCAGTGACCTAGAGGCTCTTATTCTTATTTATACACAGGGTTCAGTTATGTTTGAAAAGTAAGTTTGAATTCTAAAAGAAAAGCAAACATTGGAGACTTTGCACTTGGGTCCTTTGGAGTGTTTTCCTTCGGCTCCATCTTGCCGCTTCCCCGGCCGGGACTTCTGTGCACTCTCGCTCTCGTCTTTCCTTCGGTTACCGTGGCGACGTACGCTTGAACGAGTCACTCGGCCCTCCCCTCCCTGACTCGCCTTCTACCTGGCAAGGTCGATGCGCGACGGATCAAAATTGATGATTGTTTTACTCGAGGTACAAGAAGTGTGGAAAGGGGAGGGAGGGAGGGAGGGAGGGAGGGAAGGAGGGAAGGAGGGAGGGAAGGCCTCAGCAAAGTTGACACAATGTGGCAAAAATAGTTTGTTTGGATGGATGGATGGATGGATGGATGGATGGATGGATGGATGGATGGATGGATGGATGGATGGATGGATGGATGGATGGATGGATGGATGGATGGATGGATGGATGGATGGATGGATGGATGGATGGATGGATGGATGGATGGATGGATGGAAATGAAGTTGGAAATGAAGTTTGCCTATGCGTCAATCGGGGCCAACAGATCTGCTCTGGATCTTTGAGGTGAAGCTGGCTTCAGAACTTACCAACGATGATACCGCAGGCGCTCACAAGGCCGATTTCCTTCTTCAGTGCGACCCCTCCTCCTCCTCCGCCTCCTCCGTCTCCTCCATCTCGGGACTCCTCATCGGCAGCATCCTTGGAAGAAGCGCCTCGCTGTCTGGGACCGTCCGACATGTCGAGCAAGCTCTCTTTCTCTCTCTCTCTGTCTCGCGCGCGCGCGCGCGTCTGTCTTCCTTCCTCGTTGCCCTGCTTCCCCCCACCTGTCTGTCCTCGAGCGGGTCTTCCGGGCCGGTGCGCAAGAACCGCTCGTCGATGCGCTTATGTGCGCTTTCGGCAACCTGTCAGGCGCTCGAGCGCACACATGGGAATAAAGAGAGTTCCAAGTTCGAGCGAGACGAAATGAAAGGAAAGGAAAGGAAAAGAATCCAGCGGCGGTGTCAGTGGAAGGCGCCCAAAGTCCGCCTGTCGTGCCCAACGCGCATATTCCAAATGTGCGCAAAATCTACACTTTGTGGGGCATGTTGCATCCGCAGCGCCTCCTCAACATCCGTCGTGGGCTTTTGGACTCGCGAGCGGCTTAAATGTGCATGCGCGCCTCATACACATGGACACGCCCCCCCCCGCATTGGCCGGCCTCCTTTCTGGACTCCTCCCCTCCCCTATTTTCGACATGATCACGTTCATCAAGAAGACAATGACAAATATTTTGATTGATTCCAAATGAAGACAATGAGAAGGAATTCTTATAGCTTCAGCTCAGTTCATCTCCTGAAATAACAGACTTTTTAATTTCTTGTAAAGAACAAACTAGTCTTTTCATGAAAAATTGAACTCGTTTTATTTAAGAAGGGAATTATCTTTAAAACAATGCACATTTGAACTTATTTTTGAGTGTTTTGGCAAAAAGTTGGACACCTACAATGCCTTTTATCAAACACACACACACACACACACACGCTTATTTGCGAAACTATAAAAATGATCTCACACGCGTTTTGGGTGACAAATTCATCACTGTTATCTAGGCATTGTTCACACACGGACACTAATGATTTTGGTCCTTGTCCCTGTAGCAGCCCCCTTGACACACACACACACACACACACACACACACACACACACACAGACGTCCCTATTCACCTGAGGGACAACGGTGCTTCCCGTCCACTCGTGGTAGCGGACAAACAAAAGACTTGCAAAAGTGGCCATTTTTTTCTTGCTGACTCGGCAAAAAGTGAAGTGACTCCTGACTCGACTTGCGCGTTGTCTTATCAATGTTTGTTTGACGCCATCGCTCACGTCGGCACTCTTCTTCGGCCTTGATGGGATTAGCCGGCGTTTTTCGAAATGACGACGTCAGGAGCCCAAACGAAATGAGCGAGCGTTTGTCACATGACCCGCCGCAAGAGGTTATCCAGGATGTTTGCGAGGGCCGGAGATGTAGTTTAGCCTCAAAGCTTGAGAAAATTGACCAGAAGGAGCTGTGAGAGGTTTTTTTTCCCGAATGCACAGGCACGGTCAGCCTTGCGCAAGAGGAAAGGCGACAGTGTTTTGAACCGGACCGCAATGTCCTGACTCAGCGGCGTGCCGCTGCGAGCGATTGGCCAGGCCGGAAGCGGGCCTTTTTGCTCGCCCCCTCCATTGCACACTTGTTGTGTGATGTGCGCAGCGCCTTTCCATCACGCAGGCGCTGGCGGGCAACAGACGCAGATTCTCCAGATAAAGCTGTTAATAAGTAAGCGCCCCCCCCCCCCCTCCCCGTTTCGTCTTGTTTCCGATGGGAAATTGGAACAGTGGCATACAAACGTGGGCAACCTGGAGAGGGAGGGAGGGAGGGAGGCCGCTGCCATCACTTGCTCGTGTGCAAGGAAAGAGGCTGATTTGCAAGCGCGTCCTCAAGCAGTTGAAACCAAGCGACGGCGCTTCTCGCATTGGACGACTTGCCGAGCCGCCGGAAGTCGAAATCGGACGAACCCGGCGCCTCGTCTTTTAAGCGTCGCCTTCCGCTCGCGCACTGTGCAACTTTGCAAACATGTCCAAACAAAAAGCAAATGTGAGGCTCCAAAATGATTCAAGTCGCGCTTGCTTTTTTACAGCCAATGACTTTGCATACTCGAGTAAATGTTCAGGCTGTGCAAAAGGACGCTTGCAAGGAAGGAAGGAAGGAGGGGAGGATGGAAGGAAGGGAGGAGGGGCGGAAGAGAGGAAGAGAGGGAGAGAGGAAGGAAGGAAGGAAGGAAGGAAGGAAGGAAGAGAGGGAGGGAGGGAGGAAGAGAGGGAGAGAGGAAGGAAGGAAGGAAGGAAGGAAGGAAGGAAGGAAGGAAGGAAGGAAGGAAGGAAGGAAGGAAGGAAGGAAGGAAGGAAGGAAGGAAGGAAGGAAGGAAGGAAGGAAGGAAGGAAGGAAGGAAGGAAGGAAGGAAGGAAGGAAGTTCCTTCTTCAAACTTTGATGGACTTTGCCTGAGCTCAAGGTCCGAAGAAGGCCCAACCCACAGCCGGCCTTGAATGCCACTTTGAAGCGCTCAGTGGAAGGACTTAAGTTAAGCGCAGTTGGAGAGACAATGACAATTCAAGCATTTGCTTCGATCAGCCCAGTCTGCATTCAGTCCAATGTTTTCCTCCGAGCCTTTGGGGAACTGTTTGTAAACACGGCGCTGGGAGGAGGCGGCCCAAAAAAAGAAGAAAAAAAACAAACAACATTTGAATGCGCCAAAGAGGAATGTGTGAATTTACAGTGAAGCGAGTGGAAAGAGGGGGCAGAAAGTCTTGGAGGAGGAGGAAGAAGAAGCCAAAGAGGGGGGGGGGGGGGGGGGGGGTCGTAATCGGAGCCGCGTGTTTACCGCGCACCCAGAAACACGCCCCACCCGCCCGCCCAGGGACAATGTGTTCCAAAACACGTGCAGAGTTTCCAAAACGTGCATGGCGTCATACCTCGCTCGGGCTGAGATTTTGGCCCGGTCACCCCTTTAGCTAAATATGGCCGCTAAAGTATGACAAGCGCCTGCTCCGCAAGGCGTGCCACGTTTCACCCCCCCCCGGAAAGCCAAAGCAGGCAACAAGTACCTGGACGTACAAATGGAAATTGAAATGCGCCCAATTGATTTGTGTTTTTAATTTCAAACAATAACACGTGTGAGTGACATGGGAAGCTGCGTGTGTGTTGCTGCATTGGCACGACAACAGCAAAATAATGCCCCTCCCCAATTGACTCCAATAGAACCCAATCATTGCATTTTGGAAACAAATGATCCTTAAAAGGTTTCCAAGAGACGCACGCCCCGAGACGACCCCGATCTGACTTGGGAGCCAAGGACGCCGGGACCCGACGCTAGGCCCGTCGGACCCGGTGTGTGTCCCGTCATCAGCTCACGTTTGTCTCTTGATATCTATTGAACAAATTCGAACAAGCTTTGACTTTGACTTTGACAACATTGTAACTGTAGACCCCCCCCCCTTGTATTGTGCCTGTCATATTGGTTTCCGCCCTCTTGGCTGTTTTCAAGGGAGCCTGGTTGGATCCGGTTCTCGCCGGCCCAAGATAGGACCGCCTAGCTTTTTTAAATCTCCTTTTTTTGATTTGTCCGCACAGCACTTGATCCCTTCCCTTGCTTTGTACTCCAGTTCTGAATGAGACTCTCTCTTGTTCCTCCCTCAGGAATATGGAAGCAAAGGGAAGAGGCGCCATCATTGTCGCTGCACGCACTTTGATCACCACGTTGGCACAATTCCAACTGGCCTGTTTTTGGTGCATATTCCTGAAAAGACTAGAGACGCAGTGTACGGAGGAGAAGGTGTTGAATGTCACACCATCCTCGCGTGTGGACTTTTCCCACAATGGGGCTCTCCAAATGGCACCCTCCCCGGATGGGCAGCTTGGCAGCCAGCGCGCATCATCGACGAGCCGTCAGACTCATTTGCCCGTCGATTTGGCGGGATGCTCGCGTGATGGATGGGCGAGCGTGCGGCGGCCGGCCGGCCGGCCGGCTGGCTGGCCGGCTGGCTGGCTGGCTGGCTGGCTGGCCTCCGCCCATCTTACTTGAGCCCATGAAATATTTACGGGAGTGCAGCTCGACGGTTATATTTAGCCTGGTAACATGGAAGCCGGCCGGACGCTTGCTTGCTGCTTGCTGCTTGCTTCTCCAGCGCGTTGGAATCACGTGGATCAATTGATCTTCTGGCTGACGCGTGCTGCAGAAAGCCAACTGCATTTTGGCATTCACGTTGAAGTGAAAGAAAAAAAAAATGTAATTGCAGCTTTCCCCCAAAGTTATTCAAGCCAATTTACATAATATATATACATGAATTAGCACATCCATAAGTACATAAAACAGACATACATAGAAGAATAAATTTTTTCCCCAATTCACAGCCAATTTGAAAATATTATGTCATATATATATATATAGAAAAATAAATATATATGTATATGTACTATGTATATATGTATGTATGTATGTATATATATATATATATATATATATATATATATATATATATATGTATATAAACTGCCAATTTGCGGCCATGGAAGCTTCAACCGTAAATGAACATGAACGGTGCAGCAACACATGTAGACGGACAAGAAAACAGTCCCCGCAGTCACACTTCTTATTATTTTTTGTTTGTTTCCCCAGCGGTGGATGGCTGCTAATGCTGTCTAGATGAGCTCGGGTCAAAGTTCTTTCTTGATATGCGTGGTGGGGCTTTGCTGCCGTCTTGTGGCAATTATTTGGAATTACTCAGATTGCATGTGCAATATTGAGGGAGACGTTCCATGGCTGTGCGTGTCTGTTTTTCTGCCTTGCCATTGCCGAGCATTGAATTATTATCAGAACTATCTTATCTTCTGCGTCATTGCTTTAGGATGAATACAGTAGTGATGCAAATTAGGGCTGCACAAAAAACAAGCGATCTGCGATATGACTGCCGCGTGTGGCCATACCGATATTATTGTTTACGTAACGTACCTCAAGAAATGACCAGATCTGTATTGTCTCATAACAGAATGAGATATAAAATAAGCAAGCTCCGTGTATTTTTTACAAGTTAACTGAAACCATCCTCGACGATGTTTGACGACTGGACGGCAATGCAATTTATTTAAATTCCAGGTCAAAAGTTAACATTTAATGATGAGAATAACAGCATTACATTTGTTCCGCCTTTGTGAATTTGTGAGTTTTGTGCGCGTCAAAACAGACTCGGGCTAATTCAGTCGTCTGCGGCCACCTGCAGTTGCAATGACAATCAGCCGTCGAGAGAGGGCAGTGTAAGACAACTCTTCAATGCCACCTTAGAAATGAGTCAAAAAAGAGAAGGAGAAGTCAAGGCAAGGCTCAAGTTAAGATTCTCCTTTCGTCTGAAATTCAGTCAGTGTTGATGAGAACGGAACAAATGCTAACGATGCTAACACGTAGCAAGACAGAAGGCTGAGTCGAGGAAGCGCTCAGGCTACTTTTTCAACCCTCCCTGCACTCAGGTACATTTCCTATATGCACACACAACACGCGCAATGTGGAATAGAAGTAGAAGTAGGACAAGTCAAAGTTTCGGCTCGCAGCTGGGACTTCCGGCTTGTTTGGCACCGCAGACCTCATCAGGCTTGCTAGCAAGTTCGTCCTCAGGAGGGGATTGAACGTGGGCGCGCGCACGCGTCGATGCGCGTTGCTGAGGATGTGGCCACATAAACCCACACTCGCGTTTTTGCGTTCAAACGGAAGACAATCCACTCAGACGTAGCAAATGGGGCTGGACAATATGAAGGCGCTTGGAAAAGGAGAAAGTTACCACGTGAGCATTTGTTTTCCTCCGCCATGTGTGTCGCTCGTTTTGGCATGCGTGCGTGCGTGCGTGCGTGCGTGCGTGCGTGAACGAACGTCTCCGTCTGGACGGACCGTTGTTGAGGAGAGACACTTTCAAACTGGTTTTTATCACGGGCCGCATTGTACTCAAGTTTCCTTCGGAGGACCATTATGACTGTCAACAAACTGATGAAGAACTAGTTTTGAAGTCACAGACTCGTAAAAAGTTCAAATATTTTCAAAAGACGAACGGTAACAAAAATGGCTATTTTTTCAAACGTGAAGACAATTTGTAATTTCAGTATTGACACGTGAAGTCCATGCACAATTTGTCTTGGCGGGACGCATCAAATGATGTGCCGGGCCCGGGCCCGGGCCGTATGTGGCCCTCGGGCCTTGGGTTTGGGCGAAGCGTATTCTCGAAATCGTTGAAATGGACGCTGGCGGAGAATGCTGACTAATTCCTTGCACGTCCAAATGAGAGCAAAATGTCAGGTGTGCTCATTTTACTGGCGTGAGTGGACTCTTGGGTGGGGGAGGGGCCGAGAGGGGCGGCCACCATGTTGCCCCGCCCCTATTTTCATCACTTCAATGGAAAATGTGGCAATTTGGGGTGAAGAATTGCCATCTTTGACGTTAAATTGAAACGTGCTCGTATTTTTGGTAAAAAAAAAAAGCACAAATTGGGCCACCTCCTCTCATTTAACCATTTTGAGCGTCCGCTGCTGAAAAAAAAAAAACTTTGGGGGGAGGACAGAGAGGGACAAGCAATTTGGGAATCTCTGACTTTCTCCTTAGCCTCATGATCCCGTTGTGGTGCTTGGCGGCGCCGGCCGGCCAGCCCCGCTCTTCTCTTCTCTTCTCCTCTTGGGGAATGTAGACAGTCCGCACTTGAAGGGGGAGGTGAGACACAGCGAGCGAGCGAGCGAGACAAAAAATGACTTCACCAGCGCCGCGGCTGGACTGCCCCCTTTTCCCCCCTCAGCCTCTCTCTGTCTCCCAACTTTGGATTCCGCCCTCCTCCTGAAGGATTGTGGCTGGCGGGCTGGCTGGCTGGCTGGCTGGCGGGCGGGCGGGCGGAGAGCAAAGGAGCATTCAGAGCGAGGAGCGTCGCACAGGAAGAGGGTCGCTCAGTCAGTCGGTCGGACGGCGCGCCGGGAGCGGACTCCAAAGGATGGGCTTTGGGATTTAGCTTTAGCAGGAAAACAAGGGGGATCTGGCAGATGGAGCAAGCGGAGGACTCGGCAAGAAGCAAGCGATGCTTTTAAGCTTCCGGGACGCAAATTGTGGCGGGTTGAATCGCTCCAGAAGAATTAGGTACCAAAAAAAAAAAAAAGACAAATCAGAATGGGGGATTTTGCTGGAAAATAGTCAGCACACGTTCAAGTCACCACGACTCGAAGGGGTGCAAAATTCGGGAAACAATTTTGCTTTGGATCGGGCAAGAAATGCCGACGACGGATCTGTGCCGCAAATGTGGAAATTGGTGGTCGGAGTGTTCATTTGTGGTTTTTTTGTCCCGTGCGCAGGACGCCTTGATCTCCTTGTAAGTGCGCCTTGACCTCCGCAGAGACCTTCCTCGGAGCTCCTCACCATGTGGTGGCAGAGGTCCACAGCGCCGTGGACTTGTTGCCTCCTGGTCCTGTGCGTGGCCGACGTCCGGAGCGCCGCTCCGTCGCAGTCCCGCCAAATGGCGCCTTCGCCGTGGGCCGGCAACCTTTCAGAGAGCGCCGAGAGGAGAGTGGCGCGCCTCGGCGTGGCCTTCAAGCGCAATGTCCGGCAGCTCCGCGACAAGGGCGCCTGCCTGGACCTGGTCTTCCTGGTGGACGAGTCGTCCAGCGTCGGCGCCGGCAATTTTGGCAGCGAACTGCGCTTTGTGCGCAAGATGCTCTCCGACTTCCCCGTGACGGCGGAGAACACGCGCGTGGCCCTCGTCACCTTCTCCTCCAAGACCCACGTGGTGACGCGGGTGGACCACATCACGGCCCCCAAGCCGCACCAGCACAAGTGCTCCCTCTTCAACAAGGAGATCCCGGCGATTAATTACCGAGGAGGGGGCACCTACACCAAAGGAGCCTTCCAGCGGGCTGCGGTGAGTCCAAAAGTCGTCCGTGACCATGCCAGCCGGCCGGCGAGCCAGCTAGCGGCTTGCTATGTTAGCGCAGCAACTGTTAGCATTTGACTGGAACGGCCACGCCGCGGGGAACTGCGTGCCGACTACAGAGGCCGCCACCGCTGAAAATGCGTACGACTCCCTGTAGGTGCCGCAAGATGGCGGCAAAGCACATCTTGTGTTGCAACGGAACATAGCACCAAGATGCCAAACTAATACTTTGATTGGCCGTAGTAGAAGAAGACTTCATTTTCAATTGGCTTCAGCACTTTCCCTATTCTCTAAATGCTACTGTTGGAGTTCTCCAGATCTCCAGATGAAAGGTTACCTTGCCATGTGTTAGCATAGCGACGAGGAGCGCGTTAGCATTGGAGCAATGGAACGTGCTGTGAAATGCTTGTCGGTTTTTTCCATTCAACCTGCTGTCCTGCTATATGTTAGCAGTGAGCGGCTTGCTATTTTGCTAGGTGTTAGCGTGTTAGTATTTGATCACGGCAACTGTTAGCATGGTAGCGTTTGAGCACGGCAACCGTTAGCGTGTTAGCATTTGAGCACGGCAACTGTTAGCGTGTTAGCATTTGATCACGGCAACTGTTAGCGTGTTAGCGTTTGATCACGGCAACTGTTAGCGTGTTAGCGTTTGATCACGGCAACTGTTAGCGTTTGATCGCGGCTCATTGGAAATAGTCAGTGAAAAAGTGCCATCGGTCTGCCATGGCCCTTTTTTTTCTCATTTGGTGAGTTTGCCATCTTAAGCGCAGCTCAAAGGTTAGCTTGTTTCCGGTTTGTTGATGTGAGCAGCCTTACACCCGCCGTGTTGGTGGTATGCGGCCGGCGTGTTGGTGGTATGCGGCCGGCGCCGGATAAAGGCGTTGGCGAAAACCACGCCATACGTTTGACGCGTCAGAGCTGACTGCCATTAGCCTTCCGGCGGCTCACAGCTTGTCCCTCAGGAGGCTTTTTCAACTCGGCGTCTGATAACGAGACTCCTGGCCAGGCTCCATCTATCTTCCCCAACATTCAATCGATTGAATCCCCTTGCGAGCGAGCAAGGGTCCTGAAGCTTGCAGCCCAGGAAGTAGTAGCAAGTGGCACGTCCAGTTAGATAATCCCGTTTTTGGCCTTGTGTGGGAAAGCGGCAGGGATGACGCACGCCGGCGATTGCTAATGACGTAATCATCCGAACAGGGCCAGCCATGTTTGCGCCTCTCGGGGGCTGGGATCCATTAAAGGAGGGAGACATTTTTCCAGCAGGCAGGCTCGCATGTCGAGACACGACTCTATGGTCTCCGTCCGTCTCGTGTCTTGCTCATGTCTCACTTTTGCACCTCCCATTTTTTTTTTTCTTGCTTAGCTTGTGGAAAGAATGCAGACAGAAAATGAGGGGACAATATAGGGAATTCTTTTTTCCTCACCCGAGGAAACTTTGACATTTGAAGACAGCTTGTCTTTTTCCGTACTTGTCCTCGCGAGACCGCGCCGTCTCGCCTTCTGGCGGACACGCGGCTTGGCTTGGGCTTTTTAGTGGGGGGGGGGGGGGAGTGAGTGGGAGAAAGTGGATGGAAAAAAGCTGGAGAGGTCAAGAAAGAATGTTTTTTGTTTTCTTTGAATCTGGGTCAAGAGAGATGCTGGAATTCGCCAGCGTGTCAACCTGCAAGGTGGGCAGTTAGCGTCGGAGGCTAACAAAGTCACGCGGGAAGGGAAGCCTTTGACGCCTCCACGCAGGAAACAGACGCCTCGCGTCATTGCTTTATCAACTCTGAAGCGGCGCTAAAAATATCAATGGCCGTCGCGGGCCTCGCCAAGCCGCGGCAGGCCAAACGAATAACGCCACTCTCATTCCAGTGAGTCAGCACAATGCCCCCCCCTCACTCTGTTTCCGTCCGGACTGAAGACGACGAGCTCCGCGGTCATAATATTTGCGAGAGCGCAGGCAGCGGAGGTGAGGTGGTGGTCGCAGCAAAAGTTGGATTTTCTGGTGGTGGCAAAAGTACGCACAAGCGCTGTTGTACCAAAAGGTCAGATTTTGGGCTCAACGTGGCCTTTTAGCTGCTAGGGCGCCATTTTATTCATTCATTCCTTTATTTCAACGAAAAGCAATTTGCTGAGCTTAATCATGGCGCTTTTTTCCCCGCTTTGCGCACGAGCGTCAATTTGTTCTCGGCCAGCGGCCAATCAGAGTGATGGATTGTTTGGCTTGAATTTGTTTGCCCCATTTGACTGTGGGCGGTGTCCGCTTTGCCGCAACGTCAAACTCCCACGGAGGGAGCCCGTCGCTCCGCCCCCGGCTCAGAAAAACCAGGGAAGCGTGGCCCAAGCGCATGGTGAGGTGCGCGCGAGTGTTTGATGTGCTGAGGCTGAGTGAAAATGATGGAGCAGCCACTCAATCCAATTGTTTGACAGCACCACTTTGCTCCAAATGAAAGTCCTCGATGCACTGCCTTCACATCAATGCGCCACAGTGTGCAGACAAAGCGCTACTTTTGTCTAAATGTCCACTCACCCAGATGCCGCAAGATGGCGACAAAGCGCTACTTTTGTTGAAACGAAACACCTCAACTTACTTTGACAGCGGAACGCCACAAGAGGGTGACAAAGCGCTACTTTTGTCCAAACAAAACGCGTCAACTCGCATTGCCGTCGTTCCACGGTCTCAAGATGGCGGCAAAGCACTACTTTTGTCTGACTGAAATTCCAAGTCCACCTGAACATAGTTCCTTGGTGCCAAAGTAGCACTTCAATTGAAGAGGTCAAAGGCCCGACGGCGACCGTGTCACATCGTTATAGAATGAAATGAGTCAAGTCGCTAGTTGTGCTTCATCCGAGTATCCGCACCTGTATCGGGTTGCCACGTCGGGTGGTGCGATACGTCGCCGCTCCGTCGCGATCTTTGAATTGTATCCGTGGCGACGAGCAGACAGGTCAGGTCGGCCGAGGTCAACGCCCGCGAGGCCCCGTTTGTCTCTGTCAAAGGACTTCAAGTCGGTAGGGATTGGTGGAGAACCTTCAGTGTCTGGAAATGACCCCAGTTTTGCAAAGGGGGGGGGGGGGGGATGGCTCACCTGCATTCCAGACACCAGCGCTTTCCCCCTTGAGCACGTACGCCGCCGCCCCCAGAGGCTTAAAATAGCACAATGGCTCTGGTAGCGCATGCGGAGTTGAGGAATCTGGCCCCCTCCGGCTTCCGTGGTCGTTGCGGCAGCGGGTGCTCGCCATCGGTCACGCGTCGGAACGGCTTTGACCACGTTGACGTGTCGGGAGACAGAGGTGATACGGAGGCCGTTAGCACGCACTTGTCGCTGTAACTGCCAAATATTAGTCTGACCACATGTGGCCTAGCGACTCCTTGCTGAAAAGCACGCCGGCCCCGTGTTGTGTGTTGATGTTTGTCTACCCAAAGCAGATAGCGCCCGCCGCAAAATGAGCACGCTCACTTCCCAGCGGGCGTTGAGATTTCCCACACGCAGCGAGCGGATGTTGTCAAATTGCTCTCGTTCTTGTTGTTTTCGGAGCAAAAAGTCATGGGAGCGTTTTTTGGATGTCGCCGTGCGGCTTGCTATCGAGGCTCCCCGTCTGCATGCCTCCAAATCCCACGGTCCGCTATGTCGACGGCTCGTTCTCTCCCGCTTGGACGAGATTTGCCCCGCCCCGCCCCGCAGCATCATCCCAACTAATGCACGGCAAGACTTGGTACACCCAAACAGTTGCTGTGTTGAAAACAATCCAATTTGGAAGTTGGCTTAAAAGTTTGGATTCATTTTCATCATTCAAATGGAAAGCTTGATTATATGAAAGGAGCGAAAAAACGTTCATCAACTATATGAACATATTTGTAGTTTTTCTTCAATTCTTTTTTTCAAACAAACAAAAACATGGGAAGAATTTGCTTTTATTTTGTGTCATTGTTTTTTCCATCCCCCCCAAACTTTTAAACGCCACCTGGCATCACTGCAACAAAAGGCTCATATTCTTCACAATCTTTCTGCAGACAAAAAAAAACAAGCAAACAGAAAAGTAAAAGCACATGTTGGACAGAGATTCATCCTTGCCTTGGTGTTTTTTTGTTTTTGTTTTTCAATACGCTTCAGCTGACTTCAACGTCGTTACTTGGCACCACCAAAATGAGTAGTAGCGACTTTTCCCGTTCCCCGGCTCCACCGGGCAGGCAGCAAGAGAGAATTTGAGCTGCTGGGACCCTCGAAAAAGAAAGAGCGTCTAATTGTATGTTAGTTTGGGAAGCGGATCGGCGTCTGCTTTTGGAGCTAGCGCCGGCGGGCCGCCGCCTCGTCTGCCGCGTGGAGAAATGGTGAGCGCTTGAGCCCGTTCTCCCCTTCTCCCTCCCGCTGAGGTCGGCGTTTGGAGCCGCCTGCGACCGAGGGCTGCTTTTAGTGGTCACGCGTGACGTCGGTCCATTTTCACGCCGGTCCTGTCCGTGCGGCTCCAGCCCGGTCCTGCCCGTGCGGCTCCAGCCCGGCCCCGCACCAACAGCGTTCAAGCGTGTCAAAGGAAGCTGGAAAAATGATTCAGCTCAAATTTAAAAATGAAAAAATGTACATTTACCAAAGCCTTTTTGTATTTTTTCTCTCTTGTTTGTGTGGGGTGTCACCGTAGCAAATCCTGCGTCACTCCCGAGCCAACGCCAGCAAGGTCATCTTCCTGATCACCGACGGCTACTCCAACGGTGGAGATCCTCGCCCCGTGGCGGCGGCCCTGAGGGAGCGCGGCGTGGAAATTTTCACGCTGGGCATCTGGCAGGGCAACATCCGGGAGCTGCACGACATGGCCTCGCACCCCAAGGAGCAGCACTGCTACCTGCTGCACAACTTTGCCGAGTTTGAAGCGCTGGCTCGCCGGGCGCTGCACGAAGGTAATCGCCGGCGCGCTCCCGGGCCCGCCCGGACGGCTTTTGACGCCGGCTGGCCCGTATTTGCCAGATCTGCCCACGGGCAGCTACATCCAGGAGGACCCGTCCCGATGCTCGTCCTTGTGCCCGGCCGGCCGCGACTGCTGCGACGTGATGGCCAGCTGCAAGTGCGGCACGCACAGCGGCCGCTACGACTGCGTCTGCGAGAAGGGCTACTTCGGAAAGGGGCTGCAGCACGAGTGCGCAGGTACCCAGCGGCATCGGCGGGCGGGCGGGCGGGCGGCCATGCAAAGGTTTTCTTTGGACCACGCAGGCGAAAATCAAAGCGCACGGCGAGACGGACGAGTTTGGACCATCTGGAATGGGCCGACTCGGCTCGCCGGATCAAATAAACCAGATGCTGACCGGGACCAGATGTGCGGGACATATTTTGCGTCGGTAACATCAAATTGTGAGATTGGCCGCCTTGCAATTAGACGCTTTGCGTGCAAGATAAGAGGCGGGTTCTCGGCTCGTTTCTAATTGCACCGTGCCTTTCCCGGCATGTGTTTGTGGATTTGCTGGGAGCCGGCCTCGCAATGTACACGGGGACCCACCGAAACGACCGGCGCCGTCGCCATGTTGGGAACTTTTTTACTGAAAGGCTTCATGCTTTGTTTTCCTTTTCCTTCTTTTTCACTCGCCGCTTGGTAATTGGCCAAGCCTCAAGTTCAGGTCCGTTTGGAACAGCTCCATGATTCACCGTGAAAGATGGCTGCTGCTGCTGATGCTGCTGATGCATTTCTTCATTCTTTCGTCCTTCATCACTTCCTGGCGCAACAAGCCCAGAAAGTCCAACGAGGCGGCGTGTCTGCAGCCTTGCCGGACTTTGGCCCTCAACCAAAGTAGCAGACTTCCTGCGTTCAGCCTCTGAGCTCCAAATGAGTTGGAAGGGAAAACGCGTCAGATGTCTGCTTGCCTGAGGGCCCGCCTACAGATACCCCGCCAAACCCGTGGAGAGTTTTCCCCCGGCCTATTTTCCCAGAATGTGGAAATATGCGCGTGGGTGTGGAGTCGCACGGTTTATGAGCGACCATCTGAAATCGTCCCCCCCCCCCAAAAAAAAAAAGAAAGAAAAAGAAGGGGTTGCTTCCACATCCTGGTTTTCATCATGTGTCATTCAAAAAGCTTTTCGCCACTTTCTTAGAGCTGATTTGATTTTGGGGAATTTTTTTTTTTTGCAGCATGCCCACCAGGCACCTACAAGCCGGAGGCAACGCCCGGAGGCCCCGGCACGTGCCTGCCGTGCCCGGACCGGCAGCACACGTCCCGGCCTGCCAGCACCTCGCTCGACGACTGCGTCTGCAAAGCGGGCTACCGGGCCGCCAACTTGACCTGCCGGGGTAATTGCAAACATCGCTCGGGCCTTTGAAAAGGAAAGGCAAATCATCATCATCATCATCATCATCATCACCGCATGCAAAATTTGCTGACGATGTTTGCCCTCCGCAGTGGTTCAGTGCCCGGCGCTGTCCCCTCCGCCAAACGGCTTCTTCATCCAGAACGTGTGCAACAACCACTACGACGCGGCCTGCGGCGTCAAATGCCAGCCGGGCTTCGATCTCCACGGCACGGGCATCCGGCTGTGCCGGGCCGACGCCACCTGGTCGGGCTCGCCCGCCTCCTGTCGGCGTGAGTAGCGACTCCCTTTCCAATCTTCAGCTTGATTCCGGAATGCTTTCAGTGCTTGGCGGCGGCGGGCGGGGAAGGAGAACTGGCCAAACTAATTGGAGTACCAATGTCGTTTCCTTCCTTCCTTCCTTCCTTCCTTCCTTCCTTCCTTCCTTCCTTCCTTCCTTCCTTCCTTCCTTCCTTCCTTCCTTCCTTCCAAATTGAGCCCATGCAGCCGATTTCAAAGTCTTGACACTTGAAAAAATGATCAGGAACTTCAAAAAAACAAAATCACAGAGGGGTGGGGGCGTGTAGGTCGTGTTTTCTGTCAGCTTGACAAGCAACAGACAGACAGACAGACAGACAGGCGTTTCCTTGGAGAGCCCTCCCCCATCCCTCCCTTCCCCCAGGCCAAAAAAGCCCAGCAAATGAGAGAAACATTGTGCGAGTTGAGCAGGCCGCTCCTCACCCTTTGCTGCTCAGACTTGAAATGCTTCACCCGCCGTCGTCACGATATCCAGAGAACGATTTGCCTTTGCTTTCCCTTTTTCCTTTCCTTTCCTTTCCTTTCCTTTCCTTTCCTTTCCTTTCCTTTCCTTTCCTTTCCTTTCCTTTCCTTTCCTTTCCTTTCCTTTCCTTTCCTTTCCTTTCCTTTCCCTTTTTCCTTTCCCTTTTTCCTTTCCCTTTTTCCTTTCCCTTTTTCCTTTCCTTTCCTTTCCTTCCCGACGGTGCGTCCTACCTCCTTTTTGAATTGGCGCCAGGATCCCGACCACATCAGCCCTCTCTGAATATCAAATCTCTCTGCCGACCCATCGACGCGTCCATCCACGGCAACTCAGCCCCTGACCTTAAGGAAGTAATCGCTCTCCAGCCTTCCACACGGAATCTCCGCTCATCTAACACCGACCTCCTCAAAAGCCCCGAAACGAACCTCCGTCCCATGGGAGAGCGGGCTTTCTGCTGTGCCTCAGCCACATTGCCCCACCGGTCGGTCCTCTTGAGAGCAGCACGGCAGTCGCTTGACACGTTTCAAGACGCTCTTTTTAAAACGGCATTTTCTCTAGCACTTTTGTTTTACAAATGGCACTATAAATACAATTGCTTACGTTGATTCATCACGCAGGCACAGGAAGAACAGAGCTTTTATTCCGTGACTTGCGCAAGGAGGAGCGACCTGAGCGTTGGGTTAGCATTTTTTTTGTTTTGTCAGCACGCTCCTGCCCGCCGCTGGCTGAGCCGGCGCACGGCACGCTCAAGTGCAGCGACGGCGGCGCCTCCTACAGGGCCGAGTGCCAAGTGGACTGCCAGCGAGGCTACCGGGCGGAGGGGGAGCCCCGCGTCACCTGCCTGGCCACTTCCCGCTGGAGCGGGCCCCTCCCTCGCTGTGTGGGTAAGCCTTCCTTCTGCCAACCCCCTTTGCTAACGGCCGTCAATTTTCTAGCGCCAATTTCGCCACTTGTGCTCAAAGGAATGACAGCATAGGTCCTCAATTGCGCGCCTTCATCTCCGATTGAACGCGCGAGGCGTCATTGAGACAAAACAGGTGCTTTGCCGCCGTCCGGCCGCCAAGGAACCATGTCAGAATGAAAAGGGAAAGACAAAAGCCATGAGTGAACCATGACCAGAGCGGACAAAAGTAGTGCTTGGCTGCCAACTCGCGGCATCTTGGTGTCAAGGAAGTGCGTGGAAAGGAGTCCAGGAGCCCGCCCGTTGTGGGCCACGCTCTAGCCTCGTTTTCAAAGGAATGTGCGTCTCGCTCCGTGCTAAGGCGTCCGTCCGTCCGTCTGTCACCTGGCCAGAGAGGCGCTGCCCCCCCATCGGGCCCCTGAAGAACATCCTGGTGTCGCCCCCCGCCTGCACCAAAAGGCCGGCGTCCCCGGGCTCCGCCTGCATGCTCACCTGTCGCCAGGGATACGCTCTCCACGGAAACAGAAAGGCGCTGTGTCTGGGCTCGGGCAACTGGAGCGCCAACGTCCACAAGGCGGCGTGCAAAGGTATTCCGCCGTCCCCTAAGGTGCGTGCGTGCGTGCGTGCCTGCGTGCGTGCCTGCGTGCCTGCGTGCGTGCCACGCTTTTACCGCCCGCGCCTCTTCAGACGTGGAGCCGCCGCGCATCCAGTGCCCGGAGAGCATGGTGGTGGAGACGGACGAACGGCGCAGTACCGCTCACGTGGCCTGGGACGCCCCCGTGGCCACCGACAACTCCGGAGAGGAGGTTCCGTCACGTCTCGGCCGCGAGCGCCGCAGCGCCTTTTTGGCTGTCTTCAAGCGTGCCGTTCCTCCTTTAGGTGGCGTTGCAGGTGAAACCCGTCTACGCTCCTCCGCAACTGCTCCCCGTCGGAACGGAGACCATCACCTACGCCGCCGCCGACCGCTCCGGGAATCGGGCCAACTGTTCTTTCACGGTCACTGTCATCGGTGAGCGCAGAGCCGTGTCGAAATGAGCCGAGGGGGAGTTTCATTTGGAGCAAAGTAGTGCTCTTCCGCCATCTCACTTGCAGTCAAAGAACCTTGCCATCGAAACCTACATATTGCTTTGCTGCACCCTGCTGGACAGGTTGAAGAAATTTTCGTTTTGCCGCCATCTTTTGGAATCAAGGCTTGTTTGCTGTTTTAAAGTCAAGGAACTCTAGTGTCCGTTTTTTTTTTTTTTTACAACAAAAGTAGCGCTTGGGCGTCATGGCGTGAAGCCTTGTCGGGGGGTTCGGGAGCAATCGGCGGCCTCACTAAGGCTAATTATAGGCTTACATTTACAGAAAGCGTCATCCCGTCCGTCTTAGTCATCCAGCCGGCTCATTCATCTCAGCAGGTGCAGAAAACCAAAGTCCAAAAGCATGTCTGTAATCCCAGGAGGCAAGCGGAAAAGCCTCCATGAACATTTCCATGTGTGGGGGTGTTTCATGGGAAACATGAGGTTGTGGTTAAGCCTCTGACAGCAGCCGTCACTTTCCCCCCCCCCCCCTTTCTAGACACGGAGCCCCCGGTGATTGACAGGTGCCGGTCCCCGCCCGCGGTCCAGGCCACGGACGCCCAGACGGCGGTGGTTTGGGAGGAGCCGCAGTTTTCCGATAACTCAGGTATGTCTGGCAAACCTCCTCCTCAGCCACAGCCCCCCCCCCCCCTCCTCTTTTCCTCTCTGGCGATGGATAAACAAGATGTTTTCCATCGAGCGACTGGTAAAAAGGGAGACGCTCTTTCTCACCACGTTGACGCTTGTAGTGTTTTAAACTGAGAGCAAAATCAAGGAAAATTGGCCAAGTTTTTTCCCCCCCTTGTCTTTGAAATGCCTCGATATTGTTGAAACATAAATATGTGGAAAAACAACACTACTATTTTAAAAATGTTGATTTGAACTTTTGTAGTGATGGCCGCTTTGAACAAATCAAGCCGCCCTCAAATGCACCTTTCACTGCTCGAGGTCTTATTTCGCGACATGCTTCAAACAAGCTGCCCCTCCCCTTGGAGCGTCTCTCTCTCTGTCTCTCACTCACTCACTCACTGACTGACTGACTCACTCACTCACTCACTCACTCACTCACTCACTCACTCACGTCGAGTCGCCTCGTGTGCGTTGCGGCCAAAGAAGACGAACTGGATTTTTTTCGCTTCCTGCGTGGCAAAATGAAAACAATCTGTTCTCGTCAAAATGCCTCTTGTGCTGAAGTCAAAATGCAAAGTCTTCCAGTCGGTCATTTCATGCAAAAAAAACCCCAAAACAAATCAACTTAAGTCAGTAGCGAAGGCCATTTCCGCAAGTGTCAATATTTGCACCTGATACGCCACAGTCCCAAAATTGTCACTTGACGTCTGGCCCTCGGCGACCACCTGTCTGGAGCCCCGCCCACCCAGACGTAATTATAGGCTCCACTGACCGAATTCCCGCCAGGGCCGTGCAACGTCAGCCCAGCTCGGTTCTGGACGTCTGCCTTTTGTTTTTGCAGGCAGGCCCACACCCAAATGCCAGAACTAAATATAGCCGCCGCTCGCACCATACCTTGAGATAGCTTTGTGCGGGCTGGCTGTCTGGCTGGCTGGCTGGCCGATATCTCTCCATCCATCCATCCATCCATCCATCCATCCATCCATCCATCCATCCATCCATCCATCCATCCATCCATCCATCCATCCATCCATCCATCCATCCATCCGCTCCATCCATCCGCTCCATCCATCCATCCATCGCTCCATCCATCGCTCCATCCATCGCTCCATCCATCCATCCATCCATCCATCCATCCATCCATCCATCCATCCATCCATCGCTCCATCCATCGCTCCATCGCTCCATCTATCGCTCCAACCATCCATTTGAGCTCTCCTTCCCAAGTCTGAGCATTCCAAAAGAAGAGCGCCGGAATCAGCAGCTTCCAAACATCATTTTTTGGTTTTGTTTTGTCACAGGTGGGCGGCTGCGGGTAAGCAAGAGCCATTCTCCGGGTTGGCTCTTCCCGGTAGGCGAGACGCTGGTGCAGTACACGGCCAGCGACGCGGCGGAAAACAGCCGCACTTGCAACCTCACCGTCAGCGTGCGAGGTAAAGCGCCGAGGCGCCGGCCAGCCGGCCGGTCGGCCGGCCGGTCGGTCGGCGCAGGGCCCGGCGACGCCAATCCGTCTGCGCGTGTCCAGGTACCGCGTGCGAGAGGCCGTACGTGCCCATGAACGGAGAGTTCGTCTGCTCGGAGGAAGAGAAGGGCGTCAACTGCACGCTGCGCTGCGAGCCGGGCTACAGTTTGACTCAGGACGCGGCGGCGCACAGCTACGTGTGTGCCCACGACGGCTTGTGGGAACCGCCCTACTCGCCCGACAGACCCGACTGCTCGGGTTCGTCGCGGGCGGGCGGGCCCAAACGGAAGTCGGGCTCCCCGTTCAAACGTTCTTTTTCTTTTTCTCTTCACCTCACCAGTTAACCGGGTGGCTAACAACGGGCTGAAGCCGTTCGAGATGCTGTTCAAAGCCTCGCGCTGCGACGACGCCGACTTGGTCAAGTCCTTCGCCGGGGAGTTGAAATCCAAACTGCGAAGCATGGTGAGAAGCGCCGACCGCACGCACGCACAAAGTCAACGTTGACGTGTTTCTGGTCTTTGCAGCTCCCAAACATCTGCAGCGGTGACGGCGTCGTGTGCAAACTGGAGGTCATCCCAGAAGGCAACTGTCTGGAGTACAACTACGACTACGAGAACGGATTCGCCATTGGTACGCTGGGCGGAAAGCGGGCGGGCGGGCCGGGCCGGGCCGGGCCGGGCCGGGCGTTGCGACTAGCGACGAGCGCCTTTCCTTTTTCTCTCTCTCTCTCTCTCTCTCCCCCTCAGTGGCAGGGGGTTGGGGTCCTCAGGGAGCTCAAGACTACGCCTACTCGGAGTCGGGTTTGGCCACGGGCGTCCGCCGGCCCGCCGGGAGACGCAGCAAGAGGCACCGGAAGATCCGGGGCCCCACCCGGGACCAGAAGATCCAGATCTTTTTCAACATCACCGGTAGGAAGATGACTGATGACTTATGACGGACGGACGGACGGACGGACGGACGGACTGACTGACCACCCACCCAAGTGGGTCGAAATGACCCATGTTAGAATCCATGTGGTTTTAATGTCATTTTGGAATGATAGTATTAGGTATTATATCTCGGAGCACACAACAATGGTTTCATGTTTGAAATATTTTATGATGAACTTTTTTGAAAAAGACAATGACCGAAAACAGTCAGCATTGTGAACATCCATTGTGTGTGTGAAAAATACCTGGAATATGAAAATATGAACTTTTTATGATGAAGATATTTAAAAAAAAACAAAAAAACGTATGCATCTTAGTCCAAAATAATCTCTGAATTAGATAAACAAACTGCTTGGATAAACAAAATTATTTGGGGCTTGTGTTTGATTTAAAAAAACAACAGCAACCACACACACACACGGAACCTTGAAAAAAAGTGCTGGCCGTCGCAACAATGAGGCGGGAAAAAATGCTTTTGCCTTTCCCCCAGCAAGCGTCCCTCTCCCGTTGTCGAGGAACGACTCGGCGGAGGTGGCCAATCAGAGGCGGCTCCTGCGAACGCTGGAGCAGCTGACCAATCGTCTGAAGCGCACGCTGGCCAGGCAGCCGCTGTCCACCTTCCACGTGTCCTCCGAGATGATCCTGGCCGACACCCAGTCGCTGCAGAGCAGGAGGGCTTCGCTCTTCTGCCGGCCGGGCTCGGTGCTCAAAGGAAGGATGTGCGGTAGGTGGGTGGCCGTCGTGGCCGGCCGCCGCTGATCGCTGATTGCCCGTCCTTTGCAGTCCAGTGTCCGGTGGGAACCTTTTTCTCAATGGAGCATCACGAATGCGAGAGCTGCCGGCTGGGTTCCTACCAGGACCAAGAGGGTCAGCTGGAGTGCAAGTCCTGCCCCGAGGGCACTTCCACGGCCTACCTGCACTCGCGCAACGTGGCCGAATGCAAAGGTGGGTGCCGCCGCCGCCGCCGCCGCCGCCACCGCCTTTCTGCTTACAAGCGGGCGGCCAAAACCTCTTTCCAGGCCAGTGCAAGCCCGGCAGTCACTCCGCCAACGGCTTGGAGATCTGCGAATCCTGCCCGCTGGGTCACTTCCAGCCCGCTTACGGCGCCAGGGAGTGTCTGCTCTGCCCCGACCGGACCTCCACTGTCACCCGGGGAGCGGTGGACCAGATGGAGTGCGGAGGTGACGGCCCGCTTTTCATGGTCGGCCAGTAAAATTGGGGCTGGGGTAGACGTCGTGTACCGACCGGTCCTTGAAAAAAAACAATCCTCATCGCGGGGCCCGGCTAGACGTTGTGTTCATTATCATCATCGTCATCTTTTAGTTTGAGTGCTTCCTTGACTCTTGGGTGGACTGAAATGACAGCGACGGAGACTCTCCACGCTTGCCTGGATACGGCCGGCCGGATTTCTTTTCTCCTGATTGGTGCGTCTCCTCCACAGTTCCGTGCTCGGCAGGTCATTTCTCCCGAACGGGCCTGGTTCCTTGCTACGCCTGCCCCAGAGATTACTACCAGCCCGATCACGGACGCTCGTATTGCCTGTCGTGCCCCTTCTACGGAACCACCACGGTTACCGGGGCGACCACCATCCAGCATTGCTCCAGTAAGCCGTCCCGTTGGGCACCTTTCTCGACACGGCCGGCGCCGCTTGTCTCATTTTTTGTTTTTCCTTTTCAGGTTTCGGCTCCAGCTTTCTTCCCAAAGAGGAGAGCGCGACGGCCGCTCCGGAGGTCATCGAGGACTACCAAGCCGGCAGCCAGGTGGGTGGCGCTTTTTTTCATTTCCTTTTTTATTTCCCCCCTCCTCCCGGAGCCCGCTCCATTCTGGACTGTTTCGGCAGGTTTTCCACGAGTGTTTCCTCAATCCCTGTCAGAACAAGGGAACGTGCGAAGAGGTGGGAGCCGGCTACGTCTGCACGTGCACGCCCGGGTTCACGGGTAAAGAAAGGAGAAGCTGGGAGCGCCTTCCGCTTTTTTTGTCCCCGTCTTTGACTCGCTTCCCCGACAGGCGCTAAGTGCGAGGCAGACGTGGACGAGTGCGACTCGGCTCCGTGTCAGAACGGAGGCCTGTGTAAGGACGGCATGGGAGAATTCCAGTGTCAGTGCAAGGCGGGATTTTTAGGTCAGTTCGAAAGAAAAAAAAAAAATGGACGCAGCCACTTGGCCAAGTAGTCATTCTTAGCAGTCAAGTCGAAATGGTGTGAAAATGTGTCCCGCAGCAACTTCTTTTTTCTTTCTTCTTCTTCTTCTTCTTCTTCTTCCTAGGCTCTTTGTGCGAGGTGGAGGCCAACGAATGTCTGTCATCGCCGTGCCTGAACAAAGGCGTGTGTGTGGACGAGGTCAACCGATTCTCCTGCAGTTGTGCCGGCGGCTTCACAGGTACCTTGGATTTTTCGGAGAAGCGACAAACGGCGGCGTTTTTTTTCCTTTTGTTCTTTTTTGTGCCTCTGCCGTGTCGCCTCGCTCGTGCAGGACCTCGCTGCGAAGCGGAAATCAACGAGTGTCTGTCCGAGCCGTGCCAGAACGGCGGCGCCTGCGAGGACTTGACGGGCGGCTTCGCTTGCCGGTGCGCCGTCGGCTTCTCGGGGGAGCGCTGCGAGGTGGACGTGGACGAGTGTAGCTCGGCCCCCTGTCTTAACGGCGCCACCTGCGCGGACGGCGTGGCCGATTTCAGGTGATGCGCGTTCCGTCCTTTCTCGCTTTTCCCGCTCGGCTTTGTCACGCACGCTAGCTTGTTCCCGCTTGGCAGGTGCGAGTGCGTGGAGGGCTACACGGGTCGGCTTTGCGAGGTGGACGTGGACGAGTGCGAGCCCAACCCCTGCGCCAACGGGGCCAGCTGCCTGGATGCTCTGGGCTCCTACGCTTGCCGCTGCCTCCCCGGGTTCAACGGAAGCAGGTGTGAGACAGGTACGACGGTCCGGCTCGCCGCGAGAACGTCCCAGAGAGGGAGGTTGCCGAGCCACGGCGACTTTGGTTTCTTTCCTTCCCCGGCCAGAAATGTCGGCGGCTTTCAACTTGGACTTTGAGGTGTCGGGCATCCACGGTTACGTGTTGATGGACGGCGTGATGCCGACGCTCTCCGAGATCACGTGCACCTTCTGGATGAAGTCGTCGGACACCACCAATTACGGCACGCCCGTCTCCTACGCCGTGGAGGGCAGCTACAACGCCTTTCTGCTCATAGACTACAACGGGTCGGTCGAGTGGAGTGGAGTGGAGTGGGAGTCCGGATTGCGCGCGAGGACCGACCCGCCAATAAAACTAGCGTACGAAAAACCTCGCAGGTGGGTTCTGTACGTGAACGGAAAGGAGCGAATTACCGACTGCCCGCCGGTGAACACGGGCGGCTGGTACCACATCGGCGTCTCCTGGCGGAGCTGGGACGGCGACTGGAGGATCTACATCGACGGCAAGCCCTCGGACGGAGGCAAAGGCCTGTCGGTCGGCGCCAGTATCCCAGGTGTAGTGCTATCCTCTGAACGCACGGCTACGCTTAGCTCCGCCCCGCCCCGACACGACACGACACGCCACGCTCGGTCGACGCGCGTCGCTTGTTAACGGCTGAAGCTCAACCCTGGGCCCGTCCGTAGGTGGAGGGGCGCTGGTATTGGGTCAGGACCAAGACCAGAGAGGCCAAGGCTTCAACCCGGTGGAATCCTTCGTCGGCTCCATCAGCCAGCTCAACATCTGGGATCGCGTCCTCACCCCCCAACAGGTCCGTACCCGACCCGGACCGGATTTTCACCTCGGCCGTGATGGTGACAGGCTTTGCGTTTTCAACCTCTTGTGAAGATCAAGGTCCTGGCCAGCAGCTGCCCCGCCTCCCACGTCACTCACCGAGGGAATGTTCTGGCCTGGCCGGACTTTCTCAATGGAGCTCTGGGCCGAGTCAAAGTGAACCTCAGCAGCATCTTCTGCGCCGGTGAGTGCGCGTGGGACCGATGGGTGGGTGGGTGGGTGGGTGGATGGACGGATGGATTGATGGATGGATGGATGGATGGATGGATGGATGGATGGATGGATGGATGGATGAATTGGTTGGATGAATTGGGTGGGCGGATGGATGGACAGATGGATGAACGAACGTGTGTTTTGGGTGGGTGGATGGATGGATAGATGGACGGACGGACGGACGGACGGATGGATGGATGGATGGATGGATAGAGGGATGGATCCATCCATCCATCCATCCATCCATCCATCCATCCATCCATCCATCCATCAATCCATCCATCACTCGGGGGGACCCAATGGGTGCCTGTCTGCAGACTGCCCACAGCTGGAGAACGCTGCACCGCACCTTCACGCCTCCTCAATGGAGGTGAGTCCCGGCGCCCAGGTTCAGCTCTCGTGCGATCCCGGCTTCTACCTGGTGGGGGAGCCGCTTCTCCAGTGCCAAAATCAAGGAGAGTGGAGCCACCCTCTTCCCAGCTGCGAACGTAAAGAAATGCCAAAAGCCTCGTCCCGTCCAGGAATTTTGTGGAATGAGCGATAGCTAGCATGTCTGCCGTCCTTCTCCGACAGGCGTATCCTGCGGGCCCCCTCGCCCCCTGGCGAACGGCGAGTTTCAGGGCGACGACTTCCACGCCGGCGGCTCGGTGGTCTACCGCTGCGAGCTGGGCTTTTACCTGCTGGGGGACGCCAAGGTGCACTGCTCCAACAGCGGCAAGTGGGGAGGAAATCCCCCGGCGTGTCTCGGTAGCTCCCCTCACCTCACCTCACCTCGGGGCACGGCACGGCACGGACGGAGGCGCAGCATGTGTACGTCGTCCCTTGTGTGCATTTCAGACGTGGACGAGTGCGCCCTCGGATCCGACTGCGACGGTCACGCCAGCTGTCGGAACACGGACGGCTCGTACACGTGCACCTGCATCCACCCGTACAGCGGCGACGGCAAGAACTGCACAGGTAAAATCAGCCTCAGCCACCCAATTGAACTGATTTATTTGTTGGGGGAACAGTGCTTTGGCGCCATCTTGTGGCAGCTTACGGCAATTGTAAAATGCGCATGGGTCAACGGCTCGTGGATTCCACTATTCTCACAAATAATGTCGGGGAGCAAAAGTGATTTTTTTTTTCCCCCCTCTAACCGGGGCAGAGCCCGTCAAGTGCGAGCAACCCGGCGAACCCGACTTTGGCCACAGAGAGGGCAACGACTTCCTGATGGGCAGTCAAGTGGTTTTCCACTGCCAGAGCGGCTACCAATTGATGGGCGCGGCTCAACTGCGGTGCCTGGAGACGGGAAGCTGGGACGGCCCCGTTCCGTACTGCCGAGGTGATTAGCGCCGGCCGAGAGGCGGGCAAATGCGACGGCCAGGTGGGCTTCGGTCCTTCTTTTTTTTTCCCCATCTGACTTTGCGTTCCTCTGTGCTTGCATGACGACAGCCCAGTCTTGCCCGGCGCCATCTGTTCCAGAGAATTCCATCATGAAAGGAAGCAACTTCACCTATGGAAGCAAGGTGACATTCAGGTACCCCAGCCATGTCTTTTTTTTTTTTTTTTTTTTTTTTTTCCCCCCCCACCACAAACAGTGTGGACCCTTTGTGAGTCGTTACTCCTTCTCAAAGGGGAAGTCAAGAAAAGTCCCTACCTCGTATGCGTCCCCAGTCATTTTTCTCCATCTCAGCCATCCAACCGATCACGGCTCAGCTTCAGAAAACCGGTGAGCCGTGATTGGTCATTTTCAGCAAGTGGCAAAATATTGCACAAAGTCAACATGAGTCGCAACGGTGCGTTCCCACGAGCGCGGAACGTATCTTTCCTTGTCCGCGAACGCCTCGACGGGACACGCGGATGTTGACGCGCACGTCTGGACTTTGCTTACAGCTGTATGACGGGTTTCATCCCGCAAAGCCCCTACGAGGTCCAGTGTCTTTCCAGTCTGGTGTGGAGCGGGACGCCCCCTGTCTGCCATCCCGTGTCCTGCGGGGCGCCGCCCATCGTCGGCAACGCCTACTACACCCTCACCGCAAACACGTACAAGTCGATTGTGTCGTACGCCTGCGCCGAGGGCTTCAGGTAGCTCCGAAAACGGCATTGACGCGCGTCAAGGCCTGCTTGACTTTTTCATAGACGTGCGTGCGGTGTTTGCGCAAAGGCCGCAGGGCCCCGTGGAAGTCACCTGCCAAGACACGGGCGAGTGGAGTCGGCCCCACCCCCGCTGCGTCAGCGTCCTGTGCGGCGACCCCCCGGCCCTGCCAGACGCCGTGACCCGAGGAGAGAACTATGAGCTGGGGAATAAGGTGCACTATGTCTGCAAGGAAGGGTAAATGAGACCAAAAAGCCTCGATCGACGTGTCGTGTCGTGTCGGCCGGCCCGAGGCGTAGGCCTCCGGTTGGCAGTCAACTAACCCAGAGCAGCAAAGGGGTTTTTGATTTTGACGAGCCCAGGGTACTCCCCTCGCGCCGGCCGGCCGCCCGCCTGCGGCCAATTCCACAATAGCTCCCTCTCTCCCCTTTTGTCC
The DNA here is from genome assembly GCF_059516105.1 of Syngnathus floridae. Taxonomy (NCBI): domain Eukaryota; kingdom Metazoa; phylum Chordata; class Actinopteri; order Syngnathiformes; family Syngnathidae; genus Syngnathus; species Syngnathus floridae. The sequence continues at coordinate 502,993 of NC_142413.1, read as the reverse complement.
GTCCGTCTCCTCCACAGCTACACCATGATCGGCTCCGGGACCAGGGAGTGTCTGGCAAACGGCGGCTGGAGCGACAGCTCGGCTCAGTGCGTGCCTCGCTCCTGCGGGCCCCCGCCCGCCGTGGACCACGCCGAGCCCTACGAGAGCCACCAGCTGTTCGGGGACACGGCCAATTATTACTGCACCGACGGCTACGCGGCGGCGGGCGACAACTCCAAGATGGTGTGTAACGCTCAGGGCGTGTGGGCGCCCCCCGACGGAGAGGAGCCCCCCCGCTGCGTGGCCAACTTCTGCCTGCGCCCGCCGGAGCTCCCCCACGCCATTTTGGACTCGCTGGGCAAAAGCAGGTACGCCAGCCACTCGGAGGTCAGCTACAAGTGCGAGGAGGGCTTTGTGCTCAACAACAGCACGGCGACGCTGCGCTGCCTCCCGGGGGGGGAGTGGGAGCCGCCGGCGCAGCGAGTGGCCTGCGTGCCCGTGCGCTGCTCCCAGCCCGACGCCATCGAGCGCGGCTACGTCAGCGGAAGCGACTACGCCTTCGGGGCCGTCGTGGCCTACAGCTGCGATAAGGGCTTCCTGATCCGAGGGGAGAAGAGGCGGACCTGCAGAGCCGACGGGGAGTGGGCCGGAGTTTTGCCCGTCTGCGTTCCTGTGTCCTGCTCGCCGCCTCCGCCGCTCAAAAACGGCTACGTCCAGGTAAGCCGCCGAGCGCCCGCCGAGCGCCCGCCGAGCGCCCGCCGAGCGCCCGCCGAGCGCCCGCCGAGCGCCCGCCGAGCGCCCGCCGAGCGCCCGCCGAGCGCCCGCCGATCTTTTTCTTCCGACCGACCGACCGACCACCGGTTCGCACCCGCCAGAGCTCGTTTTATTTTGCTGTTGTCTTCCGACCAACCGCCGGCTCGCTCCTCTTTCTCCTCCAAAGGTCCGCGGTCGGTTCACCTTCAACAGCAAGGTGATCTACGCCTGCAACGCCGGCTACAAACTGCTGGGTCGTCCCGAGCGAGTTTGCCAGGCCAACCGCCAGTGGTCCGACAACGACCCGCCCACCTGCGTCCTCTTGACCTGCGACCCCCCTCCCCAAATTGCGCGCGGGCGCTACGCGGGCACCGACTTCCAGGTGGGCCGCAAAGTGGAGTACTCGTGCGACGAGGGCTACGAGCTGGCGGGCGACGCCGTCTGGACCTGTCTGAAGTACGGCCGGTGGGACAAGTCGAGGCGTCCGCGCTGCTCCCCCGTGCGCTGTCCGGAGCCGCAGCTGGAGGAGAACCACCTGCTGGTGAAGAGCCTGGACTCGGAAACGGGAACCGTGGAGTTATCCTGCGAGGACGGCTACGCGCTGCGGGGGCCGCGGGTCCTCCGCTGCTCGCCCTCCCGCGAGTGGAACGGCACCTTCCCGCTGTGCGAGCGGGTGCTCTGCGGCCCTCCTCCTGACGTGGCCTTCGGGGCTCCCTCCTCTTCCTCGCCGCCGCCGCCTTTTCCGTTCACCTCGGCGGTGAGCTACAAATGCGTGGACGGCTTCACCTTTCGCAAAGAGGACTCCGTGTCCTGTCTGTCCAGCGGCGAGTGGAGTCGCCCGCACCCGGAGTGCGTTCCCGTCGAGTGCCCCCAGCCCGTGGACATTTCCCACGGCACGGTGGACGTTCAGGGCCTGATGTACCTCAGCAAAGCGCTCTACGGCTGCAAGAGCGGATACCGGTTAGCGGGCAACGCCACGCTCCTGTGCGGGGAGAAGGGACTTTGGGTGGGAGGGGTGCCGTCCTGCCGCCCCGTGGAATGCTCGCCTCCCAAACAGATCGCCAACGGGAAAGTCACGTTCACCAAACTGCAGTTTGGCCACAGCGTGGCCTACTCCTGCCGCCGCGGTTACCGCCTCCAAGGCCCGGAGACTCTGGAGTGCCTCGCCAGCGGGGAGTGGAGCGGCGAGCCGTCCGTGTGCGTGCAGATATCCTGCACCCCTCCCCGGCCCGTCCAAAACGGCTTCGTGGAAGGCCAGGATCACGGTTTCGGCGTCACCATCTTCTACAGCTGCTTCCCCGGCTTCCGGCTGATGGGGCAGGACCACCTGACGTGCGAGGAGTTTGGCTGGTCCAGCGCCGCCCCCGTCTGCGTGCCCTCCGACTGCGGCCTGCCCCCTCACATCGACTTCGGGGACTACGTCAGGGCCGCCGAGGCGGGGGGCTCCCCGGAAGACCTGAGCTTTCTCCACGGGGCCACCGTCGACTATCGATGTCACAAAGGCTACGACCTCACCAGCGCCACCAGGCTGGCGTGCCAGGAAGACGGGAGCTGGAACGGGACGGCGCCCTCCTGTGTCCCGGCCGAGTGCGTGACGCCCCCGAGCCCCGAGCACGGCCGCGTCAACGTGACGGACACGTCCCGAGGCAGTACGGTCACGTACGCCTGCGAGGAAGGCTATCGGCTGGAGGGAGCGGCAGTCAGGCGCTGCTTGTCGGGGCAACTGTGGACCGACGACGCCCCGCTCTGTCGCCCCGTGTCTTGCGGAGACCCGGGGCCCGTCGCCGACGGCGCCGCTCGCGGAGGCGCCTTCGTCTACCCCGCGGTCCTGCACTACACGTGCGATCCCGGCTTCGTCCTCGAGGGCCACGATAGCATCGCTTGTCAGGCTGACGGGAAATGGAACGGACGCAAACCGGAGTGCCGGTCGGTGTCTTGCGGCCCTCCCGACCTCGCCGCCGATATCACCTTGGAAGGCGACGACTTTGCGTACGGCGCCGCCGTCCGACTCGGCTGTAAGCCCGGTTTCCTCCTTCGAGGCGAGTCGCTCAGTGTTTGTCAAGCTGACGGCAGCTGGAGCCACCGCTCGCTCAGCTGCCTCCCCGTCCGCTGCGAGAAGCCCCCCCCGATAGCCCACGGCCGAGTCGTGGGCTCCGACTTTGCCCCGGACGGCGAGGTCAAGTACGAATGCGAACCGGGGTACGCCGCCGTCGGCGAGCCGACGCGCCGCTGTGGGTCCGACGGCCTGTGGGAGGAACCGGCGCCGCGCTGCGACCCCGTCGGCTGCGATCCGCCCGAGGACATCAGCCACGGCTTCCTGAACGGCTCCACCTTCAACCGCGGCGACGTGGTGGAGTACGTCTGCTTTGAAGGCTACGTGGCGGTCGGGGACCCCGTCCTGCGCTGCTCGGCCGAAGGCGTCTGGATAGGCGGCGTGCCCCGGTGTCAGCCCTGCGTCTGCGCCCTCCCGCTCTTGAAATTCGGGGCGGTTCTGGGCCGCCGGCGCGCCTGCGGCGACCGGGTGGACTTCCGATGCGACGAGGGCTACTTGCTGTTGGGTCCGGCTCACGCCGTGTGCGAGGAGGGAGGTGTGTGGAGCCCCGGCGTCCCCGTGTGCGGCCGCGGCAGGTGCGCCGTCACCCCGCCCACCGTTCCCAACGGCGTTCTGCTGGGCGCCAGCGCCGCCTTCCCGGACACCGTGGTGTACAGGTGCAGGCCCGGCTACCGGCCCAGGGGTTTGCCGCACCTCTCGTGCGGCCGAGACGGCAAATGGGCCCAGCCCAGGATCCGCTGCGAGCCCGTGGGCTGCGGAGAACCGCCCGCCGTTGCTCATTCTCGAGTGGAAGGAGGGGCCTTTACCTTCCCCAACCGCGTCACCTACAGGTAAACTGCCGCCGAGCAATACTTTATTTGCCGCTTTCACACACACACACACACAGTTTGGACAATACGGTATTTCTTCTTTGGATGAGCCTAGCCAATTGTGAACATTTGATGGCAAAAAGGTTTCCACCAGATGGCGGCAAAACACCAGCCCAGATGCTCGCGAGGGTGGCACCAAAGGGAGCGCCAAAGATGCATGAAGAGCAGAGTACAGGTTGGGATGATCAAAAATCAATCCGTCATCTTTGCCTGAACCTTTTCACAGGTGTGAGGATGGCTACGAGCTGGCCACAGCCGCAGCGACTCTCTCCTGCCTCAGCGACGGCACTTGGTCCAAAGGCAGCGTCCGTTGCCGTCCCGTCCCCTGCCGCCTCCCCCCCGCCAATCACTCCATCCCCCACCTGGCCATCGCCGGACAGGAGCTCACTCCCGTCGGGGGCACGCTCGCCCTCTCCTGCCCGGCCGGCTTCTCCCTGCGAGGCTCGGCGATCGCCCAATGTCAGGTAGCAAACGTGCAAGTCCCGCGCCGCGCCGGGCCGGGCCGGACGGCTCGTGATCATCTCTTTTGCACAAAGATGGGCGGAAGCTGGTCCCCGAGCATCGCCTCGGCTGGGTGCGAGCCGACGGCGTGCGACGCGCCGCCTCCTCTGGCCAACGGTGTCCGCGAGGGGGACAGCTACAACTACGGAGATGTTGTCACCTACTCGTGCCTGCTCGGCTTCGACATCCAGGTTTGTGTAGGAGCGTCGGCCTTTTCCTGCTCGGTTGCTCAGACCGAACACAATAGATTTGATTTGATCAGCTGCAGCTCACCTGGTGGATTTTTGGGGCTCACTTTCTTCCCTGAATATCCATTTGAGCTTTTGAATTGAATATTTGGCCAGGCTTCTTCTTCCACTGTAATGCACTTTCACTTTTGGCCCCCTGGCCTGCAGTGATGTCATCCAATTGCGGCAAGTCACGTGATTTCCCCGCAGCTCTCATCGTTATGCTGAGCACGCAGAGCCATTTGATAAGAGACTTCCTTCCCTCTCTCTCGCGCCGTATTGATCTTATTGCAACATGAACTGCATAAACCGTGGGTGGGTGGGTGTTTGTTGAACTGGAGGCCCGGGGGCCAGTTACGGCCCGCCACATCATTTGATGTGGCCCGCCAAGACGAATTGTGCATCCACTTCATGTGTCAATACTCAAATTGCAAATTGCCTTTACTTAAAAAAAAAAAAAAAAAGAGAGATTGCTCAAGTTTTTATGACTATGCATCTTTTGAAAGATATTTCAGCCGTTGTTACTGGTCTCTGATTTCAAACACTTGTTATTCGTCAGTTTGTTGTGTACATATATCAGATATGGCCTTGACAGTCATAACGGCCCTCCGAGGGAAACTATGACAACAATGCGGCCTGCGACAAAAACCAGTTTGACACCCCTGGTGTAAACCAATGACACGAGTCCCCACCTCGACGTTTCAAGCGAGTCTCAGGACGTCACTGTTGAAGAAATAAACCAAATTCCCCTCTTTGTGACATTGGTACCAGGAGCACCTGGGTGAGGAAACGCGCTGGGCTGAACTTTAATGATGTCTTCCACAGGGGGACTCTGTTCAGACCTGCCAGGCGGACAAAACTTGGAGCGGTACTCGACCGGCCTGCCTCGGTAAGTCCGTAGAGACGAGCGTCGTCGTGGCCCGGTGTTTGTTGACGCGGCCCTGCGTGGTCTCCCCCCAGCGCGGTCCTGCGGGCCTCCCCCGACCGTCAAGAACGCGACGGTGCGGGCCACGGGAGAAACGTACCTGCGCAACGCCAGCTACGCGTGCCACGCCGGCCTGCGGCTGCTCGGCCCCGCCACGCTTGTCTGTCTGGCCAACGGCACCTGGAGCCTGCCCGTGCCTTCCTGCGAAGGTGAGCACCCGAAGGCGACATCGCCGCACAATTTCCCTGGTGCCCAACTGAATCTGGAGGCGCTCGGCTCGCTCGTTGAAGCCAAGGGCTCGGTTTTTCCACGAGTAGCTCTTGCCCGGCTTTGATCCGTTTGTATCAGCGCAGAGGCTGCGGGAGGGCTGCGCCGCTGCGGGCGCGGTCGTCGGGAGCGGCTCCTTTCATTCCCGCGCTGGCAAATTGACTCGAGGCACGTCTGTGAAAATAGAGTGCGGTGGACTCGGTCCGGCCCGGAGACTTTGTCCCGCCGCTGTCGAGGTCGGAGAACGGCGATGAGCGTGATGTGATTGTGTGATTTCAGCGGCTCGGGGCTGCGAGGGCCCCGAGCGGATGCTTCACGGCAAAGTTCAAGAGCACAACCTGATCACCGGGCGCGCTTTGGCCTTCGCCTGCGACCAAGGCTACAGCCTGGTGGGAGACGCCCTGGTCATGTGCATGGGGGGCAACACCTGGAGCTCGGCCTTCCCCGCTTGCCAGCGTGAGAAAGCCGGCGGCCGACGGACAAATTGCCAGCGCAAATGTTAAGCTCTCCTTTGTTTTGCAGCCAAAGCGTGCCCGACGCCTCCCGGCTGGAAGGACGGCCGCGCCGAGGGCCGCAACTTCTACGTGGGTCAGGCGGTGCGGGTCAACTGCCCGAAAGGCCAGCAGCCGAGAGGGGGCGGCGCCATCACGTGCAGGCCGGACCAGACCTGGAGCACCCCCAGCTCCGTGTGTGAAAGTACGTCCGCCGCTTCTACCTCACGTAGCGCACACACACACACACACACACACACGCACACGCACTGAAATGAATCAATCGTTTTGGGCGCTGTTCTATCTTTGTCCCAAATTGTTGCGCTATGAATAATTTCATATTTTGATGTCACCAGCTCGACCAATCAGAAATGAATCATCTGAATATGTCAGGAAAGCTGACTAGCGTAGCAAATGCAGCGAACCCCCGCTTCCTGGCGCAAAAGTAGTCCTTTGGCGCCGTCGGGCCCAAAGAACAATGTTGGAGTGAATTGCCCGCTTTCAAGAGCCCAAAAAAAAGAAGCGTCAAACATTTGAGCCAGGCTCATCTTTGGAGAACGATTGCTGCCCAAAGAAAATATAAAAAGGGCTTAAACCCCTCCTCTTGTTTTGTGCCTACGCTTTGATGCCAACCAATTGAGTCTGCACCAAAGGCTGACACGGACTCCAATGAGCCGCTTCCATAGCAACCATTGTCACGGTCTCCTTTGGTGGAGCTCAAGTGCCAAAGCGCGTCTCTGCTGTAGCGAGTAACCGCTGGGCTGTTGTACAGGGGTCTCCTGTGGCCCCCCCCTCCACGTGGCCCACGGGCTGGTTCGGGGAGCGGTCTTCCAGTTCGGGGACGTGGCCGCGTACTCGTGTTTTGGCGGCTACGCCATGGAGGGCGTCGGAAGGAGCCGCTGTCTGGAGAATGGCAGCTGGACGCCGCCTCCCACCTGCAGAGGTAGGGGGGGCTAGGTTTGTGTGTGGATGGCTACTCCTCGAAACTTTAAAAATGTGTCAGTCTGCAAAGAGTGCTTGCTTCAAGTTGATCATTTGGCACCAGATGAAGTTGGGGGTTTTTATATATAGGTTTGGCGGTATTACCAAACGCATCCAACAGAAACGTTTCTAAGCACCAAGATGGTCAAACAAATCATGTCATTTTGTCTAAAGTCGGTTAGCTTCATGCTAACGTATTAAGTGAAACCTCGTAGGCAGGTTACGGTCATTATAAAATATCGTAAAAACTGTTCCTGACAACCACGATATTCTGATGCGATTGCAATCACAATCAAATCATCCAATAAAAGTCCAAGTCGATAAGAGCAACATTATTGAGTGACTCCCATAAATGAGCAGTGTTGCAATCTGGCGAGGGTTCACTGTGCTGTGCTGTGCTGTGCTGTGCTGTGCTGTGTTGTGTTGTGTTGTGTTGTGTTGTGTTGTGTTGCGTTGCGTTGCGTTGCGTTGCGTTGTGGGAGTGGCAGTCATTCTGCAAGTCAGCCTGACAATTGCACACCTTTCATTCCTTCCCAGATCAGTCACAAACAACAATTTCAACACGTTTTGTGTCAGCTAGTATGAAAAAGAGTTGCGCTCCTGCACGCATTCTCACCTGTATGAAATGTGTGTGTGTGTCAGCTGTGTGTTGGCTGCCCTGCCAGAACGGAGGCGTGTGTCAAAGGCCCAACACCTGCGCTTGCCCGGAAGGATGGATGGGCCGACTCTGCGAGGAGCGTGAGTAGCTGAGTCATTCCCGACAAGGCCCATTTCTCACGCGCAATCACACATCGCACATGAGACCCCGCCCCGCACGACACCGAGTTGCCCGCCAGCGGTTTGGACATGTTGTGATTTTCCTTTCCGAGGTGAAGGAAGGGGCACGTGTGGGCACGGCCGCTTGTTCATCTCAGCGTGCCGTGCGACTTTGCCTTCTTGTCGCAACGGGACGTACCGACTAGCCATTTTGTCAACGTTTTGCAATCTGGAGGGGGAAATGTTGATTTGTTCAGTACGGCTTCTCCGGAATGTAGTCAAACAAGAAGCTGGTCACGTCTTTGTCCCTCTTTGAGCAGCCATCTGCATCCTGCCGTGCTTGAACGGAGGGCGCTGCGTGGCTCCCTACCAGTGCGAGTGTCCCGCCGGGTGGACGGGCACCCGCTGCCACAGCGGTGAGTGAGCGAGCGAGCGAGCGAGCAAGCGCGCATCGCCCGCGGCTTCTCATTTCTTGGCTGTGCGTTGGCAGCCGCGTGTTTGTCGCCTTGTCTGAACGGAGGCAGATGCATCAGGCCCAACCGGTGTCACTGCAGTCCGGGGTGGGGCGGACACGACTGCTCCAGGTAACGTTTGGCAGTGCAGAGCGACGGCAAAGCAGATCCGTAAAGATTTTCCTCTGTCGTTGAAGGAAACGGAGGTCGGGATACTATCACTTCTAAACATTTCTCTGGCCCCTGTTTGGAGGGGACTTCCTCACAAAGCATCTCCAGCAAAGCAAGAACCCGTTTGTAATATAAAGCTGTATTTTTTTTCATATTAAGAAACAACAGTATTGAACATACGCTGCTACACACACACACACACACACACACACTTGTACAAATGATGGATGTGTTTGTCCAGTCTATGTAAAGTAACTTTTTTAAAATGGAATTAAAGCATAAATGGCTGTATTTGCTTTTGACACACTTGGTAGGTGTGATGCATTTGCGATGACAAAAAGAGTCCCAAGTTCCCATTGATTCAATCCACAGCGAAAATCATTTCCGAGCAACTCGGGCCAAAGTTTTATTGAAGCGACGTTCTTGTCACTTGTTTCGACGCACACACAAGACATGCACTGAATTCATGCTGGGTGGAATAAAGATGGTTACTGTTGTTTACTTTGTGATTTGATCAATTCCTTGAGTTTTTCAACATTGGCCCCAGAGAGCTCAGCTTGCTGTCAAAAGTAGGAACAAAAACAGAACATTTCGGAATTTAAAATTCAACAAGATGACATCACAAATGTTAGGCTTACCCGCTTTCCATTCCTGTAACAGTGGAATGTGGGCATGCAGTTGATTTCGCATTTCATGCTCACTTCCTGAAAAGCACAAAGTCCAAGTCGGTCAAATACAATACAATTCATCCCTGATTTCAAAATAACAACAATAATAATTGTTGGAGCCAATTGAGTTTCCTTAGCTTCGATTCTTATTTGTGTTTAAGACTCGCTGGCCTTGGGCCATGGACTTTTATTTGACAAAGCCTTTGCTCAATAAATAGGCTGCTCCCACTTGGTAGTTAGTCTCGTTTAGACCAAGAAGGAAGATAGTAGTGACATCATTTTTTAGCGCTAAAAGGCCGTTTCAAGCTACTTCAAGCTCGTCATTTTTGGAATTTAGAAAACAAACTTTAGTTTACTTCTTGGAACCCTTTATGTTGAAACCTTAGTTGGATTACAAACAATTTGTATTTGCACCGGTGTGCCACCTGTTTGTTTGTTTGCCTGCCTGGCTGCCCACCTGCCTGCCTGCCCACCTGCCTGCCCGCCATTCCCCCTCCCCCCTCCCTTTCCTTGCTTGGCCTACCACCTTTGCCTGCCTGCCATTGCCTCTCTCCCTCGGCCTGCATGCCTGCTTGCCTCCATTTTGGACATTCTACCTCCATCTTCAAAAGGGTATGAGCAACAGCTGTACACAGTGTTTTAAGATAAGCGTGTGACAAGAACGATACAACATCGAACCTTTGAAATTTAAACTGAACTGTAATTGACACTCACAATGATAATAAAAGACGGCGAGCCTTGACACACAACAGGAAGTCGATGTAAAAGCTCAAGCTGGTAACGACACTTCAGCGGAGGACGTTTCGTCACTTTCCACATTACCGCAGCTAAAATGTTTGGCAAAGATTAGGGGGCTTTGACATTTTGCCTTCCTGCTTCTAGCGGGCGTACCTGACACTCATCCACATCCACTTTGAGGAAAATCACATCTGCGTAGTCCGGGTCATTCGCCGCTGCCTGCAAGGGAATCCACCCCCTTTAGTTGAGCCATCACGACGCACGACATTGAACAGGAGAGACATTGTTGGCTCACTTCAAAAGTAGGGCCGATCATTTTACAGGGTCCACACCAATGTGCTGTGAAGTCCACCACGATGAGCTTGTTTCCGCTGTTATTCAGGTAACCCTCAAACTCTTCCTGGGGAGCAGAAATGGGGGGGGGGGGGGGGGGGGGGTAATCGGAGCAGGGCAAACAATTCAACAGCACAAACGACCATTCGACTTGTCCCGCTGACCGCGAACGCAGCATGACGTCAGCATCAGGTGATGACCAGGTTTGAGCTCCGTTTGAACATAATTAGTCCTAAATTCGACGAAGGGAACATCGCTGAGGAAAAAACACCCTAAATCGAGCCAAGGCAACCACTCGAGTGAGACGAACGCAAAAGTTAATGAGGTGAGTTTGAAGAAAGAAAAACCAAATCACACATATTGTATGTAGCACATATTGTAGTTGACTCGTCAAGTTGTTTTTTGGAGGGGCAAATTACAGTAGCCCGTTTTCCCGCCTCATCAGCTCGACATTTTATTGAATCCGACGTTACTTTTCACCGATCCAAAATACTCCAATGTAACTTTGATTGTTGTCGTTAACGTCCTTTGGATTGGAATTGCGGTGTCCGGAAATGTAGGTGTGACGCCATCCTTGTTTGCCGAAGAATTAGCATTAGCTTCGATAGCCGGCCGGCCGGGCGGGCGTGCGGGCGGGCTCTGTCACGCCAATGCCCCCCCCCCCGCGAGTTAGCTACGTTAACTCTGCCCAATCGGTCACTATTTTCACTATTTTTAGCGATGTACCTTGAGCCTTTTTTATCGTTCTGTCGTTCTTTCTGCAACGATGTCGATTCGCGGTCCCGACCATTACTTCAGTGGTTAATGTTACAGCAGCAAAGTCCACACATAAGTGAACTGTTCCAACCTTCGAGCAAAGGGTGGGAACAATCGTGGAGACATGCCAAATGTCCATTCTATTCTATTCTATTCTATTCTATGATGATGGTTTGGGCTTACAAACACACGGAAACCGAGCCAACTTACCAAGCTTTCAATGTTGATCAAAACCATGGCGATTGTTGCTGGGGGAAATGGGCAAGGCAGCGAGCTCACTTTTGCAAAACGCTTGAAGGCTCAGTGGAAATGACTCGGTTTGGGTGCCGTTACGGCGCTTTGGACGCAACACGCTCCTCCCTGCGGCAAGCTCAACACAAGCACATGAGGAAGTCGTGTGATTTTTCAAAATACAAGTGGGAAGTGCAACCACCAAAATAAAGGTAGAGCGCTTACACGCACACGCCGAGAGCTTTTAAAAACAGACTCAACGTTTTATGAGCTTCATTCTGTTTTTCACATATTGTCAACCGAATCCACGCAATGGTGTTACGCTTCTAGACTATTTGTATCATTTGTGTTTTTCTCACGAACTGCACCCTACACGTGTAGTAGTAGCAAGATAGCTCACTATATGAAAGGACGGTGGTGCCCGACCAACCACATGACCAAGTGGTTCACTAACATTAATAAATGAAGAGCATCTTTGGTAACCGTGGCGACGAGGCTCTCGCGACCGCCATTCAGATTCAAATCAGGCAAAAATAAAGGGTTGGCACACTTGAGCGGGAGGCCTTCATCTTTAATCGCCGTGCTATTTCATTGGATTTAACAGACTGTCGGAGTAAGACGCGATAAATGCATCTTGTTTGAGCCAAACATATGGACCTTTTAGATTTATAATGGGTCTCTTCAGACCACAATAAAGTTTACCCCCACGTTTAGGAAATTGCTGATGTTCAGCTCTTTGTAATGTCAGTCTTGCGCCATTGTTTCTTTACTTGGTAGTCTATTGAATAGTTTATACAGTACCTTGGAATTTAAAATGATTTTAATATCACAAAAACCTGGGATCTGGGCAAGAATTTGGCTGCGTACTAGACCCCCCCCCCCAAGCTTGTGTCATCACACGCAAAAGACTTCAGGCTATCATTGCTGCCAATTGCATCATCAGTATTGCGAGGCTGCCAAAACTTGCACGTGATTTATTCCTTTTTAAATGCTCAATACGTCAGAGGGAAAAAGTTGCGTTGTCATTCTTGCGAGTTGTGTGGTTTCCATCACTCGGACTAATACTGACTGGTGTCTTCACATCAGACTGCCACGATAGCCTTGCCGATGTTTTCTCCTCGCAGCATTCCCATGAAAGCCGCCGGCATGTTTTCAAAGCCTTTGGTGACGTGTTCGTGGCTCTGCAGTTTACCCTGCAAGACGGAAACAAAAAGCAGCTGTTTGTTTGTTTGCGAGACGGAAACCAAAAGCAGCCGTTTGTTTGCAGGGAGGAACAATGGCGGCAAGTCCAACGGTGACGTGTTTTTCCTCCCTCCACAAACCTCTTTCAACCAGGCCATGAGCCTCCTGAGGGACTCTGGGTGCTTTGGTTCCCATCTGCTTTGCATGAAGCCCTCCATCTTGAGCTGCTTGACGATCATGGTCATTTGAGGATACGGGCCTGTCAGAGCGACAGATATAAGCTCAAAATGGCTCCCCACGGTGGGGCTCGCCAAAGTAAGGCCCGCGGGCCACATGAGGCCGCCACATTTTGTTCAGTTATATGCTAATCATGGCCTGGCCTAGTTCCCCCACAGATAGCAAAAATCCGCTTTTAAATGACCTTGGTGATAAATGTATTGACCAAAAAATGCAATTAAGTATTTTGTTGAAACTCTCCAAAGAGCAGAAATGACCAGGTTCCTCTCAAAGGGACGCTCAGTTTCTCAAAAGGACAATGTCGCCCTCTAGTGAAATTGCGTTCCTTTAAATGAAAACACAAGCGCGCGCGCGCGCGCGCGTGTACCTGTCTGCGCCTCGGTGTCATTGTAGGTGGATATACTTCCGCACACGGCGATTCTTCCAAAATCTTTCATCTGTGACATGGCGACGCTGGAGAAAGGGCCTCCCACCTGAAGAGTAGTCCTAAAAGTATGAGGAGCGACAGAAACGCGAGGGCAGGAAACGCGGTCGTCGGCTCACGTTTTCGAAAAAGCAGTCGTATCCGTCGGGAGCGGCCTTCCTCAGAGCTTCCTCCAGGGAGGCCACCGTTTTGTAGTTGAAGGCTTCGTCGAAGCCCAGCTCTCTGAGGAAGGCCACCTTGGCGTCGGAGCCCGCCGAAGCCACCACCTTGCAGCCCTTCATTTTGGCTATCTGCCCGGCCGCCGAGCCCACCGCCCCCGCCGCCGCGTTCACCAGCAACGTCTCGCCCGATTTCAGCTCCAGGACTTCTTCGATTCCGTACAGAGCGGTCAGCCTGGTGACCGAGAGGATGTGCAGTAGGTAAGGATCCGGCTCGCCTTTCTCCTTCAACGCTTGCAATAATACCGTCGAGTCGCAGTTGAACGATTGGATAGACGCCAGCTAGAAAGAGTTCTTTTGTGCCAGATACGGAACAAGAGTCGCCTTCTGTTCTTCGACTGCTGCTCCCACGTCGGCGTTGACGCAGCCTAACCTACACAACGTTTTGGTATCTTTCTCGTATGTGTGACTTGACGCTCCTCACTGGTTTCAACTTCAGCGTCACAGCTACAAAACGGCCGCGTTCACGTCACAGATGGAAGCTAACTCAACTGCACCTTTGTCTCGGCGGACACGTTCCATTTCGACTTTGCGCAATAGGTTGCGATGGAAGCGTGACTTGCTTTTGCGTTTGCTGCAAGGTGTTTGACAACAACTAACTTCATCCCTCCCTCCCTCCCTCCCTCCCTTCCTTACCCAGGCATGCCCACGATGCCAAGAGCCAAAGACAACGAAACGTCCCGAGGCCAATCGGGCATGACCGGGATGAGGTCGGAGCCGTCCGACACGGTGTGTGTTCTCCATCCGCCGCGGCCCACGACGTGGGCCCCTACAGGAAACGCTGCGTTTTTGCTCTGGATCACCCTACACGACAACAAAGCCAGGAGAACTTTGAAGACGTGAGTGACTCATCCTCAACATTGCCGTTCCATCCCAGTGAGTCAGTCTGTCCTGTTTGTTGCTCTGCGGCTGCACATGAGCATGATGCCGTCTCTCTGCTCCTTACTTGGCCACTTGAGTTCCGATCATCACGTCTCCTTCTTTCATGCGAACGCGGCTAAAAGGCCTGAGCAGACAGGAAGTGACTTTATTACATTTGGCAACGCAGACTTTCAAATCGCGTTAGAAAGAATTTGAAAGTAGGAAAGAAAAAACAAACAAGCAAACAAACATCCGATTGCAAATGATGAAACTGAAATCATGATTCTTCACAATAATTTGGTGTCAAACATCAGCAATAAATTCATTTGTATTCTAATCAATAATATAATATTTATATATTTTAAAATGTTACAAGATTTAAAAAATGTTTGAAAGTCTCCCTTGAATGGAACTTTTTAAAGCGGATTTCTTTTCACTGACCTCATGTACGGGTCAACACTCAGAAACAAGGCCTCCAAAAGCACCTCTGAAACAAAACAAACGGCAATAAGACGGAAAGACTGCAGTTTGATAGTTGAACGTGAAAACAACAACAAAATGGCCGTACGTCCATCTTTCGGCTCGGGGAGCTCCTCGGCTTTGAGCTGGAAGTCGCTTTCCTTGGGAAAGCCTTGGAAATATTTGCTCAGGGTCCACGTCTTAGCTCGAACCATGGTTGGACGTTTGGGTCAGCACCTGGATGGACCACGTTAAAATGTCATGCCGAAAATACGATCGGGGAGGTTGCCGTTTCGACCCGGGCTGGGCTGGGCCGGGCAAACGCAATGTTTATCAACGAGATGATTATTTCATGTTAGCAAGTCGTTGATGATAAAAATGACCATTTTAGATAAGCGTTCCACTCCAAATTGCGAATGATTGTTTGTTTTTCTCCGTGTGCCTTGCGATTGGCTTGCTACCGGTTCGGGGTGTCCCCCGCCTACTCCCCAAAGTCAGCCGGGATAGGCTCCGGCCAACCTCGGAAGGAGAAGCAATTTGGAAAATGGATGGATGAATATTGCTCATTCGTAAGCTACTTCACTGACGATAGAAAATAGTTACAATTTCAACGATTGTACATGCTTTTTCTTTCATAAAATATTTGGGCGATGAGCGATAAATGGATCGTACTTGCGATCAGGAAATAAGCATCATTTTGGTATCATAAACCGTTAATACGGTTTTTATCCAATTAGTTGTAATTAAAATACTCACAAGTACAATTTTAAAAAGAGCCTGAACAAAAATCACCAGTTTACATAAAATACAAAAGTGGTATGCGAAATAATTTGACGTTTGTCACTGTAATAAATAAGCTTTCCCACAATGAAGAACTTTGCCGTTAATTGAAAATCTAATTGCATTAATATTAAAAAAAAGATGGATTATGAATTTATGACAAAGCTCTTTTACACCGATTTAAACCTTTACCCTACGTATTTAGTTTTACCTACTCTGCAAATTACACGGCCCGACTGGCCTCTTCAAAAGCCCATGTGGCCCTTGAGAACAAAAGTCTGCACACCCTTGAGTTTAACTCGTGGTGTTCTTCATATCCCGTCTTCGAGCAAATATTCTCCGATGTGGAATGCAATTGTTGCCGAGTTCGTTTCAAGTGAATTCTTGAACTAAAAAAGACCGCGGGCGCATTTGGAGCGCTAGAACATGTGATTTAGCAGCTTCCTCGTAAAATTCATAAAGAAGAATACGTTTCAACTTTGCCATTCTCCCATACCAGTTATTGTCGACTGTAGGACGAGGACAGTAGGCACCCTTTCCAACTTGGGTATTGCGGAGATTTTAATGTGAGGCAGACTACGATCAAAGATGGGCGGAAACTTAAATGTTTGGCTCGCACGCGATTGGCTGAAAGCACGCGTGCGTCATCACGTCGACAGTGTCCCCTGTTGATGACGTTCAGGCTTAGGCGCGCCTTTCAAGTCCGCGGCCGCCTTCGAGTGGCCGCTTGCTAACCTGCGGGAAGGAACCCCGTTGAAATTGTGAGTTGTTTTTCATCACGTTGACATTTGGCGTATCTCTACAGCTATATTTTTCCCCGTTCTTTATTTTTGATGCTCGCTATGCTAAGAGGAAATACCAGGAAGCTGCCTTCTAATGTATGCTAGAAAGCTGGAGACACAGCCGTGGAGCCTTCTCTGCGAGATGGCGGAACAAGGTCTAACGCTCGTCTCCAGGATTCCTACTCTGTGATCGGACGTGGCAGTCTTCAATGAAATCAACTCATTTGTGCAAAGAGTGTCTTAGAGAAGGGAAAAGAAAGCAAGCTAAAGGCATACCTCAAGCTACCTTGCTAATCCCATGTCCCAAAGAGACATTTGCCGTTTCTCATTCCTCAATCACCAACGCAACAAAATAGAACGGTAATAGAAAAATGATTACATTTATGGAACAAGATGTTTAGCCTCAGCGCCACAAGAAGACCTCGTGTGCCGCACGTCGGTTGGCTCTGTTGTTTTTAAATGTGCTGGACAGGATTGGAGGGAAAAACTCAAGTTAACAAGCCTTTGTTCCCTTCCAGTTCTACAACAACAACAAGATAAGCGAGCGCCATGTTAAGCGGTGGGCATTTTGTGGAGGCCATGGCTCGACTGGGCTATCCCGACGCAGCCTCTCTGGAGCCCTCCGAGTTCGACTGGATGTTCAACGGTTCTCCGGAAAACCTGCACTTCTTGCGTTTTGTCTGTCAGAGCCTGAACCAGAGCAATGTTTTGACCACAGAGGAAGTGCAGACTTATCGAGAGCTCCAGAAGTCCGGCGTGCCCGTCTTGGACCAAGCAGCCTTAGACAAGGTCCTTAAAACCATCGGACCGTTCAAAGAGAGCAGTTCAGCCGAAGAGTGTGCCACTGTGGAAGATTTGGAAGCGGAGTTTCAGGCGTTGATGAAGGAGAAGGCTCTGAAGCAGCAGCGCCTCAAGAGGCTGCAGGCCGTGGCCGCTTCCGGTGCGGATGCGGACCTCCGGCTCGCCGCCGAACTGGAACGGGCTGCGTCCCAGCTAAAGGAGGCTAGCGCTTCTCTCGAAGCCGAGAACGCCAACACCAACGCTGAGCTCCAAAGCCTCGCAGACAAGGCGGGCGAGCTGACGTCGCACCTCCCCGTTCAGCCGGAAGCGGCGGCGCACGCATCCGCCGGCCGAAAGCGCGAGCCTCTTCTTTCTCAGCTCTCTCTGAATCTGTATCTTCGCCAAGAGGAGCTCAACACCAAAACGCTCGCCGCTTTCGCTCGGAATCACTTCTTCGCGGACCTTGTTGATACCTCCTCCTCAGAAAGTTTCCAGGGGTTGGACCTCAGCTCTTGTCAAGGAAAAGAGAAAGAGGAGAATAAGAAAAAGAGTGAAGCGGCGCAAAAGAGGACCCATGTGGCCAGACTTGAGTTGGTGCACATCACGACCCAGCACCAACTGATGCAAGCCACAGCAGAGGAGGCGAGCGTCAAGGCCGGGCGCGACTGGCTTTCCGAGACGTTGGCGAGCGTCCAGGTAAACGCGGAGCGCCGCGACAAGAACGTATGGGACGATTCGGTGCGTGGGCGTCCGTCACCTCTCGTGTCGACCGCTTTACCCCAGCAGCGTATCGCCAACCCGGCCTCGCTTCGTGTGCGCGAGCTGGCGTCTCGGATGGAATTGCAAGCCGTGGAGGCGGAGACGGAAGTTCAGCTCCGCGGACCGGTGCCCCCGGTCCTTCGGGAGTCCGCCCGGCTGTTGGTCGTGCCGGTGCTGAAGGCAGACTTGGCCCTGCAACTGGCTCTACAGAGCGATCTCGCCAGCCAACTGGATGAGGTTTGTGAACACAAGGACCTCTCGTGTTTGCACTCCAGCCGTCTTCCAAAGGACCAGATCAAATATGATGAAGGCTGCGGATTGGCAAGCCATCGACTAGCCCTTTTGTAATGCTTTGGGATCCATACCCTGATTTATAAAAATACAGACAAATTTGGCAGCTGTCTCGTTAGCTTCAGTGACTCTCCCCTGTGCCGGTGACATGAAAAAACAATAAATGGCTGTCAAATGTCTTACCAGGTACGTGATCATCTCCTCCGCCAGAAGGCCTCCTTCGACGTCCTGCGCTTGGCTCAGCAGATTGAGTTACGAGAGTGGCGAGCGTGCCTGAATCATCTAGCAAACGTCAACGGCAGGCTTGTCGAAGAACGCGACGCCACGTCCCTCAGATTGGGCGCTCTGGCGCATCCCGAGTTGGCGTTAAACACCAGGCCGAACCCCATCGTCACCAGCAAGGACGCCACGTTCCGCAGGTAACGCGTCGAAGCAACGTTCTTGCACCCTGGTTAGCCAGGCCTTTTGCATCATCTTGTACGTGTTGCCCAATTTTTGCACTGTAAACACTCAGCTATGAGCTGGAGCATAAAAACAGTGCGTCCACTGTGGGCGTTGCGGCTCGCCATTGTTAGCCGTTTCTTCCTGAAAGGATTTTGATTGAAGGTACAAAATGGTCTGCAGATGGCAGCAAAGCACCATTTTTTTTTTTTTTTTTATTTAAACAAAACTTCATCTCCATCATACTTTGTAGTGACTACTAGATTTCACAATATGGTGGCAAAGGGCTATTTTTCACAGCTCCTTGATACCGAGACGGCGTCAAAGTAGGATGTTATAAGTCCGAGTTTTGGGACCCAGCTCGCACAACGCTTAGGCTTCAGTAACGGAGCAGTCTTCTCATTTTCCCCCTCAGACTCCTGCGGCTCCTCCTCGAGCACCATTCGTCCCGTGGGAGAGTAGAACCTTTTCAGACGTACGAGGCGCTCAAGCAGGCTGCTTGCGGCTTGGCAAACGACCTCCGGGCGTCCCATCAAGCGCTGACGGCGGCCAGCCGGGACCAGGACTTCACAGTGGCTCAGGTTCAGGGCCACTGCGAGGCCCTTCGCGAGGCCGTGTCCTTGGAGTTCCAGGAGCTGCGTGTAAGTTGTCAGCGTGTGGCCACTGCTGACCGGGAGCTGCTGCGCCCCCATGCACAGGTGGGTTGCTTTTGTTCGATGTTCTCCTGCTGCGCCCCCATGCACAGGTGGGTTGCTTTTGTTCGATGTTCTCCTCCTCACCACCAAACAGCAGTGCATTGCGGACCAAATCTGCATGTGAGAGTTTGACCGTTTGTGCATATACAGTAGTAAGCTGGTGGCACATTGCGCTTCCTCTTTTGAGCCACATTCAAAATCCCAAAAGCTAGAACACTTATGTCACATGTTTAATGGCCATCCTCTGCCCACAGGAGTTGATGGAAAAACTCCGAGAAGCAGAATCGTGTTTGGAGCGTTTACAAGAAGCCGTCCATGAAATCAAAGGCAAGATCAACACGAAGCACCTCCAGCTGGAGTGCAATTCCCTCCTCAGACACGAGAGAGAGCTCTACATCCGCTTCCACTTGGATGTCCAACTCCTGCAGAGCGCACTTGAGGACCTGGAGCGCAGAAGGCTCCTGACGAGCAGACGCGAATAGACCAATGGAAAACGTTGTCGAAATAAAGAATTATTCAAAGAAATTGACAGTTTGAAATTTTTCACATCATGTTCCATCCATCCATCCATATTTTTATATATCTAGTTTTGCAACAGCGTGACAACGTCCTTGTGTTTTTGACGTGTCGGTAATAAAGGTGCATTTGAATTCTGTTGTAGATCAAAATCAACAAACAAAAGCACAGACAAGATGGAGAAAGCCAGCACCGGAACCCTGTCCGTCGTCGAGCGGGAGCTCTTGGATTTTCTGCAGGCCGAGTTGGAAGAAATCGACCAAGGTCAGAGTGAGATGTGAAGCTATTGCAGATGGTGTCCAAACTTTGATTCTTTGTGTCTTCTCCCCGTTGAGTCGCTGTCTGCACTCGCTGCATTCGATATTTTCCTTCTCTTTCGGTACTTGAAATATGACGAGAAATGGCTTTGTTGTCCAAAAGTAACGACGGAAGAACAAGCGCCAATCAAGCTTTTGCGTGCGCAGTAAAAGTGAACCTGGCTAATACTTTGAAACACAGTGCAAGGTAGCTTTGAATTGTTTCTTCCCTTGATACGTATTTAAAAGCTGCATTTTATGGTCACTGGGATTAGGGTTACTTATATGTGTTTGATGATCGGAATCACAGAAACTGCAAAAGAGCAACAAAATGCGCTAATAATATTTCAGTGTACTGTACACAGTGCTGCACGGAGGGACGGACGGACGGACGGAGACTGCTTGTACTCTGGAGAGAGATGTGAAGCTTAATGATTATTTCTGGTTCTTCATTGATTGCGCTTAGGTCCCGATTCTGCCTTTGGAGAAATACAGGCGGGAATGCATCCGAGCATCCAAAGGGAGGCTGCGACTCCCGGCCCTGTGGTCGCGCAATGGTAAGTGACAAATGCATTTTTGGATGTCATGACGACAACAGCAAAAAAAAAAAAAATGTCATCGGTGCCCAGCAGCGGCGCAACTGGGGCGCGTGTCCTCGGCAGCAATCCTCCAAAGGACGGCAACGGCGGCGGTGATGTCGAGCTCGATCGGACGCGGCCCGACGCAGGGATGGATTCACGGAATCAGGGTGCCGACTTGGGTTACTCTTGGATAGATGAACTCATCCGAGACCAATCCGAGACGGTCACTTGGCCAATTGCCGACTGGGAAGACGACGCGGTACCAATCGTCCGGCCTCCGGGAGCAGACCTGGATGAAGCTCCACCGAGTGCAAGCGTGATGATGGGAGAGACGGACCCTATGAGCTGTGGCGCAATTAGCCGGAGTGCTCCTCCTGATGTTGAGGGCAATGACCTCTTCACCTTGCGCATCAGGGAGGACGCCGCCACCTCTGACTATCAGATCACCACCGACTTCGGGAAACCTTCAGCGGACGTGGAGATGGCTTTGTCTCTGGATCTTTTTGAGGGCTTGACTTGGCCAGGTTACGACGGCGAGGATGCCGAGAAAACGAGCACGTCTCTAGAGAGTGCGCGTAAGCCTAAGGAAGAGAGCCAGCCTGGGTGTAGTTTCATGATTAGAGATGCACCACCCAGTGGTGACGCTTCCAAGGCCGACGCCAAATCCCCCTCCAGAGAACAACTGGCAGACTGCACCAACTTGATGGAGACTCGCTCTCATAGCAATACGGGTAAGCGTGTCTTCTGGCGTATGCACGTCCCCCGCTTGCCGACAAACCCGCGCTGACCTCCTCTGTTAATTTCAGGGAAGCCGCAGAGAGACCGCTACTCACCGAGAAGACTGCTGAAAAGAAGCCGAGTGAGGACTTGGGGCTGTTTTACAGAAGTGTCATTCAAAATGGCCGCTTTGAAAAAGACTGGGGTTTTATTTGCAGAATGCGCGAGAAGTAGACTTGAAGTACTTTGCATTTCCACTTTTCAGAAGTCCCAGCACGGATGAAAATACTCTGGTCGAAGGCAGTCGTGCGCTCATATCATTCTGCTTTTCAGAAGACCTCCTCCTCGAAGCAGAAGAGCAAGTCGCTGCGCTCTGAAAATGCGATGAAGCCGCGCCAATCATCTTGGGGGAAGTCCAACCGTCTGTCGTCACCAGCCACTGGCACTCGGAGGCCTAAACAGCAGCCGACCTCCGCTCGCCGTGCCGGCCGGGAAACCCGACAAAGCGGGGGCGGCGGCGGCGCCTGCGCCGGCACCTCTGAAATGAAGTGGCCGCTGGCAATTTTGGCCGGGGTCCCTAAGGTGAAGAGCACCGAGACGCTGAGCCCAGATGAGAAAATGCAGATGATGGCAAACATTGAGCAGGCTCAGGCGCTCCTGCTTACCCTGGTGTACCAAGATGGTGGCACGCAGCTCCAGTCAGAAGAGGTCAGCAAACGTGTTCCTTCTCGAGCCGGGCGATACGCCCTGAAAAAGCTCACATTTGCCCTTGATGCGTCCCTCCGCTAGAGTCCACCCAATCTCACGCAGCCGGTGTGCGGCCTCCTCCTACTTCTCATCAATGACGTGGACGGCTGCCACGGGAGGCGCTCGCTCGGCCAAAACGACCTCCTGCTCTACCACAGACTGGACCGCGACCCGCCGCAGGCCCAAGAGCAGATTTTCACCAGGTACCGGCTTTGTCTGTGCGTGGGCGCGTGTCAGCGGTCCGTCCATTTTGCCTTTTGTACAGAGACGTGCTGCAGCGGCTGCCCTCGCGAGCCGGTGTCACCGTGTGCTACAGAGCCAAGGAATGGCTGAGCACGGCTCTGCGCTTGTGCAGACAGCACCTCAGCTGGAAACAAGGTACGTAGCGCAAACAACGACTCAAAGCGAATCATAGAATCCACACAGCAGTTACGACAGACAACGTTGCCAAAGGTTAGGCCAGTGGTTCTTAACCTTGTTGGAGGGACCGAACCCCACCAGTTTCATATGCACATTCATTGAGCCCCTCGTTGGCGAGTTGTTATTATTATTGTTGTTTGCAATTCAAGACATAGATGTTTTTTACCGGTGTACAAAATGAGCCGTGCGTGAAGATCACCTTGTTCAACGAACAAAACCAACACAATGCGTGAACTCACGGCAAATTACATACTGGCAAATCAGAATTTACACAATATATCAGGTTTGTTCGGACCTCCTCGGTGGAGTCTCTGTCGAACCCCTGAGACCGACTCACCGAACCCCTAGGGTTCGATCGAACCCAGGTTAAGAACCGCTGGGTTCGGCTCTGCGTCACTACGGACATAAAAACGCTGAGAAAGTTGAAGGACATAGTTTGTCCGAATAAAAACTTGTCCAATCTTTCCCCAAATAGAAAGCTTATGATTATAAAGTCCAAATTGAACAAAGGGAGAGCGGGAGTCGTATTTTTCGAGAGGTGACCTTGAAAGCCATAGCTTTGGCTTGCAACGTGACACCGGTCGTCCCGAAAACGAGAGCTCACCGTCAAAAATCGCCGCAAAGTAGGTACGTTCTAAGGAGAGACTTGCAAATGTCCGTTAGGGTGATGGCCGGTTGGGCATCATTCCGTGTCAACTGGCCCACCGCTCCTCACCACTGGTGTGTCCTTCATTTAGCCTTTCTCTTTCGTCCAGTGTCGGGCTGCCGTATCCTGGACCCTCAGGTGTCGGGCTGGCTCCTGGACCCCGAAGATCCTTGCTCCTGCTACCCAGACCTCTTTCGGAAACACACCCGCAAAAGCCTGCCCCCCGCGACGCCGGCCACTGTACGTAAGCCTCTCGAGGCGCATCTCGTCGTTGTGAGCCGCACTGTCATTTTGCGCCTGTGTCCCAGGTCTTGTTGGAACTCTATTCCCTCTACTGCTTGAACGAGAAGCTTTGTGCTGAAATACGGGTACAAAGACTCGCTCTCTCTCTCTGTCTCTCTCTCGCTCACTTGGACGGCGGGTCGCAAACGCTCATGCGCTTTGCTCACCTGTGCTTCCAGTCCCAAAGCCTTTGGAGCATCTACTCGGACGTTGAGCTGAAAATGATTCCGGTTCTAGCAGGTGATTGACTCATTCACGTCCTTTGGGGCTCCCCGACGCAACAAATAGCCGCTAATACGAATGGCGACAGCTGGACACGCAACGCAGTTTGATTGCACGCCTTGCCGTCCGGTGCGGCGCGGCGCGGCGCGGCGGCATTTGTTTCTTGCACAGACGCGCACATACGGAATCTCCTGTTCCTTGACAAAATGACGTAGGGCACGCTTCAAGCTCAAAGACGAGAAAAATGACAGGCAGAAAGGTTATCTGAATGGATGGAAAGATCCACACACTTACTCCATATTCCTTCCGAAAGACCGTTGCGACAATTACTCGACATCAGTTTCCGTACAAAAATCAATGTTCAGTTCTGGGGAGCAATGAAGAGAAATTGCTTGTTATTGGGCTGGCTCTCCAATGATCCCAGAGTTGTGAAAGCTGCTTGTACTCTTTCAGCCATGGAGAGCCAGCGCATCCAGATGGACACGGACGCTTTGATGCATCTGTCGGACCTGCTCGAGGTAGGCGGCCAAAAGCCTTTGGCGCGGCCGGCCATCGTCCGCCTCGTCTCCTTTTCTCGTTTATTTTTCGCAAACAGGGTGACAATTCCAAGCACGCGTCGAGAAGGAGCATGAGCTGTACGCTTCGGCCAACTTGCTGAGTCGTGCGTGTGCGTGTGTTTGCGCAAGTCTCCCCCCGCGTGTTGTTTGCAACCGAGCGGTCGAGGTCGGCGACGCTCGTGCCGCTGAGGCTGCTTGTATTTGGGTGGCCATGTGTTGAATGCGTTGCGCTTTTAAATATGAAGGAGACACACGTTTTCCATTTGGGGCTCAGGTCGGAAATGTCTCCAACACAACACAAAAGCTCTTTTCGTCATAAAAAAACTCAAGGACCCATGGGGGGAATTTTTGTTTGGCCTATGCTCCACGTGGGTTCGAGGCTCAGTGGCGCGCGGTTGTCACTCGTATTGTTGTTTTTCTTTCACATTGCTGTCTCCGGCAGAGGAAGATGAACCATTTGGAGAAGGCCGCAAATGTAGCCGCAGGACAAGATTTCCTCATGACCAGCCCCATCCAGATCCGTCACGTCAGTAACTCCCTATGTGCTCTGCACTGGCTTTTTGACTGTTGGTTTGCATGACTGGATAACCAACCCAATATGATTTAAGTATAGTACATTTACACATAAGACCAATGTAAAAAAAAAAAAAAAAAAATCATCAATCCATTTATTTATTTTATTCCCCCCTCAGTTTTAAAGCGAAACAATACTTACAAACGTGTGCAAAGTGTTGCAAAACAGCGTTGCGCCTGACACCCAAAAATGCCATTTGATTTGTTTGTGTTTTTTTAGACTGAATTTTAGTAGGCCAAATGAATATTGGTAGCAGCCGTTGTTTTGATGTTCTTTCTCAATTTTACAGGTTCTTTTTAAGAAACTGCGTCTACAAGAGCACTTCAAGAAGAAGCGTCCCCAGTGCAAGAAGGAGACGGCATCAGCTAAAACGGTAGAGGCCAACTCTGCGTTTGTAAACGGGGGGAAAAAAAGTGTGCAAAATGCTTTTCGGAAGATGAACCCCCTCCCCTGTCTTTGCTGCAGTTGCAGATGTACCAAGACGTGCATCCGCTACCCAAGATTATTCAGGAGTACAGAGAGGTGGGTCATGAGCGCGTCAGAACATTTTCCCCCCTTACCGTAAAAAACGTCCGCATTGTGTCCTCCAGGTGAAACGAGCCAAATCCAACTTTGTCGACGATACGTACGTGCACATGCTGACTAAGGTGAGGGAGTCGCTTTGATTGCCGGCGTAAACAAAGCCGATCCCTTCCGGCTCACGCTGCAAAACTCCACAGGGCCACTTCTCCGCAAAATGGTCGCAGACCAGCGTCGTCACCGGCAGACTCTGCTCAGCAAACCCAGTAGGTGCAGAAAGCGTCGCTATCCGCTACGCCGGCGCTTTGCCCATGAAACGTGTATATGGTCTTTTTTGCTCATCAACCGCTTGATGTGAGCAAAGGGGGGGGGGGGGAAGACTGGCATAGCTGACGCAATCCAAAAAACGGGAATCATCGGATTCGGCGGGGCATTCTTGATATTGATCTCATTTCTTTTGTTTCTCGCCGCCCAAATAAATGGGCAGGATTGAAACGACGAGAAATAATACCACAGCAATTGAGCGCGACATACGGTAGTGTTCGGTCTTTTCAAGTCAAAGTCTGCTTTATTGTCAATTTCTTCACATGCCAAGATCTATCTATCTGTCTGTCTGTCTGTCTGTCTGTCTGTCTGTCTGTCTGTCTGTCTATCTATCTATCTATCTATCTATCACTGTCCCACAGTGACAAGACTTAGTACACAATATACAAACAAGTAAAGAACACAAAAAAGAATTATCTTTACAAACCCTAACGCCCTCCCCCCGAGCTTCCGCCCTCTCCTGCTTGATCTGTTTTTAGATCCCGCAGAAGTGTACCCGCTACTGTATTGCCCTGAGTCATAGTGGCCACAACGTTCCAGTTGCGAGCTCAGCACCTCTCTTACTGCCAGTGCGGAGTTTACTTTTGTAATCGCCACGTGAAGCAAATGCCAACGTGTGTGGGTTTTTTTTTTGTTTTGTTTTTTTCCCCCCTGAGCATATGCTCCACGACGAGTCGATGGGACCAAATCGCCCGACACCACTTGAGCTGCGTCTGTTCAACAAGGTCCTCGCAGTCAGCTTTCCGTTTGTGTCTCTCTTTGACGCCTCTGTGTGAGCAGCCATTTGCCGTGTCGCACATTTGCACTTTGTTGCCCACGCCCCGCCTCTGCGGTCCTTTTCGCCGACCCTGCCTCGGTCACTCCCTCCCTATGTCTGCTGAATAATAAATGAGGTGCGGAAGCCGAGAATTTCTTCCTTGGGCCTTTTCCCCCGGATGGTCTCTTTTGTGCGCAAACGCTAGGCGCGGGGAGATCACGATTGATTGGGAATTGCAGCCCGAGTTCCGCTCGGCGCGACCCATTGCTTTTCTCTTTTGCTCCCTTGGCAGCAAAATAGCTACCCTTGTAAATACGTGACCACGCGGTGTCCAGGCCGATGATTAGCGCGCCTTTGCTGCTATTTCAAGCGGCGTCGCAATCATCCAGTGGGGTCTTCCAGTGCCGCTTGTGCGCTCGCTCTCAAAGACGCCGTTTCCTTGCCCCGAGCCATCCTCTGAAATATGACCAGCGTGTCAGTTGGCTTCATTTTGAAATCTCAATCAAATTCAACCCAATCACACGGCTATTAGAGACAAGTCTGCATTTGCCTGTGTTGCATACTCACCGTTTTGTTTGTACCCATCTAGAACTTTGACGCCGTTCCGAGCGAGCCGCTTAAGATCGCCCTGATGCCACGCGGCCAAGGTAAGCAAGGAGCACACTGGCCACGCCGGCTGAGAATTCTCCATGGATTGAGTATGTTTCTGAAATGTGACTCCATCCTAAAATGGCAGCCAAGGCGAGTGACGCCGCGCAGTGATTTTGCCAACAGCGGACTGACCTGTTCACAAAGCGTTCCCTCCATCTGTCGACGCGGCGGCCGCATTGCAGGGCCGCCCGCGCCGCTCCCTTTTTCTCTACGTACGGCCGTTGCTAACGTCATCACCTCGGCCAAAGCTGCTTGTCATCAAATCCTGCTCCTTGCCTTGCCTTGCCTTGCCTTGCCTTGCCTTGCCTTGCCTTGCCTTGCCTGCTTGTCATCAAATCCTGCTCCTTGCCTTGCCTTGCCTTGCCTTGCCTTGCCTTGCCTTGCCTCGCCTCGCCTCGCCTCGCCTCGCCTCGCCTCGCCTCGCCTCGCCTCGCCTCGCCTCGCCTCGCCTCGCCTCGCCTCGCCTCGCCTCGCCTCGCCTCGCCTCGCCTCGCCTCGCCTCGCCTCGCCTCGCCTCGCCTCGCCTCGCCTCGCCTCGCCTCGCCTCGCCTCGCCTCGCCTCGCCTCGCCTCGCCTCGCCTCGCCTCGCCTCGCCTCGCCTCGCCTCGCCTCGCCTCTCCTCTCCTCTCCTCTCCTCTCCT
Organism: Syngnathus floridae; assembly: GCF_059516105.1. Lineage (NCBI taxonomy): Eukaryota > Metazoa > Chordata > Actinopteri > Syngnathiformes > Syngnathidae > Syngnathus > Syngnathus floridae. Next base: position 475,483 of record NC_142413.1, on the reverse strand, counting down.
CTCCTCTCCTCACGTCCGCTCTGGACTGACTTGTTTTGCTGTCGCGGCCGGCGTAGGACGCGGCGGCAACGTCCGCTACGGATGAAAACAATTGCTGTGACCGTTTGATTCAATCGCCGCTGCCGCTAGTTCAAACCCCGGTTGAAAAGGAGCAAAATTGTTTGCTCCACCCGAGCCGATTCAAATACGGACAGACAGCTGAAAATGAGACTTGAATGCACTTCACTTTCCCACTGTGACTTTGTTCTGCGCAGGAAGCGACCCGGCTGTGACCAGTGTTGATCCTCGTGCCGTGTACGTCTCGGAGGAAGGCTGGACCTTTGTCGCCGCAGGTGAAGTACCAATACAACCTACGTCGGCCGGCGCGCTCTTCTGCTTTGTAACGAAAGAATTTAGCCCATTTTGCGAGCGCCCGACGACCACATTGTCCAAGCGTAGGATGCAAAGGAGCACAATTCCGTGAAATCACCGTCCGAGAGTGATGGACCGAGAGGCTCGTCGGTACTCCGCCCGGTTAGAGAGGATCGCGCGGAGGGAGGGAATCCCACTTCTGAACGGGACCGGTCGGACGTGCTCGTCCTTTGGCCGCAAAATGGCCACCCGCCACGGCTCGTTCCTTCACCGACCGAGCACTTGATTCGCTGTATGTATTTAGTATTGTGAGCATTTTACTGACAAATGACCGAACCCAAACAACGGTAATCGTCATCGTACTTGAAATACAGTAATCCCTAGTTTATGGCGGATAATCGGCTCCGAGAGCACCCGCGATAGATGGAAATGCGCAAAGTAGCGTTAGCCTCTCATTTTAAACATCCATCCATTTGGCTGAAATGAACATGTGCTCGTGTTCTTTTCAGGCTTCTGCCAGCTGGAGCTGCGACTCCTGGCTCACTTCTCCGGCGACCGCAAGCTCGTCCACCTTTTTCGTGACGCCGAGGCCGACGCCTATGCTCTTTTAGCCTCTGAATGGTGGGTCGGACACACACACACGAGAAGGTTCTGGAAGTGTGTTATTTCCAAGCGGCGTTTCAAAGGTCTCTGCGCAGCCTGCTCAGCAGCCTTTTTCTAATGGCTCATCTGCCAATTGAAGTCCCCATCAATTTGGTTTCTTTGTACTTGTGCGGGATTTTGCCAAATCTACTTTGAGCGTTCCAGCTGTGACGGGCTCCGGTCGGGCTGCTCGTCCTCGTTTTGAGGTCACTCGGCCTTGAGCCTTGACAACGTTCGGAGGTCTTTTTATTTGCCCGCCCTGTCGGAGGCTCCGACCTCTCTGTCTGTCCCTGATGACTTTCCATAATCGACGCGTTCCTTCGTCAGAAGGAGATAACGTATACTTGAGTCACGTTAACATTTGATTCCTGATGTGCTGTCATTCATAGGCATCTTCACCTCGTCTTTTATTCAGGGCGCACGAGCGCGCGGCGTCGTCAGAGGACAGGGAACAAGCCAGGCGCATCGTGTCCTCCATTTTGTATGGGAAAGGTTAGTACCGACGACCTCGATGTTCAACTCATTCGCGCCAGGAATGAGCTGGAGCTCATCCCGACTGAGCTTCAGCTAAAAGGTGAGGTACGTCCTGACTGTGGAAGCAAACGGCAAACTCAGAAGGTGGCAAATGTAGGCATCAAAAAAGAGAAGCTAAATAGACAGTGCTCAGCCTCAACCGGAAAGTCCCCGGTGGAGGGATGCGTTGCCATGGAGACGGAATACAAAGATGAAGCGTCATTGGGCCGGGCAGATCTGTGCCACGAGCTATTCCCGAGCACAAAGCTCGACATCGCGGCCGTAAACTTCAACCCTCTCGATGGGCGGCACTTTGGCTAATATTGACCGTCCTGACAAGCAAGTAGGAACTTGCTTTATTGTCAAGCTAAACAGACAGAAGCGAGGAGAATCGAAAGGACACGTGGAGCCACTTCGCTCAATGCTAGCAAACAATGCAACGTGCCTTCGCTAGCAACGGCTAGCATCTGCCAAATGCATATCTGGAGCAGCACAAGTAAACAGACCAAATAGCACCCTTCTGATTGATTAGCCGGGCGCCAATCGTCATACATAATGCAGAATATCTAATCCAACGCTGGAGGAGTTTAACGGACGCTACCGGAATTTCTGACAGCAGCCCATCCCTGTCCGTGCCCCTCCACAGGGCGCGATTGCCTGGCCAACACCATGGGCGTGACAATGTCGGCGGCCCACCGATTCCAAGACGACTTCTTCCTGGAATTCCCCAAAGTGAAGGCGTTCACGCTGAGCGTTCTCCGGCAGGGCCGCAAACAAGGTACGTCGGGCGTTCTCCCCCGAGGTGAGGAAATGAATGCACCCGCTTTGGCCGAGGGAGGAAATGAATGCGCTCGCGTCGGCCAGAACAAGAGCAACGGCGGCGGCGGCGGCGGCGGCAGCTCAATACGCTTTACTGCGTATTAGACTTGAACTGCACACGCAGCACAGCCGCCGAGACGCTTGACTCGCAAAATACGGCGCCTAACAAAAGGGTGGCAACAATCTTTCTTCTTAATTACAAATCGAGTGGAAGCACGTTGCCGGGGCGCTCCACGCATCTGCCGCACAGTGGATTTGAACGGTCTGCTTTTTTCGTGCGCCCCTTGCAAACATCACATCAACCAAAGAACAAGCGAGCCGTGGCCGTGGCCGTGGCCGTGGCCGTGTGATGACGTGTTCAGTCGGTGGCAAAATGCTGGGCGCCAGAGATGCTAGACTAAAAAAGAAAAGTGGGCCCTCCTGCTGAATCTGCAAACGCAATCTTACCCTGGCGAGCTGACCCGCATGTAATATTTGATTCGCTCCGGTTGGCTTTTCACGGACAATAAAGCACAACGTAATCTTCGCCACGCAACCCACCCCAAAACCGGGAATGCCTTTCGTCTTAAAAGTAGAGCAGTCCAAATATTGATGGTATCCATATTATTTGGGGAGTGAAAGCACAATTAGTTGATGTATTCATCGAAATGGTTCAGCCCTAGTCATTGTCGGCCCCGCTTGTGAGATTCTCAGGCGTGAGAGTGTGGAAATCCCGTTTGGTCGGCACACGTGCACTTGCGTGGATTCTATGCAGGGGCAGCCTATTGCAAGCCGCCGCCGTCGCTCACACGGATAGAGCGGCCTCAAAGCGCCCATCCCCCCCCCCCCCCCCCCCCCCCCACCAAGCGCCACTGGGCCTCAACGGCAGGCACAAAGGTCACCGTGCCAGTTGTCAGGGGGTCAGCGGAGGGGTTTTGTGTGGGCCCAAAGCGGTTGTGAGCTCACTTCCTACGTATTTGATGGCAAGAGGGCCATTCAGGTTCCGTGCCCCGGATGACTTTCCTCACAGTAAGGGATACTGCAGGGATTTAGTGGCAAAGCCGTGGCCATTGTCCCGCGATCGGAATGTACGGCTCTGCTGTGTGTCCCAATGGCCGCACAGCTGCTGCATGTGTGTTACGGTGGTGGGAAGCGACACCAGTTGTGTCATCATTGTGCACAGAGGCAGAAGCGCTGCTTGCACTCCTATACGGTTCCTATACAGCCAGCCGCTGCTTGGCAACCAATCCCGGGTGACTTTGAGCACACTAAACACATTTTTGGAATGTGTGAGAAGAAGCAGCTCTGTGACGCTTTGCGCAATCCCGCCAAAGTCGCCAAACCCGATGCTTTGACTTTGACGGCAAACCAAAAACTCAACTCAACTCAACAAAGAGCTTTGGCGTGTCCTTTTTGCTCAGGTTTCGTGCGCTCCCTCTTGGGCCGCCAGCGCCCCGTGCGACACATCCTTTCTGAAGAGTCAGCCCTTCGCTTGCGGACAGAGAAAAAGGCCATGGCGTTTGTGCTGCAAGGTCGGTAAAGGTCCTTCGCGGCGTTCCGCTCCCGCCGGACGAGCTGAAACCAAGATGGTGGTTCCGTGCAGGTTCCGCCGCCGACCTCTGCAAGATGGCAATGATCCGAGTGTCCGAGATGCTCTCCGCCTCCGACGGGTGGTCGGCCAGGTATGACCACGGCCGAGCCGCGGGAATGTTACGCAAAGGGGAACTAATGCGCGTGTCTGCTGCGACAGGCTGATGGCTCAGTTCAAGGATGAGCTCCTCTTCGAAGTGAAGGACCCGCAGGTGGAAGACTTTTCCGGTAACGACCTGTGATTTTGTAGGTGTTGCCTTTTCCTTTCAGACCACTTCAAATGTGTCTCTGTGCAGCTCTGGTGGAGGGCACCATGGAGTCCTTGAGCCACATTGACCATCTGGGAGTCCATCTTGACGTGAGTAGCAAGCGCATACAGGCACTTTGTGTGGAATTTGCCGCCTCCAAAACGGACATAACGCGGACGAGAAAAAGGGGAGATTCAACTGCCGGAGGTGGAGACTGGAGTAGGTCCAGCTCTCGACCGGCTACACGTAGCTGCGGCTGCACGTAGCTGCGGCTGCACGTAGCTGCGGCTGCACGTAGCTGCGGCTGCACGTAGCTGCGGCTGCACGTAGCTGCGGCTGAACGTAGCTGCGGCTGAACGTAGCTGCGGCTGAACGTAGCTGCGGCTGAACGTAGCTGCGGCTGAACGTGCGGCCGAGTGGCTCCTTGCACATGCAATGTATGTGTTTGTTTCCCAGGTGCCCCTGAAGGTGGCAGTCTCCTGTGGCAAGTCCTGGGGTTCCATGTGTGCGCTTCACGTAGCGGCTTAGCTCATTCTCACATTTGATCTCATTCTCTCTCCCTCTCTATTCTTACGTTTGAGCGTGTGTGTTTTGGACGCTCCGTTTCCCACTTCTCGGCTGTTTTTTTTGTCCGACATCCGCATCGCCATGGAAACCCGGCAGCTGCTGCCGGCGCTGCTTTTCACTCCATCCGTATCCGGGGGCAAGGGCAGCACTGGATTGCACCGGTTCTTCCTCTGGTTTTCGTTTGCACTGTTTTGTTCAGTCATGCTTGGTTGTGTTGGGCGCACATGCTCGATAACTAAAAAAAAAAAAAAATCTCTCGCCCACTCTCCACTGGCGTCACGTTTAAATGACTGCTATTTATAACTTGCTGTTTTTCTAGTGTAATTAGACAATAGATAGATAGATAGGTCGATAGATAGACAGGTAACTAGATGATTGTTGTTCTGCACTTTGGCCTGTTGTGCTATGCATGCACGTTCTCATTCATAAAAGAAGGACAATTCGGCCTCCAGCCCATGTCTTTCTTTCTTTTTTTTTTTTTTTTCACCTCCCCCCCAAATACTTGGCTGGAGCCCCTTTTGTCTTGATTGGAGCCCCTCGCACAAACACACACATTCCGCAACTACTCACCCACTCGCACACGTCTCCGCATAAGCGTGATCTTTTGATACTTTGTTCTCTGATGAATGGTCCAAGCATCGCCATATAGAGGGAGTAGAACACTGAACCCCCCCCCATTCAAACGGCAGCTTTTTGAAAACCCAGGATATTCGATTTGAAATGTTGACCTTCTCCCGTTTAAAGGTGAGCAAACCTGTGCCATTTTCTTTTTGCCATTTGTAAAAGTACTTTTATCATCAATTTTAATGAGCTCTCTTTTTCTCTAAGCAGAGCTCGCTGCCTCATCATCCTGGGAATCTGGCCGCCTATCCTCTCATTGTTCTGTCGGGTTTGTGTGGACGTGACCCAACCACCGACACAGCGCTCTCCTCCCCCGCCCAGTGTGTGCTCTGCATTCTTCGGGCCTGTGTATTTTTTGGAGAAGAGGTGTCACCAAAGACAGCCATCAGAATGACGGACGGCTGTTGCGCTTGAGTGTTGCTCACGTCCACCTCCAGCCATTACATCTGGAGCAAGATGGCTCCACTTGGCAACAGTTGAAGCCTTCCCCAGCTGCCATGGCAACCGTAAGACGTGTGATATAATTGTGTCGATTTTCAAATGACAAAAACGTTATCTTGCCGTAAATCTGTTCAAGCTTAATGCATTTTTTTTTATTATTGATGCACTTTATGTACAGCCACGTTGATCACAATGCAGGGAATCCCACCTTTACATTGACCAGTTGCAATTGTTTTGTTTTTTCTCCTCAGCGCGCTGGTACAGCATGACAGACAGACAGACAGACAGGTAAGTGATATTAAAACCAAAAAAATCAGCTTTCGCTGCAGCCGCTTGATATGTCAGCCAGCACTCGCATCCCCTGATGCTAAGTATTCGATGCTCTGTATTCGTCACCTCTGCCAATCGGCGGGCCTCAGGTTCTTCCGGTGGCCATGCAGCGGCCAGCCCCAGAGTCGCCCCATCCATCCATCCGTCCATCCATCCATCCATCCATCCATCCATCCATCCATCCATCCATCCATCCATCCATCCATCCATCCATCCATCCATCCATCCATCCATCCATCCATCCATCCATCCATCCCTTCATCCATCCCTCCCTCCCTCCATCCATCCATCCATCTGTCATCCATCCATCCATCTGTCATCCATCCATCCATCCATCCATCCATCCATCCATCCATCCATCCATCCATCCATCCATCCATCCAGCCAGCCATCCATCCAGCCATCCATCCAGCCATCCATCCATCCCCCAAAGGCGGCTTTCACATCCCAACCCCGTCTTGTCAGCTTGCAGTCCTCTATCAGGGTAGAGCCGCCTGGCCTCAAAACACGTGGTGGCGGCGCTCTGCACTGCTTTTGAACAGCCAGGCTTGAACGTTGACCTGAGATCACAATCCATGGACTGCAAATGAGTAGAAAGCAACTTTCAAATTTGGACTTGGGGCTGCTTCCATTGGCTTGATGGGCTTTATATGTATTTTTGATTGATTTCTGCGCTGTTGCGATACGTGCGGTTCTTAAGGGAGCCGTCGTGCGAAACTTGAACTTGTTGGCGCTTGGAGCAAAACACGCACAAAGGGGTGTTTTGCTCCAATCGCCCATCTCAGAGCCGAGCATTTCTGCTCTCCCTGGGGGGTGCGAGAAAACCAGCGGGTCTTCCTTCGCCTGGTGATGTCACAACGTGAGGCCTCGCCCCACCCCACCCTGCCGCGCCCCTAAACCCACGGCCAGTTTCTCCGAGCACTTGATGTTTTGCCGCGCGCGTTACATAAATGAAGCGTTACTGCTGCAAGTGCCCTGCCGGGATAGCTTTCAAATCAAATTTCTGTTTCAGAGTGAATAAAAAGGAGCCCTATTTACAGCAAAATGTTTGATACAAGCTTAGTCATTCAAAACATTGAATTTGCAAAGTTGGGAGTCGCACTTTCCATCCATCCCGCCGCTTGCTTTTGACATTTGTACAAATATGTCGACATAAAAGGGGGGGGGGGGGGGGGGGGGGGGCATAAGTAACATGATGGCAGCATTCCCATGAGGAAATCTTGTAGTTTGCCTACTTGTCTTTATTGCTCCTTTTGATGGCACATGGGCAGGATTTTTCGGAAATCAAAATGCACCAATCGCATTTGGCGTTGGATTCGTCAGTGTGAGCTAGGAGCGCATCATGCACCAATGCCGACGACCGACCGACCGACCGACCGGAATACAAACTTTATCCGTATTACTCGCAGGGAAAAAAAAAAAAAGATCAAAACCCGGAGTCAAACTTGTGCTCCAAGTCTTCTCGGCACCCGAGTCCGGAGTGAGTCCTTTGTACGTCGGCCCGGTCCGGGGGGAGGGGGGGTCTCCCTCACCGCGGCCAAACGCCTCCCGGCACACGGCGCCACCGATTTCGATGACGCCTTGCCCAAAGTGAAAGAGCAAACAACCTCTTACGGATCACTTCTTGCCATCCCCCAAAAGTAAAGCAGAAACAGGAGGGAGGGGGGAAAAAACGTCAAGTCGGCATTTTACATTCACTCAGCCCCCTTGACATCGTCAGAGTAAAAAGACACATGGTGTATATTTGTGCTCGTGAGAACCTGCCGCTGCCTGTGCTGTCAACGGGGTACAGGAGAGAAGTTGCATATAGAAGAACCTTTTCCACATTCTACCTTTAAGAATTGCTCGCGGTAGTGTACACACACACGCACACACACACACGCACACAATCGTCATTAGTGCACGTTACAATTCCAAAAGAGCCCCTTGAGACGTTGCTTTTGCTTTCACAAGCTCGGCCTTCTCTTCTGGATGCCCAAATGAACCTTGTGCTATCCGCTTGTTCCACACATTCCTTCTGCGCGTGACACCGGCAGCCCAAGTCGGGCCGCTACCTTTGCGACAATTTGCAAGCGATGACGCTCAAGTTTGCGCCGAGCCGAAGCTCGCTCCGAGCATGCCATGCAACAGCCCTCCCGCTTCAAAACGCTTCCGCTGTGCTCGGATCGAGTAAAAGCCTCTTTGCAATTTTAGACAGGCGTTCCATGCAATTGATCATCTTTTATCCCCCCATCATAAAAAAAAAAAAAGCGAAACAAAAAAGCTGCACAATACATCTTCGTATATATGTCTCTCTATATAATTATATATAGCAGGCATATATCAATATATGAATCATTTGTTGTCTATGTTTCACAACGGCTACACAGGCATGCCGCATGGCGTAGCTTTTGCGTTCTGCGTTTTGACAGGTCGTCCCGGCGGCGTTGCCTTGCGTCTGTCCCACACCCAAATGGGGATTGAATTTTTGCGTGCCGCTGAAGGTCGTAGGGGGCCCCGACAAGCTTCCGAGGGACGTCATGAAAGCAGTGCGGCGGCAAGGCTGGGTCGCTCGTGCGGAAATTGCTGAGGGCGTGGACAAGGAAGATTTTCAGGGGAGGCTGTCGGCTCCGGCCGGCCAGGGGTTGCAGACAGACTCGGGAAAACCAGCAAGGTCATTTTAGGAGGGGGTTTTTCTCCCCATAGTTGACTTTTGCAAAAGAGTGAACATTGCTGGCTTTGCTATCAGAAGAAGCAAACGCGTGAGGATGATTTGTAGGTATTGCTCGTCGACGCGTCACCGCCCGGGACGCAGCCATGATGTTCAGCGCTTTCTTTCAGCCATCGATCAAGCGCTCGACTCAATTCGAGCCAGTTCGAAACGGTTCCAAATTTGTCCGTCGGTGCTGCAACGAGGCTCAACTGCATCGCACGCTCGTTGGCTGGTTGTTCCGCCCGACCCGCTGGTTGTCGTGCGCCATGCGTGCGCATCCAACACGCATACCGAAACAAAAATGGAGATGTCAAACAATACAAAATAACAAATGGAGATGTCAAATCATAAAAAAAACAACAGCAGTGGAGATGCGAAGCAATGATAAATGGAACTGATTAAATAAATAAAAGCTGTCAGAGGAGGGGGGGGGGGGCGGTCGCCAGGTCTTGCTCTCTCCGGCCGGCTCTTGCTCTCTCCGGCCGGCTCTTGCTCTCTCCGGCCGGCTCTTTCTCTCTCCGGCCGGCTCTTGATCTCTGTCGCTCTGTCCGTCCCTCTCTCTCTCCTCCTCCCTGGCGAGCTCTCACTCCTCACGGAGCTGCAGGCGGTAGCGGCTGTAGCGGATCTGGAAGAAGAGCCGCTCGGGCGCCGAGCGACTCATGCCGGGCAGCCTGTAGTCGTGGCTCCAGCCCGTCCGGCGGAAGCCCAGCGACTCGTACAGCTTGTGGGCGGCCATCTTGACCGCCGTGGTGCCCAGGACCACCGCCGCGTAGTCGTTGCGCACGGCGAACTCCAGAACGCGCCGGCCCAGGGCCTTGGCGATGCCTTTGCCGCGGTAGCGGGAATCCACCGACATGCGCCGCAGCTCCACCGTGTTGTCGTCCTCGCGGCCTTGCGCCGCCACCATGCCCACCACGCGGCCGTCCAGCACTGCTACCCAGAAACTCGAGCCTGGGGGGGGGGGAGAATCGTAAGGAAAATTAGCACTCTGTAAAAAAAAAAAAAACCAACAACATGCAGGGCCCCCTGTTGTGTGCACCTTGGCCATCCTCTTTGCAGAGGAGAAAGAAGACATGCTTGAATACAACTTTCTCTCTTTCCTCCATTCCACCTAGTTTTCTTTCTTGTTTCTCTTTTTTTCTCCTGAGCCACCTTTTTTCTTAACGTCTTTTGCTCCTTTTTTCCTCTTCTACTTTCCATTTGCGCATGTTTTCTTTCCCTTTCTTTCTTACTCGTCTAATTTTTGTTGAGCCTCTTCCAATCATTTTTCTTTGCCATGTTCCCATTTTCTTCCCACCCCTTTCTTGCGTTGTCTCCCCTTTTCTTTGCCCCATTTTCCCCTTTCTTTTCTTTTTTTTCCTCTCTTTTGCCCCTTTTTTGTCCCTTTGTTCCAGGTTTTGCCATTTTGCGTCCGTGTCTCCTGTCAGGAGACAAATGGGAGCTTGTGGCGGCGTCTCCAAAGACTCCATTATGGCTGCGCAAGGGAGGGAGGGGACCTTGTGAGGATGGAGAAGAGGGGGAGGGGAGCATGTGAATACTGATGATCTCCCAGCAAGAACTAAATCAGAGGGCGGAGAGTGAGGAGAAGAGACGAGCGCATCCCTCTGTCTGTCTGTCTGTCTGTCTGTCTGTCTGTCTGTCTGTCTGTCCGTTCCGCATCGTAGCGCACCCGCTTTCCCTCGGGGCTTCTCTGGTCAAAGGGCGTCTCTGGTGGCCCGCCCACTAGCCTGCCCGCCTGTTCCCAGTCTACTTGCACAGCACCTTCTCATTCTCTTTCCATCTTGTTTTTCTTCAGATTTCAAACGGCGATCACGCGAGTCGCCGGCGAATCGGATACAGCCGCCGCTAGCATAATCACATTGAGCCGTTCCTCCAGCACTCCCTGCCCGGTCGCCCGCCCGCCCGCCCGCCCGCCCGCCTGCCCGCCCGGTCGCCCCGCCCCGGGGGCCCTAAGACGCGCTCGAGCTCATCCTATCATCGGCACCTGCAGTGCACCCTCCCGAGTGACGAGAACTATTTGCGGCGCGCATTTGATTGACAAATATCCATTGCTACTTATGGCTTCACTGCGCTCCCACGGCATGGAGAAAGACGACGACAAAGCCAGGGCGGCGGCTCCTCAAGCTTAGGATGCCTTGTCCTCTTCCCCAAAAGTGCCGCTGGCATACTTGGCAACGGTCAGCCGGCCCAGTGTAGTCATTAGGACGGCGACCAATGTCACTTTTTTGGCCCGTCATTTTTCGCCCCAATAAAGTCCCAAAGTGAAACCAGCCTCACGCTCAAAACGGAGTTCCCTCCTTGCCGCATTGTGCAAGAGCGCTGATGCCTGAATACTGATCCAGGCAGCCTGTCCTCCTTCCTGATGGTGATGCTGACCCCCCCCCCCACACACACACACACACCTCCTCCCTTCAGGCTTTCAAGTGGAGGCAAGATGGGGGAAGGAAAAGGAAAAATGCTGGGAGGAGGGGCAGTGTATTGGCCACACACACACACACACACGCACACACACGCGCACACAAACATCAATGTGTTGTCCCCTCTATTCTACCACCACCAGCCTTACCTGCAGGCTTCATGTAGTAAGCCTCGATGTCAGCCATGTCCGTGCGCAAGGCGTGGTCCAGGTAACTGTGGATGACTTTGCCGCTGTAGTAATAGCGAGCAGCCATGAGCGCCAGCGGCGCGCAGCAGGTCAGCGCCAAGGATTTGGTCAGCAAAAAGCACACGACTGGGAGGAGAGCAACGGAAAGGCGTCACAGGAGAACACGGAGCGCCATCTCCGGCGCTTGCACAATTACTAATTGCAAGTGAAATGACGACTGTGTCCATGCATGCGTGCAACCTCTTCTGACAATTTTGCTCTGGCCTCTTTTCCTTTCCCAACTTTCACCTGGGCTGCCTCCGAACCATCTTTGAGGGAATGGCGAACCAACGGCCTGTGATGCAAACCAGCGTGGGAAACGACCTCTCGGGTCCCTGCCGGCTTTTGACACGTGGCCTAACCCAGGTCAGTCCTCTTTTTTTTCTTTTTTACGGCACGTTCCCCCTCGACTCGTCAACATAGCACTTTGGACGATCCTCTCGTTTAACAAAAGGGTCATGCGAGGGCTGGAATCAGCGTGGCGTAGGCCATGCGTCCAACCCGTTCCATCTTTCGGGTAACCCTCGAACGATGAGCGCCGTAATGTTGGAAACAAACAATGTCAGAAACGACAACCACTGTATATACCCATGTTTTTTCCGTTTGCGCATTCTTCCACAACACCAGTGCTGATGAAATACTCAGTAGATGGCAGTGTTGGACTCCTTTGTTGAACCTGCGTAAGATGCCTATGAAACGGAGTAAGCGCGCAGATTTGATGCTTGGGGGCTCAAAGAACAACGAGCAAGCTTTCCTTTGGGAGAAAGGCGTCGTGGGCTGATTTTTCTGGGGTTTCCCAATTTGCTCAGGCGAGGGTCTCGTCAACTGCAGGCCTGCCCGCGGGTTAGCTACCGCGCATGTGCAATGCGGACCCCCGTGCCCTTTGTTACCGGTGTTGGTTGCAGCACATTTCACTCGGTGCGTCAAACAAACACCTGTGGAATTATTCGGCTTGGAATAGCGCGCATGCGTACAAGGCGAACGGGATCGAGGGCTTGGCGTACATACCTGTGAGAAGCGCGTAGAAAAGCTGACTTTGAGGTTGCTGGGCGAGCCCGCGAAACGTCGTGTTGGGTATCCTCTCCATGATGCCCTCGTAAAAGATGCGCCGCACCTCTTCCTGGTCGCCGCGCTCGAATTCGCGGATGAACACCGCGTCCCGCTTGGCGTCCTTGGCCTCGCCGGACGAGGACGACGACGAGGACGAGGACGGGGCGGTGCTCCACATCATGGGCTCCTTCTTGCTCCCGGGTATAGCATCGTGTTCGTCCGCCACTATTTTAGTCTCGCAAACCATTTTGGGAGACGAACAATACATGCAAGTGGCCGCGCGTAGATCCCCCCCCCGCCCCCCCCCGCCGTCCACGCAGCAGCCTTTCCTTTCGAAAACCAAAAATGAAGAGAAGACACGATGGATGAGGAGAAGGTGGAGGAGGAGTAATGGGGGAGCGGGGGGAGGGGGGGGTTCTGCTGCAACCCTGAGCGATTCTGGCGACCGAGGCTCGCCGGTCGGCCACCCGCTCTATTTATAGGCGGGGCGGGAAGGGCGTGCGGATGGAGGTCCGCTCGTCGCCACGATTGGTGGAAGCTGCGAGATGCTGACGGAGGAGGCGAGACACACAAGGGCCCCCTACTCGCTTTTGCATCGCAGAAGAACCACGGCCGCTGTGTGCGTATTTGGGTCGATATGCAGAAGCGACATCCGTGATGCTGCGTCAAACGGAACTTTGGGTTTCTCGCAGCTTTTTCACCTATCAAAAGCCTGTTCAACTTTAAATCCACCAACACATCTACAGTATAGAAACTACCCCCCCCCCCACCCCCCCACACACACACACACGCGCGCGCGCAGACTTTTTATTTATTTTTTATTTCATTTGATGTTTTCTGCGGATCAGGGTTGCGCATCCTCCACCGCTAGATGACTGGTGCACTGCAGTGATTCCACGCCCCCGCGAACCCCCCTCCCCCCAACCCCTGAAAGCGGCAAGTACGTAACCGTGACACCTCCTTCCCATTCAACACGCACGCACAAGCAATCGATTTCATCTCTCTTCTATCTATTCTATCTACCAAGCTATCGCAATAAGTTGGACACAATGCTAAAGGAGTTTCTCTGCTGAAGTTGCAAGGCCCCATTCTTGTCGCCCGTGCTGCCATCTAGTGGACAAAGTGCTGGGACTGGACTGGTCACACTTCGTGACTTCATTTAGCGCTGATCCACAAAGATACCCATTAATATTCTAGACGCTAGACTTAACCGTCCACACTTAATTTCACAATTAATTTGAAGTCTTCAGTAAACCCGATTGGGGCCCTAACCCAAACCTCAGAAGCATAAATCAGAAGCGCAAACCACAAGCCCAAATGCAACCATTCCACACGTGTTGCGGTACTCTTGAATGTGACCTTTGACACCTCCACGTGGCCATGCCTCATGGTGTCTGTGCTCATGGTGTCTGTGGCCATGCCTCATGGTGTCTGTGGCCATCCCGTGCTCACAAAGAAACACGTTCACAGATGTTCACAGATGGTGGTATTACACCATCAAAAGATGAAATTGTGTCAGGTCAAGTAAGATAGAGGGCACAAGATGGCGACAAAGCACTGATTTTGCTCAAATGGAGCGCCTACAGCCACTTCAATATTGTTTCTTGCCCCTTTTGACCTGTCTCATATTTTATGGGTCCAATTGACCCATACGAAACTTCTCATTTACCTTCGCGAGGGAAAAAAAATGCTTCCTTTCACATCTGTCTTTGCACTAAACTAGTTGGTCGTTGAGTTCGAGCGTACACCTGAGTTGTGTTTACTGGAATAGCCCGGGTTAAACAGGCCCATGCAGGAAACATGCTTGCTCTTCCGATGAAACTGCGGCTGGGTTGAGGTCTGGGTTGAGGCTGCTTGTCACGTGGCACCGCTTTCCAAGATCCGGGTGTGACGTTTTTGCTCCCTCGGCGCACCTTCGGTTGTTGAGAAAATTAAAGGCTTTTAAGTGCTCTTTATGCTGCGGTATTCCAAACACTTCCCCCTATGACTTGATTCATGCAGCTTTTTCCTTCAGAACATCTTGCACCCTTCCGAGGGTGTGAATGGCGCAGCGCTGCGCCACGGCAACCGCCCGCCTTACTTGTCTGCTAGCGCCACTTAGCGGTTGACTTCAGGCATTGCAATGTGGCTTGACGATTCCAAAGCAGCTCGTAAGTGAGCGTGTCTGTATGCGCCTTGCCACATCTTTTCCCTAACCTACGTCAACACGATTTGAGATTTGAGATGGAACTGACTGAGCTAGAAAACTGGCAATTTGTTTTTCTTGAGCGCGCTCGTGCGCCCCCACGCGGATTGCGCCCGTATTACCCATAGCAAAAAACCGGCCCTGTTGGTAATTAATTACATGACGTTGCAAGACGAAAGCAAAAGTAAGTTTAACTTCGAGGGCACGCCCTGAAGAATCGGTATGGGATGTCAATCGGCGCGATAGATAGAAATCAGACTGACCTCGTACGAGTTACCGCGCGAAAAACTTAAGTACCCCGTTTGATCACTTGCAGGCCAAAGTGGTATGTATGGATGGATGGATGGACGGATGGTTGACTTTTGTATTTGATGTGTTTGTGTTGTAAACCTACTAGGGTGACTAGATAGACCTGTTTTTTGTTCATGAGTGTATGATGACACAAACGACATGGTGTCTGGATAGCAGTAGCATTTATCGGCCGAACAAAACAGGTGTACAATGACAAAAACTTATGTGCACTGACATTTGTGAGTTTTTTTGGCGTTTGTGTCTTTATTTGTTCGTATTTAATTATGAATTGACTTACTTATTCCCCCGCCTGCTGCCCGATGACTGCTGGGCTCCAGCACGCACGCCTGCGAATCCCGTGGTGTCAGGACTCGTCCCGGGTTGCTTTACTATGTCTGTTACCATGGTTCCTTTTGGCGTCGCCCCTCCCCTCACCTGTTCGACCAGTTCTACGGTATGGCTGTGATGTAAAAGGAAGCGAAGCTCCCAGTAAACTCTTGTCTCCTTTGCCAACCAACCAGCTTAGGATAATTGCACCGCAAAGACTCTTTCCAATTGATCAAACGCAAGATCCATTTTGGCGTGCCCTCAGCTCGTCGACGTCCACGAGATCTTGGGAGGGCGGGATGTGCGCTGCGCTGCCGCCGCCGCGGCTGCCGCGGCTGCCGCGGCTGCTGCAGCTGCTGGACTCGCACGGGAGGAGGGCTGGGGGAGCGTGGTCTTGTCAGCTCAAGGCTATTTTCCGACTGCTTAAAGTCATCCCTTTGCGTTCAGGTTGATGCGGGAAAGATGGCTCTGGATATGAACATCAAGGACCTGCTGTTGAAAACGCTGGAAGACCTGGGGCGGGAGGACTTCAAGAAGTTCAAGTTTTATACGGACCTGCCCGAGAGCGTCAAAGAAAACGCAGACCGGACTGACATCACTGCACGGCTGATGAACAGGCACGGCAAGAACGCGGGGGAGAAGACCATCCAGATTCTGGAGAAGATCAACAACTACAACCTGGCCCAGAAGCTGCGCAACGACCTGGCGCAAATCACAGGTAAGGTGAACGTGGCTTCTGGTGGAGGGGGGGGGGCTTACCTGAAAACTCTCAGGTGATACAAATGATGGCAACAGCTCTGGCCTCCTTCACTTGTCTCCTTGAGCGGTGGCGGCGGCAGCATGGCTGCGGCACGCTTGCGGCCAGGCCTAACGACACGGGATCTCCTTCTGCGCCCTCAGGTACTATCTCCTCAGTGGATTACGAGCTGATCGGCAAATTCAAGCGGGAGCTGCAAGAGAACCTGCGGAAGAGCTACCTCAAGGTTCCCGAGGGCAACACGGGGTACAGCCGGCAGGAGCCTCTGGAGAACATCTACACCGAGCTCAACATTAGCCGCGGCGTCGCCGGTCTCCCCGACAAGCAGCACGAGGTCCTTCAGATGGAGATGTGCGGCGTGGCCGAGGAGGAGTCCATCCAGCCGTGCGACATCTTCGAAAGCCAGGAGCCCCTTCGCACGATGCTCACCGTGGGCTTCGCGGGCATCGGGAAGACTTTCCTGGTGCGCAAGTTTGTCCTGGACTGGGCCAGCGGGAGAACCAACACAGACGTGGACTTCATCTTTCCCTTCGCCTTCCGCGAGTTGAACTTGGAGGAGGGCAGAAGCTTTTCGCTGGCGGAGCTCATCCGACTCTTTGTCTGGGAGAGCAAGGCCATCAAGATGCTGGACCACATCTTGGTCAGTCTGCAAGAGTCGGCCAACCGCCACTACCAGTCCAGCGAGATCAAGATTTTGTTTGTGCTGGACGGCCTGGACGAGTCCCGCCTCAAACTGGACCTGAGCGACGAGCGCAAGGTGGACCCGGACGTGACCCGAGCCTACCCCGTGGAGGTGCTCCTGGCGCACCTCATCAAAGGGAACCTGCTTCCCTGCGCCCGGGTTTGGATCACCACGCGGCCCCAGGCGGCCCACGACATCCCGCCGCGCCTGGTGGACGGCAGAACCGAGGTGAAAGGCTTCAGCGACTCCCAGAGGCTGGACTACTTCAGGAAGAGGTTCCCCGCCGAGGAGGACGTCATCAAGCACATCCAAAAGTCCCGCACCGTTTTCATCATGTGCCACTTGCCCATCTTCTGCTGGCTCACCGCCACCGTTCTCCAAGACTGTCGGGATGCCGGAAAGGAGCTGCCCAAAACCCTGACCGAGATGTACACAGAGTTCCTGCTCTATCACCTGGACAAGTCCAAGGAGCGAGACAGCCGGAAGAGCACGGCGTACGTCAAAGCGCTGGCCAAGCTGGCTTTTCAGCACTTGATGAAAAAGCAACAGATCTTCTACGAGAGCGACTTGCGGGAAAGCGGCTTGGATAACCCGCAGGGCGCCAAAGACTCGGGAGTCTTCACCGTGGTCTTCAAGGAGGTACCCCCGCTCAAGAAATACCAACGCAAGATGTTTCAGTTCATCCACCTGACCGTCCAGGAATATCTGGCCGCTCTCTACGTGATGATGAGCCTGTTCCAGGACAACAAGAACGTCCTGGACGATTCTGGGTGGACGCTGAAACGCCTCCTGTTGCTTTGGAAGCGGAAACCGCTCACTTGGCAGGTACACAAGGCGGCCATCCGCAAAGCCTCAGAGAGTGAGGGAAACCTGGACTTGTTCCTCCGCTTCCTGCTGGGCCTCTCCTTGCAGTGCAACCAGGATCTCCTGGGTGAGCTGCTGAAGGTTCCCGAGAACTACAGACACAGCAACGCAGAAACGGTCCGCTTGATCAAGCGACGGATCGAGCGGAATTCTCCCGAGGAGAACATCAACTTGTTCTACTGCCTGAACGAGCTGAAGGACGAGTCCCTGCTGGAGCAGATCCAAAAATACCTAAAAAGGGGGGAATTGTCCACGGGGGACCTACCTCTGGCCATGTGGTCGGCCCTGGTCTTCTTCTTGCGGGCTTCCGACGAAGCCATGAGCTGCTTTGACCTTGGGCATTACGCTCCGTCCGAGAAGGGGCTCCTGATGCTGCTGCCGGTGGTCAAGGCTTCTCAAAAATCAGTGTAGGTGCTGTCGAGCCAGCACGCTGAACCGGCCGCGCACATGTCAGCAGCCCAAACCCTCTTGTCTTCTCAGGCTCGAGAGCTGCAAGCTGAGCAAGAAAAGCTGCGAGGCGCTGGCCTCCGTTCTAAGCTCGTCCCGCACCCTGAGCCATCTGGATCTCAGCGAGAACAACTTGTACGACCACGGGCTGGAGGCGCTCGCCGCCGGACTGGCAAAGCCGGAGTGCACCTTGCAAGTTCTTACGTAAGGCTATCCTCGAGCGGCAGAAGGCCAGCTGGCCCAAGAACCTTGGGCTTGTGTCAGCCGCCCTCTTGTCTTCTCAGGCTCTATCGCTGCAAGCTGAGCAAGAAAAGCTGTGAGGCGCTGGCCTCCGTTCTGAGCTCGTCCCGCACCCTGAGCCATCTGGATCTCAGCTGTAACAACTTGCACGACGACGGGCTGGAGGCGCTCGCTGCCGTACTGGCAAAGCCGCAGTGCACCTTGCAAGTTCTCAGGTAAGGCTCTCTTCGAGCCGGCCCAAGAACCTTGGGCTTGAGTCGGTCGCCCTCTTGTCATCTCAGGCTGGTGAGGTGCAGGATTGGCACGCGAGGATGCGTCTCGCTGGCCAAGGCTCTCCGGTCCAACCCCTCCCACCTCCAAGAGCTGGACCTGGGAGGCAATGGCATCGGAGAGGAAGGAAAGCGGGCCTTGGCGGAGGTCCAAAAGGATTCTCGCTGCAGTCTGAAGATCGATTGGTAGGTTCCAAACGTCTGCCAGGGTGCCGTTGAAGAAAATGGCTTCCAAAAAGTCGCTCGCGCCTAGCTCCAAAAACAGATTTGCTGACATCGGATTGAATAAAGTCGAGAAGCACACATGAAATCAATCAAAGGAACTGTTTTGATTCTAACTTCATGATGTGCACTTTGACCTGACAAATGTTTTGGGGCATATTGCCTGAATGAAGTGTTCAACGCATGCCTGGTGTTTTTCCTCAAATGCTGAATGCTTGGTTATAGCTCTCGTATGTTTTGTCGAGGATGCCTGATTGGATGTAATCGACGCCAGCCTTGGAACCTTGGGAAGAATTCTGAGCACAGATGGATGGATGGATGGATGTGGATGCATGCAGAAGGTCGCCAAGGATCCCCTTCCCCTGGAGCGTTTGGCTGAGGACGCCTGCTGTCCAAAAGGAAACGGCAAAGGCCGTCCTTCACGTTAGTTGCTTGATTCTCCGAGCGGTGAAAAAGCATCGATATTTCCACATTTCACAAATAAGACGTGAACTTCAACACAGACGTGTGCTCCTGTCACTCTCCAACACACGGGCGGGCCTTGACCCTTGACCCTCCACTTCCTGGCATCATTTGACCTGCTGACACCAAACGCCGACCAATGATGAATGTTGTTGCAAATAATAATGATAGCATCATCATCATGCCTTCAATTGACTTGTTTTTAAATGGTTAGCGCGGCTAAACAAACAACATGTTTACTCGACCCGCTTCCAGCCAAACTACTTCAAGAATTATTTCCAATTTTAGGACCGTCCGTCTTAAATATAATCAATGTCTGTCTGTCTCCTCTGGGATAGTGCCAACAGCCTTTAAAACGGCTATCATTAAACCGTTACTTAATTAAGCGAGCAAATCTTGACCCGGACTGTGTCAGTCATTATAGGCCAGTTTCAAACCTCCCATTCCTAGCAAAACTTCTCGAAAAAGTAGTAGCGCAGCAGCTTATTGATTACACGGTCGCCAATCATCGATATGACTCTTTTCAGTCTGGTTGTAGAGCTAATCATTCCACAGAGACAGCACTTGCTGAAGTGACTCATGATCTCCTCATAGCTATGGATTCAAACACTTTGTCTGTGTTGTTACTACTCGATCTTAGTGCTGCCTTCGATATTTTATTAGGGCGTCTTAAAAGTTGTGTTGGTATCTCAGGGTCAGCACTCGGCTGGTTCTATTCCTATCTATCAGACTGGACGCACCGAGTGGTCCATGGCAATACGTCCTCTGAGCTCTATAATGTTACCTGTGGTGTCCCGCAGGGATCGGTA
This sequence comes from Syngnathus floridae, assembly GCF_059516105.1. NCBI lineage: Eukaryota > Metazoa > Chordata > Actinopteri > Syngnathiformes > Syngnathidae > Syngnathus > Syngnathus floridae. The sequence continues at coordinate 455,441 of NC_142413.1, read as the reverse complement.
CTCGGACCGATTTCATTTCATATTCATAGGATTCCGCATGGGGACATAATACGTAAATATAATATTAGTTTTCAATGCTACGCGGATGACACCCAATTATATGTGCCGTTATCGATGACAGATCCGCGGGACGGTTGTAATCTCGAGGCGTGCCTTGCGGAGATCAAGCAATGGATGTCTCTCAACTTCCTTCGTCTTAACCCGGATAAAACTGAGATGCGGATGATTGGTCCTACTCGTTATCAACACTTATTTAAGGAAACCGCTATAACTATAGATAACCGTACTATCACTCTGAGCGATACTGTACCTCATCTCGGGGTAATATTTGACCAAACGCTCTCCTTTCAAAAGCACATTAAGAATATAACCAGAATTGCGTTTTTTCACCTTCGTAATATTGCTACAATTCGTCCGATCCTCTCGACCGGGGATGCGGAAACTATTATACATGCGTTCGTCACGTCGCGCCTGGACTACTGTAATGTATTATTCTCTGGTCTTCTTAAGTCCCTCATCAAAAGTGTACAGTTCGTACAAAATGCTGCTGCGAGGCTGCTCTCACGGCCAAGAACAGTTGATCACATTACCCCAATATTAGCCAATTTACATTGGCTCCCGGTCCATTTAAGATGTGACTTCAAGGTTCTTCTACTAACCTATAAATCACGGCACGGCTTCGCGCCTTCATATCTCGTCGACCTAGTCGTTCCTTATGTTCCGTCTCGTAACCTTCGTTCGCAAAACGCTAGTCTTTTAGTTACACCGAGGGCCAAGAAAATGTCTGCAGGGTCTAGAGCATTCTCTATTCGGGCTCCAGAGCTTTGGAATGCCCTACCGATGGATATTAGAACTACTACCTCAGTGGAAACATTGAAGACACGTTTAAAGACACATCTCTATGAGATGGCCTTTTAACTAACTTGTAGTGGCCGATTTGGCCGCAGTTTGTTTTGTTCTCTCTGCCCACCCCCTCCCCGGCTGTTAGGTGGCTCAAAAACTGATAGCGGCTAGCTGGATTCTCGGGGACCAATTCAGGATGAAGAAACTGCAGCTCAACCTCCTTGAAGACACTGCCAGGACAATCGAGGGCACCTCCGACATCCATTTTTTTTTCATTGATTTTCATATGATGTATTACTTGTGCCCTCTCTGCATCCATTACAACCTGGTGATCCTGAAAGGGGGATCCTTCCATCTGTGGTCCCCTCTCAAGGTTTCTCATTTTCCCCTGGCAGGGTTTTTTTGGAGTTTTTCCTTGCCCTTTTGGGAGCTTAAGATCAGGGGATGCTGCTGGATTCTGTCCACAATTTAGGGAGCGCGTTATCTGCGCCTCACGGCAAAAGCCATCGCCAATCACCTGTCATCCAATTTACTCACTGCGTGCTCGTTTGATTTCTTCAGATTTAGGAAAATGCTAAGACACTGAAGCAGAAATTAGACTTACACAGGTTGGTTGAGTTCATTCACAATTCTTGTTCAGACAGCTCTGTTTTCAGGAAAGTACAATACAGCGCTGGGCCCTTCAAGAGCGGAAAGTCTCCATTCGGAAAAGGCAACGTCCAAGGTTCTCTGGTTAGCTTATATCAGCTGCACATGCCAGTGTGGGCCGAGTTTGATGGGTGATTGATGAGTCTTTGGGGTGGGGCAAGTTCGCCATGGGAGAGGCTGCTGGTTATGGGCGATTCGGTGTGTGTGGGGGCTGTTGTCTTCCCTCCCTCCCGTCTTTCGGCCTTGGCGATCATCTTTGGCCGAGTCTTTGGGTGGCTCCTTCTGGCACCTGCTGGTTTTATCTCCATGATAATTATTATTAATTAAATTAATTATTTATTTAATATGTGAATATACTTGTCTGCTTATGTACTTTATTCAATGAGGTTTGAGCATATCTGTTTTTGTAGCGAGGCAGGACTTTTTGTATTTTGACCCCATTTCCTGCACTCCCTCTGTTGACCTCAGTTTTACTGAGGTCATCTTGTCACCGTGGGATAGCAGGGAACGAAATGTCGGTCGGTTTCTTTGTGTGTCTTTGGCATGTGGAGAAATTGACAATAAAGCTGACTTTGACTTTGACTTAACCATCAGGGACACCTTGAAATTCAAGAATGCAAGACGTAAATGCGAACTACGATGAAATAGGGCACTGTTGTGCCCTCAGAATTGTTTTCATGATGTAGGAAATGTTTTCTATGTAAAGCTGCATACACGATGGTTATTTGTCGTTCGGAAGCAAACCGGAAATGTCTTTTGAAATGCACCGGAAGCTGCGCGTGTTTTTGTTGAAGCGACTTGACGGGCGTCGGCGTTGCAGGCGTCATCTCAGCGAAACTTTCTCCTCTCATGCTCACGGAATCAACGGCTGTAAGTTATCATTGTTTTAGTGGATAACTTTATGATTGTTTATAAGATAAGAAGAAAACTTATAGAAGAAACTAAGTGTGTTTCACTCGTTGTGTTTAACACTGAATCGAACGAAAGGAAGGGAGCAAGACGCTCTGAATCCTGGCTCAAGTGTTCGACACATGAGTTTGGCTGGCTGATGACCTGTGACAACGGTACATGAAGTACATCACGCACAGGGAGATCGCTACAGGCACCATACAAAAGAACACTTTCCTTATTAGGGGAAATGAGCTCAAAATGTTCCCACACCGGGGAACGTTTCCTTTTTCCAAACGGTTCGTTTGCAAAGGATCTCGTACGGTCGCACGGAAACTCGAATTGCGCGGGCAAGACAGGGGAGGGACGGACGCCTTGCCGCGTTTATGTGTCACGGCACCCGTCACGGAACGAACTGACTGAATGAGCAAGAAAACTGGCGATGTTTTTTTGTTTTGTTTTGTTTTCTTGAGAGCGCTCGTGCGCCCCCACGCGGATTGCAGCCATATTACCCATAGCAAAAAAATGGCCCTGATGGTAATTATATGACGTTGCAAAACAAAACCAAAAGTAAGTTTAACTTCGAGGGCACGCCATGAAGACTCGGTATGGGCTCTCAGTCGGCGTGATAGATAGAAATCAGCCTGACCTCCTACGAGTTGCTGCGCGAAAAAGATAAGTCGTTCAAGTAAAGTAATCTTGGGAGGGCGGGATCTGCGCTGTGCTGCCGCCACGGCTGCCGCGGCTGCTGGACTCGCACGGGAGGAGGGCTGGGGGAGCGTGGTCTTGTCAGCTCAAGGCTATTTTCCGACTGCTTAAAGTCATCCCTTTGCGTTCAGGTTGATGCGGGAAAGATGGCTCTGGATATGAACATCAAGGATCTGCTGTTGAAAACGCTGGAAGACCTGGGGCAGGAGGACTTCAAGAAGTTCAAGTTTTATACGGACCTGCCCAAGCGCGTCAAAGAAAACGCAGACCGGATGGACATCGCCGAACAGCTGACCAACACGCACGGCAAGAACGCGGGGGAGAAGACCATCCAGATTCTGGAGAAGATCAACAACTACAACCTGGCCCAGAAGCTGCGCAACGACCTGGCGCAAATCACAGGTAAGGTGAACGTGGCTTCTGGTGGAGGGGGGGGGCTTACCTGAAAACTCTCAGGTGATACAAATGATGGCAACAGCTCTGGCCTCCTTCACTTGTCTCCTTGAGCGGTGGCGGCGGCAGCATGGCTGCGGCACGCTTGCGGCCAGGCCTAACGACACGGGATCTCCTTCTGCGCCCTCAGGTACTATCTCCTCAGTGGATTACGAGCTGATCGGCAAATTCAAGCGGGAGCTGCAAGAGAACCTGCGGAAGAGCTACCTCAAGGTTCCCGAGGGCAACACGGGGTACAGCCGGCAGGAGCCTCTGGAGAACATCTACACCGAGCTCAACATTAGCCGCGGCGTCGCCGGTCTCCCCGACAAGCAGCACGAGGTCCTTCAGATGGAGATGTGCGGCGTGGCCGAGGAGGAGTCCATCCAGCCGTGCGACATCTTCGAAAGCCAGGAGCCCCTTCGCACGATGCTCACCGTGGGCTTCGCGGGCATCGGCAAGACTTTCCTGGTGCGCAAGTTTGTCCTGGACTGGGCCAGCGGGAGAACCAACACAGACGTGGACTTCATCTTTCCCTTCGCCTTCCGCGAGTTGAACTTGGAGGAGGGCAGAAGCTTTTCGCTGGCGGAGCTCATCCGACTCTTTGTCCGGGAGAGCAAGGCCATCAAGATGCTGGAGCACATCTTGATCAGTCTGCAAGAGTCGGCCAACCGCCACTACCAGTCCAGCGAGATCAAGATTTTGTTTGTGCTGGACGGCCTGGACGAGTCCCGCCTCAAACTGGACCTGAGCGACGAGCGCAAGGTGGACCCGGACGTGACCCGTGCCTACCCCGTGGAGGTGCTCCTGGCGCACCTCATCAAGGGGAACCTGCTTCCCTGCGCCCGGGTTTGGATCACCACGCGGCCCCAGGCGGCCCACGACATCCCGCCGCGCCTGGTGGACGGCAGAACCGAGGTGAAAGGCTTCAGCGACTCCCAGAGGCTGGACTACTTCAGGAAGAGGTTCCCCGCCGAGGAGGACGTCATCAAGCACATCCAAAAGTCCCGCACCATTTTCATCATGTGCCACTTGCCCATCTTCTGCTGGCTCACCGCCACCGTTCTCCAAGACTGTCGGGATGCCGGAAAGGAGCTGCCCAAAACCCTGACCGAGATGTACACAGAGTTCCTGCTCTATCACCTGGACAAGTCCAAGGAGCGAGACAGCCGGAAGAGCACGGCGTACGTCAAAGCGCTGGCCAAGCTGGCTTTTCAGCACCTGATGAAAAAGCAACAGATCTTCTACGAGAGCGACTTGCGGGAAAGCGGCTTGGATGACCTGCAGGGCGCCAAAGACTCGGGAATCTTCACCGTGGTCTTCAAGGAGGTACCCCCGCTCAAGAAATACCAACGCAGCAAGATGTTTCAGTTCATCCACCTGACCGTCCAGGAATATCTGGCCGCGCTCTACGTGATGATGAGTCTGTTCCAGGACAACAAGAACGTGCTGGACGATTCTGGATGGACGCTGACAGACCTGTTGTTTTGGAAGTGGAAGCCGCTCGCTGAAGTCCATGAGGCGGCCATCCGCAAAGCCTCCGAGAGTGAAGGAAACCTGGACTTGTTCCTCCGCTTCCTGCTGGGCCTCTCCTTGCAGTGCAACCAGGATCTCCTGGGTGAGCTGCTGAAGGTTCCCGAGAACTACAGACACAGCAACGCAGAAACGGTCCGCTTGATCAAGCGACGGATCGAGCGGAATTCTCCCGAGGAGAACATCAACTTGTTCTACTGCCTGAACGAGCTGAAGGACGAGTCCCTGCTGGAGCAGATCCAAAAATACCTAAAAAGGGGGGAATTGTCCACGGGGGACCTACCTCTGGCCATGTGGTCGGCCCTGGTCTTCTTCTTGCGGGCTTCCGACGAAGCCATGAGCTGCTTTGACCTTGGGCATTACGCTCCGTCCGAGAAGGGGCTCCTGATGCTGCTGCCGGTGGTCAAGGCTTCCCAAAAATCCGTGTAGGTGCCGTCGAGCCAGCACGCTGAACCGGCCGCGCACATGTCAGCAGCCCAAACCCTCTTGTCTTCTCAGGCTCAGGGGCTGCAAGCTGAGCAAGAAAAGCTGCGAGGCGCTGGCCTCCGTTCTAAGCTCGTCCCGCACCCTGAGCCATCTGGATCTCAGCTGGAACGACTTGCACGACGACGGGCTGGAGGCGCTCGCCGCCGGACTGGCAAAGTCGCAGTGCACCTTGCAAGTTCTCTGGTAAGGCTCTCCTCGAACGGCAGAAGGCCAGCCGGCCCAAGAACCTTGGGCTTGTGTCAGCCGCCCTTTTGTCTTCTCAGGCTCTATCGCTGCAAGCTGAGCAAGAAAAGCGGCGAGGCGCTGGCCTCCGTTCTAAGCTCGTCCCGCACCCTGAGCCATCTGGATCTCGGCTGGAACGACTTGCGCGACGACGGGCTGGAGGCGCTCGCCGTCGGACTGGCAAAGCCGCAGTGCACCTTGCAAGTTCTCTGGTAAGGCTCTCCTCGAACGGCAGAAGGCCAGCCGGCCCAAGAACCTTGGGCTTGTGTCAGCCGCCCTTTTGTCTTCTCAGGCTCTATCGCTGCAATCTGAGCAAGAAAAGCGGCGAGGCGCTGGCCTCCGTTCTAAGCTCGTCCCGCACCCTGAGTCATCTGGATCTCAGCGAGAACAACTTGCACGACCACGGGCTGGAGGCGCTCGCCGCCGGACTGGCAAAGCCGCAGTGCACCTTGCGAGTTCTCAGGTAAGGCTCTCCTCGAGCGGCAGAAGGCCAGCCGGCCCAAGAACCTTGGGCTTATGTCAGCTGCCCTCTTGTCTTCTCAGGCTCAAGAGCTGCAATCTGAGCAAGAAAAGCTGCGAGGCGCTGGCCTCCGTTCTAAGCTCGTCCCGCACCCTGAGCCATCTGGATCTCAGCAGAAACGACTTGTGTGACGACGGGCTGGAGGCGCTCGCCGTCGGACTGGCAAAGCCGCAGTGCACCTTGCAAGTTCTCTGGTAAGGCTCTCCTCGAGCGGCAGAAGGCCAGCCGGCCCAAGAACCTTGGGCTTATGTCAGCCGCCCTCTTGTCTTCTCAGGCTCAAGAGCTGCAATCTGAGCAAGAAAAGCTGCGAGGCGCTGGCCTCCGTTCTAAGCTCACCCTGCACCCTGAGCCATCTGGATCTCAGCTGGAACGAATTGCACGACGACGGGCTGGAGGCGCTTGCCGCTGGACTGGCAAAGCCGCAGTGCACCTTGCGAGTTCTCAGGTAAGGCTCTCCTCGAGCGGCAGAAGGCCAGCCGGCCCAAGAACCTTGGGCTTGTGTCAGCCGCCCTCTTGTCTTCTCAGGCTCAGGGGCTGCAAGCTGAGCAAGAAAAGCTGCGAGGCGCTGGCCTCCGTTCTAAGCTCGTCCCGCACCCTGAGCCATCTGGATCTCGGCTGGAACGACTTGCGCGACGACGGGCTGGAGGCGCTCGCCGTCGGACTGGCAAAGCCGCAGTGCACCTTGCAAGTTCTCTGGTAAGGCTCTCCTCGAACGGCAGAAGGCCAGCCGGCCCAAGAACCTTGGGCTTGTGTCAGCCGCCCTTTTGTCTTCTCAGGCTCTATCGCTGCAATCTGAGCAAGAAAAGCGGCGAGGCGCTGGCCTCCGTTCTAAGCTCGTCCCGCACCCTGAGTCATCTGGATCTCAGCGAGAACAACTTGCGCGACGACGGGCTGGAGGCGCTCGCCGTCGGACTGGCAAAGCCGCAGTGCACCTTGCAAGTTCTCTGGTAAGGCTCTCCTCGAACGGCAGAAGGCCAGCCGGCCCAAGAACCTTGGGCTTGTGTCAGCCGCCCTTTTGTCTTCTCAGGCTCTATCGCTGCAATCTGAGCAAGAAAAGCGGCGAGGCGCTGGCCTCCGTTCTAAGCTCGTCCCGCACCCTGACCCATCTGGATCTCAGCCACAACGACTTGTACGACGACGGGCTGGAGGCGCTCGCCGCCGGACTGGCAAAGTCGCAGTGCACCTTGCAAGTTCTCTGGTAAGGCTCTCCTCGAACGGCAGAAGGCCAGCCGGCCCAAGAACCTTGGGCTTGTGTCAGCCGCCCTTTTGTCTTCTCAGGCTCTATCGCTGCAAGCTGAGCAAGAAAAGCGGCGAGGCGCTGGCCTCCGTTCTAAGCTCGTCCCGCACCCTGAGCCATCTGGATCTCGGCTGGAACGACTTGCGCGACGACGGGCTGGAGGCGCTCGCCGTCGGACTGGCAAAGCCGCAGTGCACCTTGCAAGTTCTCTGGTAAGGCTCTCCTCGAGCGGCAGAAGGCCAGCCGGCCCAAGAACCTTGGGCTTATGTCAGCCGCCCTCTTGTCTTCTCAGGCTCAAGAGCTGCAATCTGAGCAAGAAAAGCTGCGAGGCGCTGGCCTCCGTTCTAAGCTCACCCTGCACCCTGAGCCATCTGGATCTCAGCTGGAACGAATTGCACGACGACGGGCTGGAGGCGCTTGCCGCTGGACTGGCAAAGCCGCAGTGCACCTTGCGAGTTCTCAGGTAAGGCTCTCCTCGAGCGGCAGAAGGCCAGCCGGCCCAAGAACCTTGGGCTTGTGTCAGCCGCCCTCTTGTCTTCTCAGGCTCAGGGGCTGCAAGCTGAGCAAGAAAAGCTGCGAGGCGCTGGCCTCCGTTCTAAGCTCGTCCCGCACCCTGAGCCATCTGAATCTCAGCAGAAACGACTTGTGTGACGACGGGCTGGAGGCGCTCGCCGTCGGACTGGCAAAGCCGCAGTGCACCTTGCAAGTTCTCTGGTAAGGCTCTCCTCGAACGGCAGAAGGCCAGCCGGCCCAAGAACCTTGGGCTTGTGTCAGCCGCCCTTTTGTCTTCTCAGGCTCTATTGCTGCAATCTGAGCAAGAAAAGCGGCGAGGCGCTGGCCTCCGTTCTAAGCTCGTCCCGCACCCTGAGTCATCTGGATCTCAGCGAGAACAACTTGCGCGACGACGGGCTGGAGGCGCTCGCCGTCGGACTGGCAAAGCCGCAGTGCACCTTGCGAGTTCTCAGGTAAGGCTCTCCTCGAGCGGCAGAAGGCCAGCCGGCCCAAGAACCTTGGGCTTATGTCAGCTGCCCTCTTGTCTTCTCAGGCTCAAGAGCTGCAATCTGAGCAAGAAAAGCTGCGAGGCGCTGGCCTCCGTTCTAAGCTCGTCCCGCACCCTGAGCCATCTGGATCTCAGCGAGAACAACTTGTACGACCACGGGCTGGAGGCGCTCGCCGCCGGACTGGCAAAGCCGGAGTGCACCTTGCAAGTTCTTACGTAAGGCTATCCTCGAGCGGCAGAAGGCCAGCTGGCCCAAGAACCTTGGGCTTGTGTCAGCCGCCCTCTTGTCTTCTCAGGCTCTATCGCTGCAAGCTGAGCAAGAAAAGCTGCGAGGCGCTGGCCTCCGTTCTAAGCTCGTCCCGCACCCTGAGCCATCTGGATCTCAGCTTCAACAAATTGTGTGACGACGGGCTGATGGCGCTCGCCGCCGGACTGGCAAAGCCGCAGTGCACCTTGCAAGTTCTCTGGTAAGGCTCTCCTCGAACGGCAGAAGGCCAGCCGGCCCAAGAACCTTGGGCTTGTGTCAGCCGCCCTTTTGTCTTCTCAGGCTCTATCGCTGCAATCTGAGCAAGAAAAGCTGCGAGGCGCTGGCCTCCGTTCTAAGCTCACCCTGCACCCTGAGCCATCTGGATCTCAGCTGGAACGAATTGCACGACGACGGGCTGGAGGCGCTTGCCGCTGGACTGGCAAAGCCGCAGTGCACCTTGCGAGTTCTCAGGTAAGGCTCTCCTCGAGCGGCAGAAGGCCAGCCGGCCCAAGAACCTTGGGCTTGTGTCAGCCGCCCTCTTGTCTTCTCAGGCTCAGGGGCTGCAAGCTGAGCGAGAAAAGCTGCGAGGCGCTGGCCTCCGTTCTAAGCTCGTCCCGCACCCTGAGTCATCTGGATCTCAGCGAGAACAACTTGCACTACGACGGGCTGGAGGCGCTCGCCACCGGACTGGCAAAGCCGCAGTGCACCTTGCAAGTTCTCAGGTAAGGCTCTCCTCGAGCAGCAGAAGGCCAGCCGGCCCAAGAACCTTGGGCTTGTGTCAGCCGCCCTCTTGTCTTCTCAGGCTCAAATACTGCGGCCTGAGCAAGAAAAGCTGCGAGGCGCTGGCCTCCGTTCTAAGCTCGTCCCGCACCCTGAGCCATCTGGATCTCAGCAGAAACGACTTGCGTGACGACAGGCTGGAGGCGCTCGCTGCCGGACTGGCAAAGCCGCAGTGCACCTTGCAAGTTCTCAGGTAAGGCTCTCCTCGAGAACCTTGGGCTTGTGTCAGCCGCCCTCTTGTCTTCTCAGGCTGGTGGGGTGCGGGATTCGCACGCGAGGATGCGTCTCACTGGCCAAGGCTCTCCGGTCCAACCCCTCCCAGCTCCAACAGCTGAACCTCTGGACCAATCCCATCGATGAGAAAGGAATGCGGGCCTTGGAGGAGGTCCAAATGGATCCTCGCTGCAGTCTGACGATCGAGTGGTAGGTTCCAAACGTCTTCCAGGGTGCCGTTGAAGAAAATGGCTTCCACAATGTCGCTCGCGCCTAGCTCCAAAAACAGATTTGCTGACATCGGATTGAATAAGGTAGAGAAGCACACATGAAATCAAAGGAAATGTTTTGATTCTATCTTCATGATGTGCACTTTGACATGACAAATGTTTTGGGGCATATTGCCTGAATGAAGTGTTCAACGCATGCCTGGTGTTTTTCCTCAAACGCTGAATGCTTGGTTATAGCTCTCGTATGTTTTGTCTAGGAGTCTTGAGGGGACGTCATCGAAGCCAGCCTTGGATCCTTGGGGAGGGTTCTGAGCACGAACGGATGGATGGATGTGGATGCATGCAGAAGGTCGCCAAGGATCCCTTTCCCCTGGAGCGTTTGGCTGAGGACGCCTGCTGTCCAAAAGGAAACGGCAAAGGCCGTCCTTCACGTTAGTTGCTTGATTCTCCGAGCGGTGAAAAAGCATCGATATTTCCACATTTCACAAATAAGACGTGCACTTCAACACAGACGTGTGCTCCTGTCACTCTCCAACACACGGGCGGGCCTTGACCCTTGGCCCTCCGCTTCCTGGCATCATTTGACCTGCTGACACCAAACGCTGACCAATGGTGAATGTTGATGCAAATAATAATTGCATCATCATGCCTTCAATTGACTTTGATGACTAAAGCGCCACGAAATAGAAATACAAGTTGTAGAATGAACAATCAATCGATCTGTGGGTGGTGTGAGTTGATCAGCACGACAGCCTGGGGGAAGAAGCCGTCTCTGTGTCTGCCTGCTGCTTTTGGCGTACAGCGTGCTTTACTCCCTACTCGAGGCCAAAAGCTTTGATGCGATGCCCTTTAGCATTGAACCCACCTTGGCCACGAGGGGCAGCGTAAAATTTGTACGACAGTCAAACAAGTCGTTGCGACTTCAATGAGTTGATTCTTGCAGAGGATAAAGAATATGCCACTATCGCGATGTGTTCGACCATTTATTTGCGTTCAGGGTTATTGGCGCCAGTTGTTAGCACCTCTATGGATATTCCATGATAAGCTGGCAGGGGCATGCAAAAGGCAAAGTTGTTGGAAACGTGCCTTGCAACTGTGTTTTGTGTTTCAGGTGATGATCGCTCACTGAGGGGCATCTTCTTGCACCTTTTCGCCAATGTTGAATTTCGTCAGGGTTCACAAAAGGTTGCAAAGACTGCAAAAGGGTTCTTCTTGTCGCTGACAAATTTGGAACCTCTGCAAATGTCTTTGAGAACGTTAACAACCCCTGAGCAAAAAAAAAAAATAGTCTTGCGTGGCCCCGCCAACTCATTATAATAACTCCAAAGACGAGACCGAGGTCAACGTTTGGTCGCTCTATTCAATGCTGTCGGGTGACAGCAAGCGCGCCAAATGTCCACGTGGTCCTCGGCTTTCTTAGGAGGCTTTGGCCACGCCGACCAACGCCGGCCTGAGGGTGCGCCCGTGAAGCTTGTAGCCCACTTTGGTCACGGCGGTGACGGTGCCGGGCTCCTTGCCCTCGGCGGGGGCGTGGAAGAGCGCCTCGTGCTCGTACGGGTCGAACTTGTGGCCGTACGGGTTGAGCCTGACCAGGCTGTGCTTGGCGAACACCTTCTGGATCTGGACCTCCGTCATCACCAGGCCATCGTAGAGGTTCTTCAGGTGAGGGTTCCGGCTGCTCACTTCCTCCGCTGGCACGCTTTCCTTGGCCTTCTCCAAAATGTCGGCGACCTCCAGCAGGTCTTCGCAGAAGCCCTGGATACCTGACGACGCAACAAATGGCAAAATATCGAATACGCCGCCGCAGCCACACGTCAGTAGAGTGTTTCGCTCGCGTCGTCTTCACCGTATAGTTTAGCTTCCTGAATCATCCTCTGACTTCTTGTCCGCAGGTTCTCCATGTCCGCCAAGGCTCGTTTGTATTTGTCCTGCGGAGCGGTCGCTCGCTCGGGTAAGGCTTTTTGAGGAGGTGACGGCATGGGACTTACGGTCATCTCCTTGAGCTGCTCCTCCAACCGCGTCTTCTCGGCCAGGACCTTCTCCGTCGCGCTCTGCTCGGCGGTCTCCTCCTCCTCTGAGCCGTGTCCGTTCTTCTGCTGAGTGGCTGTGCATAACCGCCGCGGGGATGCTCTGGGAACACGCAAAGAAATAGCAGACCTGTAACTTCATTGCCCATGATGTACTGTTGCCACTGTGCTTTCTTACTTCCGTTCTCGTCAAACACCCCCCCCCCACACACAAAAAACAATACTACTTGCCTAACTGACCTTAACCCTGTGTATTAAGGAAGGTCAGCCGGATGACGTAAGCACGCGACACCGATGACGTCATCGGCGACGCGACCGAGTCGTGTTCCATAACTACCCTTCGCGAACGAATGAACGATCAAGTCCATTTCTTCAAGTCCCAGCAGTCATCTCGGCGGCATCTCCAGGTAATTCCTTTCCTATCTAAGCCCGTGTTCACTCATAACGTCACGCTCTCTCGCGTGGCTAACGTTTACACGCACCGAACACGCCGACGTACTTTTAAAGTCAAGTCGGAATCAGTCACTAACCTCACAACGTGGCGCAAAGCTCCGAATGAGAGGCTCCGTATGCACATGTTGGCCATTTTCTGTCTTGATTCGGTCAGCGAGAAGCTTCCTCTGGACAGGACGTACGCTCGGTAGCTGATGGCCGACGTCGTACAGGCTAACCAATCGCGTGTTACAAGAGGCGGGACAAATATGCTTCTGACCAATCGCGTTCGGGATAAGATGTCGTTTGGTTGTCCTTGAGCAAACGTGAAATCAACGCACCAACACACGTGATCAAGGGCAGTTGAGTTCACAAAAAGGCAATCATCCGCATGACAATTGGCTGCAAATGATGGAATGAAAATAACGAGGACATTAAACCATTCATATGTACTGTCGTATTTTTTTGTAGTATGTGTTTTTTAACGGACAAACGTGGCGAAAGTACCTACACAAGCTGCGTTGGTGTTGAAACACCAATAGTTGTGTCATTGAAAGAATACACGGGTGAAAATGAAATGACAAAATCGAGCGAGCCCTTGAGTCAAAGAGCCTTTGGCTTGCCAGTCATCTTAACAAGTTGGCAGTATTGTCAAGCGAGTGCGAGTAGTGCGTGTTTGCTCGGGTCACAAGCAGCGACGAACCGGGCAGAATAATCAGTAAATCTCTCTCTCTCTCTCTCTCTCAATGAAGCCCCTCCCCTCACGTCAAAGTTCTTTGGCGCCCGCACACAAAAAGCGGCAGCACAAATTGCGTGCCGGTGGATGTCGCCCGTCGGTTGGTTGGTAGGTAGGTACGTTATGGTTTTGATGGCATTCCGTTTTGATCAGATACTGTAGACCTCTCACGGCGAGAACAATGACGTTCTGGCATACGGAATTTCAGCAATAAACAGAGAGAATAGAGCTTGATAGTGAGCCGGACTTTCCAAGCGTGTTTTGTTTTGCTTTGCTTTGCGGCACTGCGGGCCGGCTTAGTCGGCCGGCCGGCCTGGCGCATCCGCGACACGCCAAAGTTGACTTCAGCGGTGGATTAGTTGTGTTTCAAAGAAGGAGCCAATGAAAGTGTCAATTTGACCTGCTTTCAGTGCTTTTATTGGATGTTAGCGATCACACCAAACGCTTACACAACGCGGAAGAGGAGGCGAGAATGCCCGCCGTGTACACCGTGGCTCGTCGAGGCACACCGCTCGCCAAGATGCGCTGGGTCAAACGGCGGCGCCAAAATGAAATGTCCAAGAAAACCGCTGCGAATGAAGAACACCGTGCGTGTTTGCGGCAATGGAAATCAAATGTGGGTGGCGGTCGTCCTTAGTGTGCATGAGGTCTTCCGCGGCCCCTCCCGCCACCCGGGGGCCCGTCGACAGCGCGGCGCGGGTTCTTGATGGTCTCGTCGACAGACAGGATGAGGCAGGCCGCCTCGGAGGCTGCGGTCAGCGCGTTGATGCGGACGACGGACGGCTCCCACACGCAGGCGGCAAAGTTATCGGCGATGTCCTCGTTGTTGATGTCCACGCCGTACCACATGCCGCCCTGCGCCGCCGCGGTGGGGAGGTAAGGGTTAGCGCCGCTCAGGGTGGCCCAATTCCACGTAGCGTCCTACCTGAGCGTGTTTGGCACGCAGCTTGTTGAGGATGTTGGTGGCATCAAAGCCGGCGTTGTCGCACAGCTGTCTGGGGATGATCTCCAGGGCCTTGGCGTAGGCGCCGATCAGCAGCTGCTGCTTCCCCGGGATGCTTCTGGAATAACAGCGCAGGTACTTGGACAGCTCCATCTCCACGGCTCCTCCGCCCGCAACCACCGAGTCGTTCTGCAAAAGAGGAGCGAGCGCCGCGGTCAAATATTCACGGCGGGAAGGGAAGAGCTTTGGCCGTCGGGCCGACCTTGATGGCTCTCCGCACGATCATGATGGCGTCGTGCAGCGAGCGCTCCGTCTCCTCGGTGAACTGCTCGGCTCCGCCTCGCAGGATGATGGTGCACGTCTTGGCCTTGGGGCAGCCCTTGAACAAGTTGTACCTACGCCAGGCCAGAGATGGGCGATGGTCGGTTTCAACCACGGGACCCAAGCGGCCCGAGACGCTGCTAACCTTTCTCCGCCGATTTGGACCTCCTCGAAGAGCTCGCACTGGCCCAAGACGTCATCTGTCAGATTGCCCACCGACGTCTGGATGGAGCCCCCGCAGGCCTGGGTATCACACGACAGCTCGCCATTAGCGATGGAGCAGCCCTCCCTCCGCTGGCGTCAAAAACTCTGGCTCGCGTCACACGGCCCAATTTGCAATGACATATTTCCAATCCAACTGAACGGGCCCAGATCTGAGATGGAACGCGAGATACCCCCGCAAATATTTTCACCCGGAAAGGTTGCGACGCTACGTTTGCGGAGGGGAACCGCTGTCAGAGTTCTGCTCTCTGTCCTACCATCATGGTCCTCTTCAAGTCTTCCTCCTGGACCCTCCCGGCACAGAACAGGTCTCTGTCGGCAAAGTACTGGGTGGCCACGTCGCCGATGGGCAACTTGGACAGAACCACTTTGGCTCCCGACCGGTGGATCTTCTCCAGCTTGTCGTAAAGGATGTTCCACTCGGCGTCCACGATGGCTTGGTAGTCCTGCGGACGCGAGGCAAAAGGGGTGAAGGACGGAAGCGGACTCCGGCGCCAAAGTCTGCTCGCGTACCTCCACCGACTTCACCCGAACCTCGGCGTTGTCCTTCTCGGCCTTCAGCTCCAGCTCGACGTTGAGCAGCGCGATCTTGGGATTCTCGTAGCACTTGGGCTGCATCTCGAAGCCGGCGTAGGAGAAGGTCTTCTTGAAGGCCACCCCGGAAATCAACTGGGAATCCTGAGTTTGGGGCGGAGCGGGGCGCACGCACGACACCAAAGTCAAAAGTGGTGCTCTGATGGAGGAAAGGAAAGAACACCCACCTCCAGACCCCCTCCCTGGACCTTCTTGATGCCAATCATCTTGAGGGACAGCAGTTCGTCCAGGGACATGACGGCGTCCACCACCATCTTGGAGAAGAACTCCTTTTGCCCGGCAATCAGCTTGGAGTTGAGCGCCGTGGCTGCGCACTTCTCCAGCAACTGTCGCTGCTCCCTGAGGAGAGCACCGCCGCCGCCGCCACAGAGGTAAGAAAGAGCTTTGGAGCACAACTTGCAGGACGGGCAAATGCTCACCGCTTGTCGTCTTTCTTGACGGGAACGGCGATCTCCTTGATCTTGTCCACAGCCAGATTGGTGGCGGTGCGGAACGCTCGGATGATGGTCTGAGGGTGGAGCCCCTCCTCCACGTAGGGCTTCAGCTGCTTCAGGAACTCGGCGGCCAGGAGCGTGACCGAGGTGGTGCCGTCCCCGACCTGAGTCCAGGTACAAAGAGACATTTTCAACCGGGGAAGGAAGCGACCCCATCCTGGCTTCTCGGCTCGGCAATTTCCACGCCAGGGTTGAGAAGACGACGGCAACTGGAGTTAACCGCGAGCTTCGTTTCATCAAACATCGACATTTGGGTTAGCCTAAAGCCCGTCGGGTCTGGAATTGTGCAACCCTCGTCACCACTGTGGATAGAAACATGACCTCGGCGTCCTGAGAGCGGGCAATGTCCACCAGGGTCTTGGCTGCGGGGTGGACCACGTCCAGCAGCTTCAGGATGGTGGCCCCGTCGTTGGAGATGGTGGCTTTACCTGGACAGCAGAGAGCTTCCTTTAGAGGCAGGGTTAGGGTTAGGCGCCACGACGCCCTTCCCTTCGGCTCGGCTCGGCGCCGAGGCCGTTCCCTCGCCGGCCGACTCACCTCTACTGTCGACCATGAGTTTGTCCATCCCTCTGGGCCCCAGGGTTGTCCGCACAGCCTCAGATATGACCTAAGAGACGCACGCAGAGAGAGAGGCGCGAGCGCTTCCTTCAGTCCAAGGCTCGCTCGCTCGCAAGCTGAAGGCAGGAGATGCGCAGACCTGGCAAGCATTGATGTTACTGATGAGCTGGGGGATTCCCTGAGAAGTGTCTGTCCCCTCCTTCAGCAAGATCACCGGTGTGGGCTGTGGACACAGAACAATGGGATCAAACTGCGCGTCAGTCAGTCAGTCAGTCAGTCAGTCAGTCATTCTTTCTTTGTGTGTCTCCGTTCTCGGGCTGCCAGTATCCAAGAGCCTATTGAATGACGTCTTTTCTTTGCGGGTTGCTCCGCTCGCTTGGTGCTAATCCTCCTCTGCTTCTCGTCATCCCAACAATGGCGCTAGCGGCTAAGCCAAGAAGCCCATGTGCAAGACTCGACTCTTGTGCCACCCACGACCTACTTCCCAAGTGATCCACTGCGGTTGGCATTTCACTTCCGATCGTTTCATTGTATCTCGCCTGCCTTATTGTCATCACGGGACGCCTCGTAGCCATCACGCCCATTGACAGTTAGCCTTCCGATGCTAAGGCCATTTTCGGGCGTTTCGCGTCGTCATCCGCAGAAATATTGGCTCCCCGCTAATAGGAAGCGTATTGTGCTCCATCTCGGCTTCTTTTCGAGCGTGAAGCCAGCCGCCAAACACTGCGATGCACGCGGATTGTACGTCGGAAAGCGGCCTCACCATCATCTTGGCAGTTTCCTCCAAAAGCTCGGCACCGGCATGAACTCCCACAATGCTTAGCGGCGACGCGTTCATGCGCATGCGGGAGGGTCAGTGACGTCAGACAGCCTTTGTCGTTTGCGCCACTTGGAATGAGTCGAGGTCAGGAAGGAGCTTGTGCTTTGCCTCTAATCTATTTTGTGAAGTACAAATGGCGTGTCAATTTTTGTTTTTTTACTGACATCTTTAACGAAAGGTCCGCCAAGCGTGATGCGACAGCAATGACGCAATTAGCCGCTTGCCTCATTTGTTTTTTTACAAACATCTTTAACGAAAGGTCCGCCAAGCCAAGCGTGATGCGACAGCAATGACGCAATTAGCCGCTTGCCTAATTTGTTTTCCGAATTTTGAAGGGATGGCACAAAACAAAGTAGTAAAAAAAAGAAAAGAAAAAAGATGAAGCCCAACATAATGGTTACAGAATGGGTAACGAGTGAATGATTCCAAACATGGCCATTGCCCAGGTTTGCAAGCCACTTTGCCACAGTGATGATATACGCCAGGGGTGGGCAATTGCGGTCCTCGAGGGCCCCCGGAGGTGGGCCGGCCGGTGTCCTGCATGTTATCTATGTCACCCTGTAGCAACACACCTGATTCAAATGGTCCGATCATGAGCAAGGTCTGCAGAAGCGGGATCACCATCCTGATCATCTGAATCAGGCGTGTTGCAGCAGGGAGACCTACCTAGAAAACATGCAGGACAGCACCGGGCGGCCCTCGAAGAGGACCGCGATTGCCCACCCCTGCCTGATATACGCCATTAAAAATGCTGAAGTAACTTTCAGAACAAGATTGCGAGGTGAAAAAATTCCGCGTGAACGCAGCCTGAGTGACGTCACAGTGCGCCGGACGAATGCAGGACCTCTGATTGGTCCGAGACTCTTAGGATGGGTTCTTTTGAAGAGCGCTCGATTTAGGAAAGCCCACAAATTAGACGTGTTCGACGCACTTTCAAAAGCGTTAGACACCGCCCACGGTGTGGCGGGCCGCATCGTAGTCGTAGTTTCCCTCGGAGGGCCGTTATGACGTCTTGCATTCGAAACAGTATAGGCTGCGCAACAAACGGATCAATTACCAGCAAATTAAATCAAAACCGTTTCAACATTTGAAAAAAGCGGAGACATTTGTCATTGTAGGCGTGACACAAAGTCGATGCAAATTTTGTCTCGGCGGGCCGTGTCTGGCCTTCACTTTGACACCAATGCTCCCGCCGCTCTTTGTCCTGTGCGTTGAAATGCGTGGCTGTGAACGTGAGCGAGCAAGCGAGCGAGCGAGCGTATGTGTGACTTGGAACCTTGAACCTCTGTCGTCACGCATAGCGCTGCGTGTGCGTGCGTATGGACGCAGACGAAAGGCGTTTTGATACACTGTGTGTGTGTGTGTGTGTATGTGTGTGTGTGTGTGTGTGTGTGTGTGTGTGCGCGCGCGCGCGAGCACGTGTGTGTGCGCGTGTGCGTGCGTGCACGCTAATGAAAACAAACCGATAGAGGAAAAAAAAATGCTATTTTGATTGTTGTCTGTGTCACCTTGGACCTGAACAGTATAGAACAGCTCAACTCTCCCAAAATTGCACTTTTTGTGTCCCACCCGGCCGTTGCTCCCACTCAGCTTTGCATCAACGTCAGAGAGGAAGGGAGGAAGGAAGTGCCAAAATAAGCAGGACCAGTGGCGCGCCCCGGGTTGAGGGCCGCTTTTTTTTTTTCTTTTCTCTCGCTCTCTTTGTCCCCTTGTGCAACTCAGCGTGGCTCACACTCAGGCACAAAGTCGCCATGAAGAGCATCAGGGTTTGTGTCCTCCTGCTGCTAGCATCAGTGCACATCTTCATGGCAGGTAAGTGAATTGGCTGAATTCTTTTTTTTTTCCCAGCGCATCAAGCGAATGTCTCGACCACAGTGGAGTTACGGATTGAAAAATGATTACCAAAAATCATTTTACACCAATTGTGTAAAAAATATACTTGATGATGTGTATGTATATTATTGTATATACACATATATATCCATATATATATATATATATATATATATATATATATATATATATAAATATGTATGTATATATAGTTATGTATGTATGTTATTGTATATATGTATGTACTATATATATATATATCTACTGATAAATATATATGTATACATATATATGTATGTACTATATATATATATATATAAACATATGTATGTGTGTGTATATATATAGAAAGATATATATATATATATATATATATATATATATATATATATATATATATATATATATATATATATATATATATATATATATATATATATGAATACACCTCTAAAATCTATTTGACACAATTAGATAACCAAATGATTCCCAAGCACCGCTGCTGCTCACTGCTCCCCTCTCCCCCAGGGGATGGAGCAAAATCACATGGGGAGGGATGGCTTCAATGCAGAGGACAAATTTCACCACACCCAGATGTGTGTGTGTGTGTGTGTGTGTGTGTGTGTGTGTGTGTGTGTGTGTGTGTGAGAGACGATGATCTTTGGGACTTTAGTGTAAAATGTTTTTGGGCAATAATTTTTATATTGAGCTGCGCTCTCTGACAACATCCAACCTCGACATAATGAAATAGAATATATGTACAATTCAATCTTGTATCATGCTGCTCTTGGGGTGCACTGTATATAGGAGAGGATCAGCAATATACGTATGCCCAGTGTCAATTTGTCAACCAGGAGTAGCATCGGTTAAGACCGCTTCCGTTTTGAGGGATGGTTTCCGAGCTATCTTGTCAGTCAGCCAACAATTTTGATGACTCTCATATCAGTCATGTTGAGTTGACGCCATCAAAGCAGACGCAAAGCACAAATGAGACCTCGAGGGACGGACGGACGGACGGACGGAGCGATGTTTGACGGAGATACGTAGTAGATCGTCTCAGCTCCTCAGTATTGTAGTGTTGCCAAAGTACCAGGCAAGTCGTGGGCGAGTAAGCGGCTGGCTCTATGTGCCACAACACAAAGAGTTCAACATCCAAAACAAGAGTTCAACAAGTGTGTGTGTGTGTGTGTGTGTGAAGAAGCCTCACTCTTGATAACGCGCGCAGGCCCTAATTTTGATTGCGGGCGGAGTCGGCATTCCTCGGAGATGATCAAGAGTCAATGCCTGTCAGGACAGTTGCGTGTGTGTTTTTTTTTCCCCGCGTCGAGGCACCGTTTGCGTCGGCGCGACCGGGACACTTGCTGTTCTAACGCTGTTTTCCTGCTCATGACCCACGCCTCAAAGTGTCATCGGATGACATTGGCGGGAACCGGCGGGCGGAGAGTCCGACCACGGTCAAAGCGGTGACAGAAAGCCACTGGGGTGAATGCAATCCAATTGTTGCTTACTAGGGCCCGAGGGATCGCATCCGTCGATATTGGAGAAGCAAGCTCTTTTCAAATTGGCAATCCGTTGGCAGATTTTGACCGTGTGAACACATCAACTCGGACGAGAAGTCGGCCACGTCAGCTCTTTGCTCCAGGAATTCTGTTCTTCTTACAAAAGATTGCTCGGACCGATTCGTCGGTTAGCGGAATTCCAATCCGTCAAATCGGCACCAAAAGGAACATCATTCGGGCCCTATTGTTTGCAGCGCCTACACACAGCTCCTTGTGGATCTGACTCTTTTGTACCCTTGAGCAGCGGCGCCGACGGGCCGGGCGCCGACGGGCCGGGCGCCGACGGGCCGAGCGCCGACGGGCCGAGCGCCGACGGGCCGCTTAGTGATGAGCCGAGCGCCCGCCACAGTCGCGCCGCCGGCACAAAGCACGGCAAAACCTGCAGAGAGCGGTGAGTGTATCAAGGAGGAGTATTAAAAGAGCCATGACAGCCAATGTTTTCCACTGCAGGAAAAGTCCCAACAGTGGCGGCGGCGGCGGCGGCAGCAACGACGACCCCTCTCGCCGGGCCCGACGAGAAAAGTGAGATCTTTGGATAGAGTACCCTGCTTAGCGACCGTGGCTCCACCCTTTTATTTCCTGTGTTGACAGAAGCTGCGGCAAACACCAGCAGCAGCAGCAGCAGCAGCAGCAGCAGCAGCAGCCGCCCGACGCACGTGACCACCGAGCGGCCTCAAGGTGAGAGAACGGCGACGGCACGCCGGACGCGCACGGAACTCACCACTACATGGCCTCCGATCGGACCTGGGCCCACCTCGGCCCCGCCGCAAACCGACAACGGTACCGTCGCGTACAATTGCGTTGGGACTCACGGTGAGAGCTGTGGGTTTTTTTTTTTTGGTCTTTCTTTCTTTCTTTCTTTCTTTCTTTCTTTCTTTCTTTCTTTCTTTCTTTCTTTCTTTCTTTCTTTCTTTCTTTCTTTCTTTCTTTCTTTCTTTCTTTTTTTTTTCTTGCTACTCTTGCTGTTTCCCTCCCAGCATCATTTGTGCAGGCACCGTGATGTCATTTTTAGTGACAGGATGAGGCGAAATGGCAGACCCCGCCCGAGATAGTGCATATAGTCATTCATCTGAAGACCGTGAGAAAATCGTGCCAGCGCATAGAACGTTGTCAAGAAAATGTTTGAGCGGAGCTCAATTTGTGGGCAAGCCCTCTTTTTCAAAATCCGACCCGGGTCATCATAGCTTTGAATTGGTCGTTGAATGTCATCAATTTTGATCTTATTTAGTATCAGTTCTAGCTTTTTCTTGTTTTTTTTTTTGGGTGGCTGTATGTGAAATGGCTACAAAAAAAAAAAGAAAAAGAGGATTTTGATTGTGATTGCGGAAAGGTCCTCAGGTTGGCAGCGCTGACAAAGAAGTCAGAGGAGCAGGTAAGAAATTGGCATCCATCCGCCTGCGTCAAAGTGGCCCGGGTGACTTTGCTCTCTTATCTTTTCTCTTGGCAGCCAGTGACAAAAGACTTTGGTGGATCGTAGTGCCCGTCCTGCTGGCCGCCTCCGCCGCCGCCGTCATCATCCTCAAGTTCAAATGCAAAAAGATCCACGAGCACACGGGTACGTGGCCCGAGGTCAAAATGGAAGCTTTGCCGTGACATTTTTGCCTGGCTTTCTTTCGACAGAGACCAGCGATACCGGAACAGAGAAGTAAGCGGCAAGCGCCGAGGCTGGCCCGCCCCGCCCCGCCCCGTGTCGCTACAAAGTCAGCCCAAACAAATTGAGTGTGTGTGCGTGTGTGTGTGTGTGTGTGTGTGTGTGCGCGCGCGCGCACGCAGTGCATCCTTCCAGAGCCGTCCGGAAAGCACCAAAGACGGCGTCATGCTTCTTGCCATCAAGTCGTCAGGCGGCCAGGACCACGGTGAGCCGTCTTGCGCCTGCCTGCGTGGCTGCCAGGCAGTGGCTGCCAGGCAGTGGCTGCCAGGCAGTGGCTCCCAGGCAGTGGCTGCCAGGCAGTGGCTGCCTGCATGGCTGCCAGGCAGTGGCTGCCTGCATGGCTGCGTGGCTGCCTGCATGGCTGCCTGGCTGCGTGGCTGCCTGCATGGCTGCGTGGCTGCGTGGCTGCCTGCATGGCTGCGTGGCTGCCTGGCTGCGTGGCCCGAGAAGGTGTTTCCTGTGATTTGGAGCAGTCGCCCCTCAGCCAAAAGACAGCCGCTTCCTAACATAAACACACGTTTGTTTTGGACATGGGCTATTGTGTGCCGAGCAAATGTCACGCCGGCCCGGACGCGTGTTCGGACAGCCGGATGCGTCTTGCGTGTTTGAGCGCACGTGCAATCTCGGTAGTTGATCTACACGACTTGGAGCTTCACAGGCCACTTGAGTCGGTTTTGGAGGATTTCCGCAGAGGCCCCGAGGCCGTCTGTCGCTGTATGTCGGAAATTCTGCACAAAGAAAAGGAGGAGTGCAAGGCATGTCAAAGATCTTCCACGCAAGGACTCTTTCCGACCACTTTTGACACCAATTGCTTTTTGGCAGCAGCAGCAGCAGCGAGTGACGCTTTCTAGAAGTGCACCCATTGGCAACCTGCTCTTTTCTTCCCGTTTATGTTGCAGCCACAAGTTGAGGCGACGAGGCCAAGGAACGCACCAAGACTTCCTTCCGCTCAAGTCACCTCACCTAACACAAAATAAATAAAAAAGAAAGATCAACTTACAATCAAGAATCACTTTATTATTAACATTGTTTTTTTTTATCTGTAACAGAACAGATTCAAAGTGCGTCACTTTGCGTGAAATAAAAAAATAAGTGATCATTTTTCAAACTATAAACATTCTTGACCAACGGCCATTTTATGGTGAAAAGAAATACAATAAAATAATAATAATAATAATAATAAACATACATCATATGAAATCAAATAACAGCAATAAATAATATTCAATTCAAAGTAATCAGCAACATGAACTCAGGAGCACAATATAGAAAACATTTGAATTAAAATTGTACACATTCATTGTTGACTTGTTTGGAGTGAGGTCTCCCTGCTGCAACACACCTGATTCAAATGATCAGGATTGTTATCCAGCTTCTGCAGACCTTGCTCATGATGGGACCATTTGAATGGCCGAGCCCGGGCGCTCACTGTCGCATTGCTTTCGGAGCGGAGCGTCTTTGTGTTTTAGGATGGCTTTACTGCTCCCACTTGCTTCCTTTGGAGGCGTGATTAGGGCTTCATACCAGAGATGGGACCAAGTCACACATGTGCAAGTCTCACGTAAGTCTCAAGTCTTAACCGTCAAGTCTCAAGTAAGTCCCAAGTCATTATTTTGTTGTTGTCTTGGGCAAGTCAAGTCCTTAAATAGGTCAAGTCAAGTTAACTGTAGTTTTTATTTATGAACTTGCTCCATTTGAAGTCATATTTACTTAATTCAGTTTCATCATCATATTCATTGCATTAAAGCTATATATACACACACGCACACACACACACACACACACACACGCACACACACACACACACACACACACACACACACACACACACCTATTTAGATAAATGGAAAGCACTTACTTGGCAGAATGGCTCTTCAGATGACGGACAAAGTTCGAAGTTGTCCTCTGGTTGTCCGAAATGTTTTGGTTGCATATCTCGCACTTTGCCTTTTGCCGTCATAAAAGTAATTGCGACAGCCGAAGGTGATGATGACTCGCGGTACCGCTCCCGCTGACATGTTTGCGCATGTCTGATATAAAGGGGCGTGATTCTCCAATCAACACGTTCGTTCGTTCGGTAGGTAGAGAGGGCACGACTGATTCATTGACAGGGTAGTGATCCAATCACGACAACGCCATTCTCAGCCTGCGCTCCTCCCGTGTTATTGAGATTATTTTTTTAAATGTATTATTCATTTGATATTCAAACTGAAAACATAATCTAAATAACACTGAAGTCATTCAAGTCATCGTGTCTCAAGTCAAGTCCCGAGTCTTTAACTTCCAAGTCCAAGTCGAGTCTCAAGTGTTTTCATTTTTTGTTAGGTCAAGTCACAAGTCGTCAAAACAGCGACTCGGGTCCAAGTCACAGTGACTCGACTCTCCATCTCTGCTTAATACAATCGTCAAGGGAACGCAAATGCAAATTTGGTAACTCGCGGTTGGGTTAAGCCGTCTTTATTGAAACTGCCGCGGGGATGAGGTCATTGACACTAGCGCACGAGCTGAGTTCAAGGTAACTACTTCTGGCCAGGTTTGGCTCATTCCAATGTTGAGGGTAGATTCAAGAATTCGCCGTCTTTGAGTACAAACATTCGGTACATCACAGCCTCAGTTCAACGCTTAGGTGACTCACAACACTCAGGACATGTGAAAAATGACAAATATTCTCAAACATCCCCTGATATACAGACGATAGCTGTCTTCACTAAGAACTGAACGCTTCAAAGTATGACTGTGACAGGAAATGTCGAGCTTTCATTTTTGAATACAGAAGAACCTCGCACCACATCGTAAAATATACGTGGGGGGGGGCAAAAAACCGTCAATCATCAAATCAAAGGATTATCAAGAGAAAGTTGAATGAATAAGGGGAAAAAAGTGCGACGTCGCAAATGTTTGTACAAACGACGACCATTCCCCTCGCCATTTGTCGTTCAAGCGAGAATGATGCCGTCGCCAACCTCTTTGGATTGTAAAACTCCAACCTTCGTAGAGGGAGGGCACAAAAAGGAGACTGAGGGTATGAATAAATGGCTGGAATGGGTGGAGTAATTAAGCAGTTGGCCTCGTTCCCAGAATCCAAATTTTGGTTCCATAAAAGAAAAGAAAAGAAAAGAAAAGAAAATGAAACTTAGCTCCTGAAACACTTTTAATTCAATATTCCACACAACATAACTACACGATGATTACTTTAACAGTCCCTACGCACGTGAGAATACATTCATGTAAGAATGAAACATCCATATTGAATACATGTTGATGATCCATCCATCCATCCATCATCCATCCAACCAACCTTGTGACATCAACAGCAATAAACCATGTTTGAAAATATTCAAGTGAAACGACGCAAAAAGGAAGAAAATGAAACCTAACTCAATATTCAACGCCACCTAACGAAACAATGGTTATGAGCAAAGCAAAACATCCTAAAATGATCCAAGAGCGAGTGTGTGTGTGTGTGTGTGTGTGTGTGTGTGTGTGTGTGTGTGCGCGCGCGCGCACGTGCGTGTCATTCAAAACAGGTCGTGTTTCCCGAGTCAATAACTTCGACTAATCTAACGACGTTTTTACTATGTCACGTCAAGCCTAAATTTGGCACCGTCTGCTGGTGAAATTTGCTACTACAACAGCGCCAAACTGCCCTTTAATAATTCATCCTTTTGAGGAACTGCGCAAATGGGTGACGTCGGGCAGCACCCACGTGGTCCCACGGGGATGCCGTTCCCGCCCGGGCTCACTTTCTGGGCCGGATCTTCATCTCCACGAATCTCAGGCAGATATGTTTTGGTCCCCCCAAATAATTCCAGATTGCATTGGTACTGTCGCAGGTGCCGCTTTCCTTGTACAGCCCGTTCAGGTTGGACAAGTGACACGATGTGTACCACCAACCGCCCTTCTCGGAGTTGGCGCAATTGCCATTATTCCACGTGTCGTGGTCGCGGTCCTTGGTGGTGAACTTCATCCCAGAATGTTGGGACAATCGATCGCCTGCAAAGCACACAAACTCGCTTTTGAGCACGCGCAGGGGGCGCAGGTGTGCCCCCCCCCCTCACCCCCGGCGGGAGGCGCTACCTGTGTCTCCAGAGTAGCCGCTCACAAGCAGCGGGTAGCCGTCGTTCTCGGGGTCCCGCGAGTTCCGGCCCACCGAGAAGTCGTCGTAGCGAGCGTAGTACTTGCGGCCGTCGGATGCGGTGAAGTCGATCCGCAACTGGTAAGCGCCCGAGGCCGTCAGAGCGTGGATGTTCCGCAGGCCTGCCAACACGCAAAGGCGGCGGCGGCAACGTCACGTCTCGCGAACCACAAAGGCGTGACAAGAAGGATGTCTTGGTTTCAGACCGAGCCAGTGCTCTCCGGTGAGGTCTCCGAAGCCCTCGCGGTAGTCGTTCCAACCCCGAAAGAAGTTGACTGTGCCGTCCCTTCTCCTCTGGATCACCTGCAAACGCACACACGCACACCATCAGCGAAGCAAACGAGCATGACTGGCCAACTGGACGTTCAGCGTTGAAGAAAAGTGCCAACTTTATTGGGGAAGGCTTCACGAGGGGACCTCTGGGGTGTTTGTTTGCAAGCACTTACGGTCCAGCCTCCCCCGTCCTGCCACATGTTGCAGTAAGCCTTGAAGCTGTTGGACCCGCTAAAGAGCAGATAGACTCCAGTTGACCTTCCCGCCGCCTTGATGTCACTGCAGTCTCTGGGCATGAGACCTGAAGCAAACAAACAAACAAACAAACAAACAAACAAACAAACACGTGAGAGCGCAAAAGAGACGCCCGCTTTAAACCAACTGGACACGCTCGCTCGCGAGCTACCTTGGAGTAGTTCCCTGTGAAGTGTGGGCTGATCCACCACCTTCTGCCGCACGCTGGACAAAGCCACACTGACGTCGTGTAACTCCTTCTTCTCTTGTGACAGCTCCTGCGCACCAAGCGTTTGAAAGAACTGAAATGAGATCTCCAACTGGGACACTTGGTTTGCATCCTTCAACAATACTTAGTTTGTGTGGAAGAGGAGGGAGGGATGTTAAGTCCTGAAAGGTCCACCTCACCTGAGACATGCTCTTGTAGTCCGTCTCCAGGTCTTTCAGTATCTGATTCAGAAGGCCTTTGTTGCTGCGCAATGCCGTCTGACCAGCCTCCTGACCTGCCTTCAGCTCTGCCAAGGCCGTCTGACCTGCCTTCAGCTCTGCCAATGCCTCCTGACTGGCCTCCTGACCCGCCTTCAGCTCTGCCAAGGCCGTCTGACCTGCCTTCAGCTCTGCCAAGGCCGTCCGACCAGCCTCCTGACCTGCCTTCAGCTCTGTCAAGGCCATCTGACCTTCCTTCAGCTCTGCCTTCAGCTCTGCCTTCAGCTCCGCCAATGCCTCCTGACCTGCCTCCTGACCCGCCTTCAGCTGTGCCAAGGCCGTCTGACCCGCCTTCAGCTCTGCCAAGGACGTCTGACCAGCCTCCTGACCTGCCTTCAGCTCTGCCAAGGCCGTCTGACCTTCCTTCAGCTCTGCCTTCAGCTCTGCCAATGCCTCCTGACCGGCCTCCTGACCCGCCTTCAGCTCTGCCAAGGCCGTCTGACCTGCCTTCAGCTCTGCCAATGCCGTCCGACCAGCCTCCTGACCTGCCTTCAGCTCTGCCAAGGCCGTCTGACCAGCCTGCTGACCCAGCTTCAGCTCTGCCAATGCCTCCTGACCGGCCTCCTGACCCACCTTCAGCTGTGCCACTTCCGTCTGACCTGCCTTCAGCTCTGCCAACGCCGTCTGACCTTCCTTCTGACCTTCCTTCAGCTCTGCCTTCAGCTCTGCCAATGCCTCCTGACCGGCCTCCTGACCCGCCTTCAGCTCTGCCAATGCCTCCTGACCGGCCTCCTGACCCGCCTTCAGCTCTGCCAAGGCCGTCTGACCTGCCTTCAGCTCTGCCAAGGACGTCTGACCTGCCTTCAGCTCTGCCTTCAGCTCTGCCAAGGCCATCTGACCTTCCTTCAGCTCTGCCTTCAGCTCTGTCAATGCCTCTTGACCGGCCTCCTGACCCGCCTTCAGCTCTACCAATGCCTCCTGACCTGCCTCCTGACCCGCCTTCAGCTCTGCCAAGGCCGTCTGACCTGCCTTCAGCTCTGCCAATGCTGTCTGACCAGCCTCCTGACCTGCCTTCAGCTCTGCCAAGGCCGTCTGACCAGCCTCCTGACCTGCCTTCAGCTCTGCCAATGCCTCCTGACCGGCC
Organism: Syngnathus floridae; assembly: GCF_059516105.1. Lineage (NCBI taxonomy): Eukaryota > Metazoa > Chordata > Actinopteri > Syngnathiformes > Syngnathidae > Syngnathus > Syngnathus floridae. The sequence continues at coordinate 427,052 of NC_142413.1, read as the reverse complement.
TCCTGACCCGCCTTCAGCTCTGCCAATGCCTCCTGACCGGCCTCCTGACCCGCCTTCAGCTCTACCAATGCCTCCTGACCTGCCTCCTGACCCGCCTTCAGCTCTGCCAAGGCCGTCTGACCTGCCTTCAGCTCTGCCAATGCTGTCTGACCAGCCTCCTGACCTGCCTTCAGCTCTGCCAAGGCCGTCTGACCAGCCTCCTGACCTGCCTTCAGCTCTGCCAATGCCTCCTGACCGGCCTCCTGACCCGCCTTCAGCTCTGCCAATGCCTCCTGACCGGCCTCCTGACCCGCCTTCAGCTCTGCCAATGCCTCCTGACCTGCCTCCTGACCCTCCTTCAGCTCTGCCAATGCCTCCTGACCTGCCTCCTGACCCGCCTTCAGCTCTGCCAATGCCGTCTGATTAGCCTCCTGACCTGCCTTCAGCTCTGCCAATGCCTCCTGACCGGCCTCCTGACCCGCCTTCAGCTCTGCCAATGCCTCCTGACCTGCCTCCTGACCCGCCTTCAGCTCTGCCAAGGCCGTCTGACCTGCCTTCAGCTCTGCCTTCAGCTCTGCCAATGCCTCCTGACCGGCCTCCTGACCCGCCTTCAGCTCTGCCAATGCCTCCTGACCGGCCTCCTGACCCGCCTTCAGCTCTGCCAATGCCTCCTGACCTGCCTCCTGGCCCGCCTTCAGCTCTGCCAATGCCGTCTGATTAGCCTCCTGACCTGCCTTCAGCTCTGCCAATGCCTCCTGACCGGCCTCCTGACCCGCCTTCAGCTCTGCCAATGCCTCCTGACCGGCCTCCTGACCTGCCTTCAGCTCTGCCAAGGACGTCTGACCTGCCTTCAGCTCTGCCTTCAGCTCTGCCAAGGCCATCTGACCTTCCTTCAGCTCTGCCTTCAGCTCTGTCAATGCCTCTTGACCGGCCTCCTGACCCGCCTTCAACTCTGCCAATGCCTCCTGACCTGCCTCCTGACCCGCCTTCAGCTCTGCCAAGGCCGTCTGACCTGCCTTCAGCTCTGCCTTCAGCTCTGCCAATGCCTCCTGACCGGCCTCCTGACCCGCCTTCAGCTCTGCCAATGCCTCCTGACCGGCCTCCTGACCCGCCTTCAGCTCTGCCAATGCCTCCTGACCTGCCTCCTGGCCCGCCTTCAGCTCTGCCAAGGCCGTCTGATTAGCCTCCTGACCTGCCTTCAGCTCTGCCAATGCCTCCTGACCGGCCTCCTGACCCGCCTTCAGCTCTGCCAATGCCTCCTGACCGGCCTCCTGACCTGCCTTCAGCTGTGCCAATGTGGTCTGACCTGCCTTCAGCTCTGCCAATGCCGTCTGACCAGCCTCCTGACCTGCCTTCAGCTCTGCCAAGGCTGTCTGACTCTTCTCCAAGTCGCTGGAAATCGTGGTGTGACTTGCCTTCATCTCTGCCAATGCCTCCTGACCTGCCTCCTGAACTGCCTTCAGCTGTGCCAATGTGGTCTGACCTGCCTCCTGACCCGCCTTCAGCTCTGCCAATGTGGTCTGACCTGCCTTCAGCTCTGCCAATGCCGTCTGACCAGCCTCCTGACCTGCCTTCAGCTCTGCCAAGGCTGCATGACTCTTCTCCAAGTCGCTGGAAATCGTGGTGTGACTTGCCTTCAGCTCTGCCAATGCCTCCTGACCTGCCTCCTGACCCGCCTTCAGCTCTCCCACTGCCATCTGACCTGCCTTCAGCTCTGCCAAGGCCGTCTGACCTGCCTCCAGATCTGCCTTCAGCTCTGCCTTCAGCTCTGCCAATGCGGTCTGCAGCGCCGCCCAGTGGCGGGCTAAGTCGGTGCGGTTGTGGTCCGGGATGCTGTTGGGCAAAGTCGCCACCAGCGCGCGCAACTCTTTGACGATGTCCTGAGGCCTTGGAACACATAAAAAGGTGACATTAAGTCATGTTGCCATGCTTTGCTGCTTTCAAAATTGCACCCCAGCCGGGAATTTGACTGGAATTTGAATTTGCCTACCTGTTCAAGTGGAAGAAGACGCTGTTTTGGATGACAAGCACGACCAAGAGGACCACGGCCAGAATGGAGCCCCAGCGTATCTGAACAAACTGAGCGCAAACGACGTCACAGGTGGCGGCTGCGTCTCTCTCTTTCTCTCTCTCGCTCGCTCTCTCTCTCTCTCGCTCTCTCGCTCTCTCTTTCTCTCTCTCTCTCTCTCTCTCTCTCTCTCTCTCTCTCTCTCTCTCTCTCTCTCTCTCTCTCTCTCTCTCTCTCTCTCTCTCTCTCGCTCTCTCTCTCTGACTCTCTGACTCGCAAATGCTTTCAACTCGAGCAAGACATTCGTCAAGCGCGTGCGCGTCTATGCGTCCGATGCGTACCTTGCGCTTTGGGGTGTCGCCGATCAGGTTGTGGGTGCTTTGGTTCATCTCGAACCACTTGTCATTTAACATTTTGCGCTCCCACTCCATTCTTTCTTCCTCGGTACGAATGAATGTCCCTAGCCGTGTACGTGTCGTTTGTTCTGCGTGCGTCTAATGCCGTATTTTGTGGGCAGCCAAGTGGCGTGAAGTTTTCCTTCCACTTGACGTTGGTTTTGACCTTGTTTGCGGCAAAGAGACGGGACGACATTTCTTTGATTGGTTGGTTGGTCGGTCGGTCGGTCGGTCGGTCGGTCGGTCGGTCGGTTGGTTGGTTGGTCGATTGGTCTTTATCTATCTATCTATCTATTTCTTCATTCATCTAGACATGTATTTTTGGATTGATTGATTCATTCCTGTATTTCCTCATTTATCTATTACACTTCCACTAGACGCTTGAAAAATGAGAGGGAACATTGGTGCCGACACCGTGAGTTCGATTGCCACGTTTGACGCTGTGAATGCGTGCGTGGGCGTGTGCGAGTGACCAAAACCAAAAAGCGCATGTGTACATACATGAGTGTGCAAGAAACAATAAAGAGGAGCAATACCCGACGCCGCCGTGGTGTGGTGTCTTGTCCCTCATGAGATGGCAACTGAAACTCCAAATCCAACAGACTGAAACACAAAAAAAGACAAGCGCTCGAAAGCTGAGCAGAAAGCCAGCCAAGGCAAAGCCACGTAACGTCGCGAGCCCGGCCGGCCGGCCGGCCGGCGCTATTTCGGAGAGAGAGAGAAAAAAAAAAAAAAAGGATGCAACTCCAAACGGCAGACTTTGTCGTCGAGTCATCATAACACTACATTTGATTGATGAGGCAGGCGCCTTTCGAAGCACTCAAGGTCGCCGTACGGACGTCGAATAGCAGCATTCCAAAGGGGGGGGAAAAAAACCCCAAATAGGACTGGAGCAGAGTGATGGATAGATAAGCTGACTCACGACTCTGACCGGCCGACGGCCTCAGGCAAAGATGCTCCTCCGGACCCGCCGTCGTCAGTGGTCCCGGAACGCTCCTGTGTGAATTTAAATGGCGGAAGTTAGTCTATTTGCAGCTTTGTAAGAAGTGGTCACGGTAAAAGCCGTCTGAAAGAAGACCTATTTACAGCATTGTCGACCTTGTTCCAAAAAGTTGTGATAAAAGAGTCCTCAACAGGATGTTGACTGCTGCTATGGTGAATTGTGGCCACTAGAGGTCCCTGGTTAACCAAGGTTAATAACGCTACGCGCATCTCCCAATGTTGCGCACCTACGCACACGCACGCAACGCTACGTGCATCTCCCAATGTTGCGCGCGCCCGCACACACTAACCGTTATACGTACGTGAACGTTTCACGATACAATATTTTCTGCATGTTGTTTATGCTATTATTGTATTATTTACACGAACGAAACCATTGTCGAATGTTCTCATCGCAAAATATCCATCCACTTCAACGTTTTCGTATCCATCGATTGACACGCAGAAAAAAATGAACGGTCGAGAGGGTGCGGTCATGCAATGGCGGCCCTGCCGCGAGGCAGACGAGGCCGTTCCCTGCAACCGCCCCAAAACGATCTCTCTCTCTCTTTTTTTTTTAACCATTCTTTTCTTTCCAAGTTGTTCTCACTCACGGCAATGCGTATTTGGATGTCAAGGATGGAATGCAACGGAGGGTGACTTTTAGGAATGACATCCAAATATGCATTGATATGAGTGAGAACAACTTGGAGAGAAAATGATCATTGAAAGATGTGTTCTTCATCGAAAGATGTTTTTTTTTTTTTTTAGGCCGAGCGTAAGGGCCGCCCGCCTTTGAAAACACCGATCAAGCTTGACGTCTTCCTAAGGGCTGACCAAAGTATCGATAGTCACGCGCACGCACTGTAAATGATGCAATTACAACCTGCATGGTCTGAAGCTCCATCGCTCCTTTGCAGTCAGGTCAGCGTGTTGACGGCAGCAGAGGAAGGCTGCCGGCGGTGGGTGTCCTTAACAATAGTTGGCTCCAAAATGACACGCGCACGCACATATGCACCTCGAATGGAACCAAGGCGGGCATCGCTTTACTGGAAACGGGGGAAGAGGCGGAGAAACGAAGACGAAAACAAACTCCCAGACACACACCGATACTTATTAAGGAAAACTTTGTTCTCAAATGGATACTTTTCTTGCGGTGTCGGCAAAATACCTTTGGTATTTGCTTGTTGCCGAGTGATGCCTGGATGCAGGCGAGTGCCACCCACGTCACAGTGGGCCCGACGACGCTCATTTCGGTGCTCTCGTGCGTCGCGACTGAGTGTAATGTCACTCAAGAAGTGACATTCCATTTAATCGGTAAAATTCCAATTGATGAAGAGTCAGGACGGCAAGGAGCAGCAGCAGCAGCCGCAGCCGCAGCCGCAGCCGCAGCCGCAGCAGCAGCAGCACCTCGTACATTGAGTGCAAGCTGCAGAGTTCCATCAAAGCTAAATGTACTTTTATGTTTATTGTCATTTTTATTTTGTAGACCATCCAAAAGAGTTCAGGCACTCAGCTATGAAACGGGTTATGCAAGAGCAGCTGCTTGCTGTTGTGATGTGTTGTCATTGAATAGGGACCACCATGGTTGACTCGAGAACTAGTCAAGCTATCATTTGTGGCTGCCTGAGTTGAAACCCGCATTAAATATGCATAAAAGCTGACATGTGGGGAATGCAGAAAAAGTGAAAATCCAACAAATGAGAAATGACCTTGTGTGCGTGTGTGTGTGTGTGTGTGTGTGTGTGTGTGTGTGTGCGCGCGCGTGTGTGTACGTGTGTGCGTGTGTGGATCCTGAGACATCCCCAATGGCATGCTGGCGAATCGGGAGATTGGCGACTTTTTCCAATGTGGGGCCGGTGGGGGCCATCATTTTAGAGGCTACAAGTTCATGAAGTTTTATTCACGCTTTCAATTCAATACCTTTTCAATGTTAGGAACTACACAACACCCATTTGGCATCGCAGTTCTCTTCCCGGTGTCTCAAGTTCAACCCCCCAGCACTCATTGAAATTGGTAGAGTCCAATTTAGCTCGTGCGTCTGCATGTCGCTCGTTGAAGGGAAGACTCTCCAACATGGCGGCGCGGCGCGGCGCGGCGCGTCGGGGCGGTGCGGGGCCGGGCCGGGCCGGGCCGGGCCGGGCCGGGCCGGGCCATCCCTGGCTACAACCCAATGAAGTTGTATAAGTGTGTGTGTTTTTTCAATTCAAGAAAATCCAGCACGCAATGTCATAAAACACCTTTTTTGCATCAAAGTTCTCTATAGCGTGCCTAACGTTGGGGTATACCATTGCATGTTCAACCGCCCGCACCCCCGCACTCATTGAAGTTGATAGAGTCCAATGGAGCTCGATGCCCGGATGACGCGAGGTGTACGACAGAGGTGGAGCACCTGCGTGAAGCTGGCCCACCAGGCCACGCAAAATTGAAGGACAATAGTCTGTTTCGTTTGTGCAGCAAACCTTTCCGTTTGTGCTGCTATGGTTTTTGAAAGATTATTTGATAGGTCATCCAGAGTTCACCCGATCTGCTCCAAATGAACCCAATATGGTACCGTTCGTTTGTGCTGGTTTGTGCCGTAAAAACCTTCGTTTGTGCTGCTTCGGTTTCGTAGAGATTACACATTTCTTTTCTAGCGAGGACGTCACCCAGCCCCCCCTTTTCCTCCAAATGGACCCAAAATGGTACCGTCCGTTTGTGCTGCAAAAAGTTTCGTTTGTGCTGCTACGGTGTTGCAGATATTACACATTTAATTTTTAGCGATGACGTCACCGTATTTCGTCGTGAATTTCATGCTCCTGATGCAGGACGAATACAAGGTAAATATGTACTTGGCCTTTTTTTTTTTTAGCTTACAGAAACTTCCACTGCGGGAAATGGCTTTAAGTACGTATTTCTGTAATTATGTTTTATCGTGCTCATTGATTAATTCCCTTGTCATCAATAAGCCTATATGATCTTTTTTTTTTCAATGACAAGGTTCACCGACCGCAACCAAAATACCTTTTGAGTCTACGTTTGTTCCGAGACATTCAATAATGCAACAAAGTCAAAGTCTTCTCTTTTACTAGCTCCAGACTGGAGGGGAATTCAAGCAAGGCAACTTCCACCAAGGTCAGTGTCAATCCACACCAACTCTCCCAGATTGTAGCTGTGAGTAACATATGACCTGAACACAGAGCCTTGCCTGTATTGTTGTCCTGTGTTTTGAATGAAGACGGAACGGACACTGGGAAGGATTTTCAAATGGCCTCAGGCAGAGAGAGTCAGGAAGGCTGAGTCCCTCGTCAGCAGCAGTCTGAAGAGAAGCCACGCCACGCCACGCCACGCCACGCCACAGGTCTGCAGGACAGCAATGTGTTGCACCAACGAGCGAAACTTGCCTTGTTACTTGTTGGCTCAAACGGCAGTACTGTGAGGAGGCGCATTGTTTGATCGAATCAACACGATTGGGATGTTCCTCATTGGGCTCTCGATGACAGTGGAGATGTCGCATTGTGCATCCATTTGGAGAGCACCAGAGCGCAGGAGGACACGTTTGAATCTTTCCCCCAGCAGTTCTGCCCTCTGTGACTATACTCCCTGGGGGGGGGTTCACACCCTGCGTTGCGATGCTTTTCACCAGGTGGAGGGAGGGAGGAATGGGTTCCCACGTCCGTAGTTCAGAACAGTCTTTTCAAATGAAAAACGTTCACCGAAAGAACAGCATAAGCATCGAAAGACAGACTCGAATGCGCAAGTGTCGAGCACAAACACTTTTGATGTGCCAAGTTGAACAGGCTCTTGATGGTTCCCGTTTTTCAACAATGTTACCTTGACTTTTTGCCAGCCAGCCAGCCAGCCAGCGAGCGGCGAGGAACTGATAGTCACAGTGATGATTATGTAGCTTTCTTTTACGAGGTGTGAAATTCCAACATGTCTTCTTTTGCTAGTTCCAAAAAAAAAAAACCAACAACAACTTTTCACTCCCCGAGTGGCAGGCGGAATGACAAAAGTGGACTGGATTTCAGTCCTTGAAATGATTCAGCATCTTGAAACTGGTTGATGATGATGATGATGGTGAGAAAAAATATATCTAGCTGATTTTTTTTGGGTGCATATATGATTTCAGTTTCTTTCTTTCTTTCATATTTGATTCTTGTCAGCCATGCAGGTGACGCCATTTGAAAAGAACCTTGCAACTGGCCACCAAATCTTTGTTTTGTTTGTAACTACCAGAAAAAAAGGCCGCTTCAATTGTTTGGTGTTTAAAAAAAAAAAGAAAAGAGGCGTGACTTGACAAGACGTCTTCCTTTCCATATCTTTTGGCAATAGATGAAAAAGTTGGATGTGGACTCCTTTGACGTAGGCCGCACTTGAGTAAAAAACAAGCTCGCCTGGCCAAGTGGCAGGCAGCACGTGGACTGACGTTACAGTCCCTGAAATGATTCAGCATCTCCAAACTCTTTGACGATTATTTATCTCATGAAGGAAAATTCTTCTTCCTTCACTCAGTCGCGACGCACGAGAGCACCGAAATGAGCGTCGTCGGGCCCACTGTGACGTGGGTGGCACTCGCCTGCATCCAGGCATCACTCGGCAACAAGCAAATACCAAAGGTATTTTGCCGACACCGCAAGAAAAGTATCCATTTGAGAACAAAGTTTTCCTTAATAAGTATCGGTGTGTGTCTGGGAGTTTGTTTTCGTCTTCGTTTCTCCGCCTCTTCCCCCGTTTCCAGTAAAGCGATGCCCGCCTTGGTTCCATTCGAGGTGCATATGTGCGTGCGCGTGTCATTTTGGAGCCAACTATTGTTAAGGACACCCACCGCCGGCAGCCTTCCTCTGCTGCCGTCAACACGCTGACCTGACTGCAAAGGAGCGATGGAGCTTCAGACCATGCAGGTTGTAATTGCATCATTTACAGTGCGTGCGCGTGACTATCGATACTTTGGTCAGCCCTTAGGAAGACGTCAAGCTTGATCGGTGTTTTCAAAGGCGGGCGGCCCTTACGCTCGGCCTAAAAAAAAAAAAAAACATCTTTCGATGAAGAACACATCTTTCAATGATCATTTTCTCTCCAAGTTGTTCTCACTCATATCAATGCATATTTGGATGTCATTCCTAAAAGTCACCCTCCGTTGCATTCCATCCTTGACATCCAAATACGCATTGCCGTGAGTGAGAACAACTTGGAAAGAAAAGAATGGTTAAAAAAAAAAGAGAGAGAGAGATCGTTTTGGGGCGGTTGCAGGGAACGGCCTCGTCTGCCTCGCGGCAGGGCCGCCATTGCATGACCGCACCCTCTCGACCGTTCATTTTTTTCTGCGTGTCAATCGATGGATACGAAAACGTTGAAGTGGATGGATATTTTGCGATGAGAACATTCGACAATGGTTTCGTTCGTGTAAATAATACAATAATAGCATAAACAACATGCAGAAAATATTGTATCGTGAAACGTTCACGTACGTATAACGGTTAGTGTGTGCGGGCGCGCGCAACATTGGGAGATGCACGTAGCGTTGCGTGCGTGTGCGTAGGTGCGCAACATTGGGAGATGCGCGTAGCGTTATTAACCTTGGTTAACCAGGGACCTCTAGTGGCCACAATTCACCATAGCAGCAGTCAACATCCTGTTGAGGACTCTTTTATCACAACTTTTTGGAACAAGGTCGACAATGCTGTAAATAGGTCTTCTTTCAGACGGCTTTTACCGTGACCACTTCTTACAAAGCTGCAAATAGACTAACTTCCGCCATTTAAATTCACACAGGAGCGTTCCGGGACCACTGACGACGGCGGGTCCGGAGGAGCATCTTTGCCTGAGGCCGTCGGCCGGTCAGAGTCGTGAGTCAGCTTATCTATCCATCACTCTGCTCCAGTCCTATTTGGGGTTTTTTTCCCCCCCCTTTGGAATGCTGCTATTCGACGTCCGTACGGCGACCTTGAGTGCTTCGAAAGGCGCCTGCCTCATCAATCAAATGTAGTGTTATGATGACTCGACGACAAAGTCTGCCGTTTGGAGTTGCATCCTTTTTTTTTTTTTTTCTCTCTCTCTCTCCGAAATAGCGCCGGCCGGCCGGCCGGCCGGCCGGGCTCGCGACGTTACGTGGCTTTGCCTTGGCTGGCTTTCTGCTCAGCTTTCGAGCGCTTGTCTTTTTTTGTGTTTCAGTCTGTTGGATTTGGAGTTTCAGTTGCCATCTCATGAGGGACAAGACACCACACCACGGCGGCGTCGGGTATTGCTCCTCTTTATTGTTTCTTGCACACTCATGTATGTACACATGCGCTTTTTGGTTTTGGTCACTCGCACACGCCCACGCACGCATTCACAGCGTCAAACGTGGCAATCGAACTCACGGTGTCGGCACCAATGTTCCCTCTCATTTTTCAAGCGTCTAGTGGAAGTGTAATAGATAAATGAGGAAATACAGGAATGAATCAATCAATCCAAAAATACATGTCTAGATGAATGAAGAAATAGATAGATAGATAGATAAAGACCAATCGACCAACCAACCAACCGACCGACCGACCGACCGACCGACCGACCGACCGACCAACCAACCAATCAAAGAAATGTCGTCCCGTCTCTTTGCCGCAAACAAGGTCAAAACCAACGTCAAGTGGAAGGAAAACTTCACGCCACTTGGCTGCCCACAAAATACGGCATTAGACGCACGCAGAACAAACGACACGTACACGGCTAGGGACATTCATTCGTACCGAGGAAGAAAGAATGGAGTGGGAGCGCAAAATGTTAAATGACAAGTGGTTCGAGATGAACCAAAGCACCCACAACCTGATCGGCGACACCCCAAAGCGCAAGGTACGCATCGGACGCATAGACGCGCACGCGCTTGACGAATGTCTTGCTCGAGTTGAAAGCATTTGCGAGTCAGAGAGTCAGAGAGAGAGAGCGAGAGAGAGAGAGAGAGAGAGAGAGAGAGAGAGAGAGAGAGAGAGAGAGAGAGAGAGAGAGAGAGAGAGAGAGAGAGAGAGAGAGAAAGAGAGAGCGAGAGAGCGAGAGAGAGAGAGAGCGAGCGAGAGAGAGAAAGAGAGAGACGCAGCCGCCACCTGTGACGTCGTTTGCGCTCAGTTTGTTCAGATACGCTGGGGCTCCATTCTGGCCGTGGTCCTCTTGGTCGTGCTTGTCATCCAAAACAGCGTCTTCTTCCACTTGAACAGGTAGGCAAATTCAAATTCCAGTCAAATTCCCGGCTGGGGTGCAATTTTGAAAGCAGCAAAGCATGGCAACATGACTTAATGTCACCTTTTTATGTGTTCCAAGGCCTCAGGACATCGTCAAAGAGTTGCGCGCGCTGGTGGCGACTTTGCCCAACAGCATCCCGGACCACAACCGCACCGACTTAGCCCGCCACTGGGCGGCGCTGCAGACCGCATTGGCAGAGCTGAAGGCAGAGCTGAAGGCAGATCTGGAGGCAGGTCAGACGGCCTTGGCAGAGCTGAAGGCAGGTCAGATGGCAGTGGGAGAGCTGAAGGCGGGTCAGGAGGCAGGTCAGGAGGCATTGGCAGAGCTGAAGGCAAGTCACACCACGATTTCCAGCGACTTGGAGAAGAGTCATGCAGCCTTGGCAGAGCTGAAGGCAGGTCAGGAGGCTGGTCAGACGGCATTGGCAGAGCTGAAGGCAGGTCAGACCACATTGGCAGAGCTGAAGGCGGGTCAGGAGGCAGGTCAGACCACATTGGCACAGCTGAAGGCAGTTCAGGAGGCAGGTCAGGAGGCATTGGCAGAGATGAAGGCAAGTCACACCACGATTTCCAGCGACTTGGAGAAGAGTCAGACAGCCTTGGCAGAGCTGAAGGCAGGTCAGGAGGCTGGTCAGACGGCATTGGCAGAGCTGAAGGCAGGTCAGACCACATTGGCACAGCTGAAGGCAGGTCAGGAGGCCGGTCAGGAGGCATTGGCAGAGCTGAAGGCGGGTCAGGAGGCCGGTCAGGAGGCATTGGCAGAGCTGAAGGCAGGTCAGGAGGCTAATCAGACGGCCTTGGCAGAGCTGAAGGCGGGCCAGGAGGCAGGTCAGGAGGCATTGGCAGAGCTGAAGGCGGGTCAGGAGGCCGGTCAGGAGGCATTGGCAGAGCTGAAGGCGGGTCAGGAGGCCGGTCAGGAGGCATTGGCAGAGCTGAAGGCAGAGCTGAAGGCAGGTCAGACGGCCTTGGCAGAGCTGAAGGCGGGTCAGGAGGCAGGTCAGGAGGCATTGGCAGAGTTGAAGGCGGGTCAGGAGGCCGGTCAAGAGGCATTGACAGAGCTGAAGGCAGAGCTGAAGGAAGGTCAGATGGCCTTGGCAGAGCTGAAGGCAGAGCTGAAGGCAGGTCAGACGTCCTTGGCAGAGCTGAAGGCAGGTCAGGAGGCCGGTCAGGAGGCATTGGCAGAGCTGAAGGCGGGTCAGGAGGCCGGTCAGGAGGCATTGGCAGAGCTGAAGGCAGGTCAGGAGGCTAATCAGACGGCATTGGCAGAGCTGAAGGCGGGCCAGGAGGCAGGTCAGGAGGCATTGGCAGAGCTGAAGGCGGGTCAGGAGGCCGGTCAGGAGGCATTGGCAGAGCTGAAGGCGGGTCAGGAGGCCGGTCAGGAGGCATTGGCAGAGCTGAAGGCAGAGCTGAAGGCAGGTCAGACGGCCTTGGCAGAGCTGAAGGCGGGTCAGGAGGCAGGTCAGGAGGCATTGGCAGAGCTGAAGGCGGGTCAGGAGGCCGGTCAGGAGGCATTGGCAGAGCTGAAGGCAGGTCAGGAGGCTAATCAGACGGCATTGGCAGAGCTGAAGGCGGGTCAGGAGGCAGGTCAGGAGGCATTGGCAGAGCTGAAGGAGGGTCAGGAGGCAGGTCAGGAGGCATTGGCAGAGCTGAAGGCGGGTCAGGAGGCCGGTCAGGAGGCATTGGCAGAGCTGAAGGCGGGTCAGGAGGCCGGTCAGGAGGCATTGGCAGAGCTGAAGGCAGGTCAGGAGGCTGGTCAGACGGCCTTGGCAGAGCTGAAGGCAGGTCAGGAGGCTGGTCAGACAGCATTGGCAGAGCTGAAGGCAGGTCAGACGGCCTTGGCAGAGCTGAAGGCGGGTCAGGAGGCAGGTCAGGAGGCATTGGTAGAGCTGAAGGCGGGTCAGGAGGCCGGTCAGGAGGCATTGGCAGAGCTGAAGGCGGGTCAGGAGGCCGGTCAGGAGGCATTGGCAGAGCTGAAGGCAGGTCAGGAGGCTGGTCAGACGGCCTTGGCAGAGCTGAAGGCAGGTCAGGAGGCTGGTCAGACAGCATTGGCAGAGCTGAAGGCAGGTCAGACGGCCTTGGCAGAGCTGAAGGCGGGTCAGGAGGCAGGTCAGGAGGCATTGGTAGAGCTGAAGGCGGGTCAGGAGGCCGGTCAAGAGGCATTGACAGAGCTGAAGGCAGAGCTGAAGGAAGGTCAGATGGCCTTGGCAGAGCTGAAGGCAGAGCTGAAGGCAGGTCAGACGTCCTTGGCAGAGCTGAAGGCAGGTCAGACGGCCTTGGCAGAGCTGAAGGCGGGTCAGGAGGCCGGTCAGGAGGCATTGGCAGAGCTGAAGGCGGGTCAGGAGGCCGGTCAGGAGGCATTGGCAGAGCTGAAGGCAGAGCTGAAGGAAGGTCAGAAGGAAGGTCAGACGGCGTTGGCAGAGCTGAAGGCAGGTCAGACGGAAGTGGCACAGCTGAAGGTGGGTCAGGAGGCCGGTCAGGAGGCATTGGCAGAGCTGAAGCTGGGTCAGCAGGCTGGTCAGACGGCCTTGGCAGAGCTGAAGGCAGGTCAGGAGGCTGGTCGGACGGCATTGGCAGAGCTGAAGGCAGGTCAGACGGCCTTGGCAGAGCTGAAGGCGGGTCAGGAGGCCGGTCAGGAGGCATTGGCAGAGCTGAAGGCAGAGCTGAAGGAAGGTCAGACGGCCTTGGCAGAGCTGAAGGCAGGTCAGGAGGCTGGTCAGACGTCCTTGGCAGAGCTGAAGGCGGGTCAGACGGCCTTGGCACAGCTGAAGGCGGGTCAGGAGGCAGGTCAGGAGGCATTGGCGGAGCTGAAGGCAGAGCTGAAGGCAGAGCTGAAGGAAGGTCAGATGGCCTTGACAGAGCTGAAGGCAGGTCAGGAGGCTGGTCGGACGGCCTTGGCAGAGCTGAAGGCAGGTCAGACGGCCTTGGCAGAGCTGAAGGCGGGTCAGGAGGCCAGTCAGGAGGCATTGGCAGAGCTGAAGGCAGGTCAGACGGCCTTGGCAGAGCTGAAGGCAGGTCAGGAGGCTGGTCAGACGGCATTGCGCAGCAACAAAGGCCTTCTGAATCAGATACTGAAAGACCTGGAGACGGACTACAAGAGCATGTCTCAGGTGAGGTGGACCTTTCAGGACTTAACATCCCTCCCTCCTCTTCCACACAAACTAAGTATTGTTGAAGGATGCAAACCAAGTGTCCCAGTTGGAGATCTCATTTCAGTTCTTTCAAACGCTTGGTGCGCAGGAGCTGTCACAAGAGAAGAAGGAGTTACACGACGTCAGTGTGGCTTTGTCCAGCGTGCGGCAGAAGGTGGTGGATCAGCCCACACTTCACAGGGAACTACTCCAAGGTAGCTCGCGAGCGAGCGTGTCCAGTTGGTTTAAAGCGGGCGTCTCTTTTGCGCTCTCACGTGTTTGTTTGTTTGTTTGTTTGTTTGTTTGTTTGTTTGCTTCAGGTCTCATGCCCAGAGACTGCAGTGACATCAAGGCGGCGGGAAGGTCAACTGGAGTCTATCTGCTCTTTAGCGGGTCCAACAGCTTCAAGGCTTACTGCAACATGTGGCAGGACGGGGGAGGCTGGACCGTAAGTGCTTGCAAACAAACACCCCAGAGGTCCCCTCGTGAAGCCTTCCCCAATAAAGTTGGCACTTTTCTTCAACGCTGAACGTCCAGTTGGCCAGTCATGCTCGTTTGCTTCGCTGATGGTGTGCGTGTGTGCGTTTGCAGGTGATCCAGAGGAGAAGGGACGGCACAGTCAACTTCTTTCGGGGTTGGAACGACTACCGCGAGGGCTTCGGAGACCTCACCGGAGAGCACTGGCTCGGTCTGAAACCAAGACATCCTTCTTGTCACGCCTTTGTGGTTCGCGAGACGTGACGTTGCCGCCGCCGCCTTTGCGTGTTGGCAGGCCTGCGGAACATCCACGCTCTGACGGCCTCGGGCGCTTACCAGTTGCGGATCGACTTCACCGCATCCGACGGCCGCAAGTACTACGCTCGCTACGACGACTTCTCGGTGGGCCGGAACTCGCGGGACCCCGAGAACGACGGCTACCCGCTGCTTGTGAGCGGCTACTCTGGAGACACAGGTAGCGCCTCCCGCCGGGGGTGAGGGGGGGGGGCACACCTGCGCCCCCTGCGCGTGCTCAAAAGCGAGTTTGTGTGCTTTGCAGGCGATCGATTGTCCCAACATTCTGGGATGAAGTTCACCACCAAGGACCGCGACCACGACACGTGGAATAATGGCAATTGCGCCAACTCCGAGAAGGGCGGTTGGTGGTACACATCGTGTCACTTGTCCAACCTGAACGGGCTGTACAAGGAAAGCGGCACCTGCGACAGTACCAATGCAATCTGGAATTATTTGGGGGGACCAAAACATATCTGCCTGAGATTCGTGGAGATGAAGATCCGGCCCAGAAAGTGAGCCCGGGCGGGAACGGCATCCCCGTGGGACCACGTGGGTGCTGCCCGACGTCACCCATTTGCGCAGTTCCTCAAAAGGATGAATTATTAAAGGGCAGTTTGGCGCTGTTGTAGTAGCAAATTTCACCAGCAGACGGTGCCAAATTTAGGCTTGACGTGACATAGTAAAAACGTCGTTAGATTAGTCGAAGTTATTGACTCGGGAAACACGACCTGTTTTGAATGACACGCACGTGCGCGCGCGCGCACACACACACACACACACACACACACACACACACACACACACTCGCTCTTGGATCATTTTAGGATGTTTTGCTTTGCTCATAACCATTGTTTCGTTAGGTGGCGTTGAATATTGAGTTAGGTTTCATTTTCTTCCTTTTTGCGTCGTTTCACTTGAATATTTTCAAACATGGTTTATTGCTGTTGATGTCACAAGGTTGGTTGGATGGATGATGGATGGATGGATGGATCATCAACATGTATTCAATATGGATGTTTCATTCTTACATGAATGTATTCTCACGTGCGTAGGGACTGTTAAAGTAATCATCGTGTAGTTATGTTGTGTGGAATATTGAATTAAAAGTGTTTCAGGAGCTAAGTTTCATTTTCTTTTCTTTTCTTTTCTTTTCTTTTATGGAACCAAAATTTGGATTCTGGGAACGAGGCCAACTGCTTAATTACTCCACCCATTCCAGCCATTTATTCATACCCTCAGTCTCCTTTTTGTGCCCTCCCTCTACGAAGGTTGGAGTTTTACAATCCAAAGAGGTTGGCGACGGCATCATTCTCGCTTGAACGACAAATGGCGAGGGGAATGGTCGTCGTTTGTACAAACATTTGCGACGTCGCACTTTTTTCCCCTTATTCATTCAACTTTCTCTTGATAATCCTTTGATGATTGACCGTTCGTCCCCCCTGTAGTATTCTCTTAGAATATGTTCGGACTGCCAGTCCAGTAACGTTAGCCTATCGTATTGGGTATCTACTGCCAGTCCAGTAACGTTAGCCTATCGTATTGGGTATCCACCAAATGTCTTGCCTGATTGGTCCGTAGCATTAAGATGACGCAGCACGTAGTGACGTGGCCGGATGTTAGAAGCATACGCCTTCCTGAATGCCACATGTTTTCCTGCTCCCGCAATCTTCATTAAAAGATTAGTTTGCATGTCGTCGTCCTTCTACATTTCGTACCCAGCGTGAGTACAGAATATTATCCCCACCACCACGTATATTGTACAATGTGGAGCGAATCGGAATTCAAACAAAAAATCCTAGGTGTTTTTTTGCTTCGGTTGTCGAACCAAATTCGGAGGTTGATTTTTTTTTTTTTTTGCTGCTAAATTTAAAACCAAAAGGCACATTTTTAACTTGAACTCTCAATGGATTTAGTTGAAAGACATTTTTTGAACACTGAAGTGGGAAAAACAGCAATGTGTACACATTCTGTTAGGTTAGACCAGTGCTTCGCAATCATTTTCCATGGAGAAGAAAACATTTGAGGCTGTGACTAACAACAACACTCAGGACATGGCAAATATTCTCAAACATCCCCTGATCTTCAACTCCCAGGAGGGCAAGGAAATAGTCCAAGCTCCGACTAGGGGGATAAAATGAGAAAGCTTGAGAAGCGACCACAGATGGGAGGGAGGATCTCTCTTCCAGGATGACCAGGCTGCAATGGATGCAGAGAGGACACATCTTATGAACAGTGTAGACAATTCCAAAAAGGTGTGGAGAGCAGGATGTTATTGCACAGCAATGACTCTTAAGAGTGGTGTGAGTTGATCAGAGCAACAGCCTGGGGGAAGAAGCTGTCTCTGTGTCTGCCTGCTGCTTTTGGCGTACAGTGCTCGAGAGCGCCGTCCGGAGGGGACGAGTTCAAACAGACGACAGCCTGGGTGAGAAAGGTCTGGAGAGATGTTCCTTGCACGTTTCCTGGTCCTGGACAGATGGGAGGTTGATGAACCATGATCTTTTCTGCAGTCCTCCTGATTGTCCGTTGCAGTCTGTGCTTGTCTTGTTTGGAGGCCGGTCCAAACCAGACAGTGATGGAGGTGCAAAGGACAGACAGACAGACAGACAGGATGATGGCAGTGTAGAAGGTCTTCCTTCAGCAGCTCCCGCGGCAGGTTGAACTTCTCGAGCTGTCTCAGGAAGTACAGCCTCTGCTGGGCCTTCTCCCCGGACAGAGTCTATGTGGCCGGTCCATTTCACGTCCCGAGAGATTGTGGTTCCCAGGAACTTGAAGGTGTCTGTGGAGAGAATAGTATTACTGCGGCTAGTGAGAGGTGAAAGTGGTGAAGGGTCTCACCTGAAGTCCACTGTCATCTCCACGGTCTTGAGCGGGTTCAGCTCCAGGTGCTTTTGGCTGCACTAGTGGACCATCCGCTCCACCTCCTGTCTGTACGCAAATCTAGTCTATCGGGAAGAATTGGGAAACGTGATTTAATCAATAAACAAGCGTGCGAATTTTAAATGCTGAATCTCTTCTTTTTTTTCCAATTTGCGATTGAGCAATCATTACAAGGTTTAGAAGTGCATGTTTATTAACAAGTGCATTTCATGCCGGCATGTCGCACAGATGACATGACATTGCTCTCGAATACAAATTGGTATTGTAAAGCTGCCTGAATTTAATGTAACAAATGCTTCTTGAAAATGAACTAAGCAGCCAGCAAGGGAAAGAAACGCTTTGTGGAAAAGACTGGGGATTATTTTACCTAGCAATCTCCATTTTTTAATTGGAATGATTATTCTCTCGTTGCATCTTTCAAAAATGGATTCTTACTCTTGCAATCTGTTCTGTGTCAATGTCTTCTTTGTTCCTGTAAATCCCTGCCGTTTACGAGCTTCTACCCAGCCCAGTCATTTCTCTCGGCTCGGGAAAAGATATGAAGGAAACTGGCCTCGTATGATCCCGCCCTGTCAGCATATGGCGCGCCGTTCCGCCGGACACCAAGGCAGCAGTGTTTGCTTGTGACCACGACAGGTCCCTTAATGTTATTTCTGATCAAAAATAGCCAGTTGGTCCTTTGTGCGCCAGCTGTTCATTGGACTTGTGCAGCGGCGGCAGCAGTGGCGGCGGCGGCGGCGGCGGCGGCGGCTCTTGTGTTTGTCTGACCACGGTGCATGCGCAGGTCGCTGTTCTTCAAATACTTTGGGGGTCATTGTGACAAGCCCTATTGGAGGCACTCAATGATCATGCCCAAACTGCGAACTTTCCATTCCATTAGGATGTTTCTAGTGACTCCAGTATCAGAAAGTGCAAGGTCCCTCAATAAAAACCCAAAAACATGATTCATAAAACAGGCTTGACAGCTCCGTTTCGACCAGGCGTGTCCAACTCATTTTTGTCGCGGGCTGCATTATACTTGCAGTTTCTTTTGGAGGGCCAGACAGTGTAGGCTACGAAACAAACGGATAGGGAAAAAAAAAAAGGGTTGAAAGACCAACAATCAATCATAAAGATTAATGGCTATCATGTCTATTTCATTTGTTCTAATCGAAGACAATTTGTAATGTTCGTAATGTCGATGCAAAATTTGTCTTTGTGGGCCACATAGAATGATGCGCTGGGCCGTATCGGACCCCCGGGCCTCGAGTTTGACACCTAGGTTTAATGTATACGCAGATAGCAAAGGCCACAGGTTCATTGGTGCGATATAAAATTGATCTTTTTACTTACAAAGGCGATTACAAAAATCAATTGCACGATGGAAAATACTTTACAAATGGTTTGCGGGTCAGTAGGAAAATGTCGCCGGGCAAAAAGCCGAGAAATGCTGCAGTCCTCAATCCGCCATCGGCTGGCCAATGTTTGGTTTTTCTGTCCTCATACATGAACAAGAAAGCCAATGAGATTCCAACGTTCACCTCCCAGGGGAAATAGGGGCTCAGCCAATTTTTTCTTGCTGTCGTAACGTTAAACCGGTAGCCCGAGTCAATTTGCCTCTCCAATTCATATCTTGAATGGTGCGCGTGTCAAGGGACGGAAAAAAAAATAATATATATATATAGACACACATACATACACACACGCACGCACGCACGCACGCACGCACACACACACACACACACACACACACACACACACAACTTGAATATCCGCCAATCTTTCAAGTCATACGGGTGAGTCCCTCGCAACACTTGAGCCCCAAATTTTCACATGTTTGGCGCCGTCGCTAGTCAAAGCTCCCACGTTGCGCGCTGACAGGAAAGCGGAAACCTGTTCAAGTTTGCGTGCGTCATCTTTAGGAGCGGAGGTGACATGGCGGCGCCCGCCGGAAGCACGGGCAACGCCGCCGGCCAGCCGGCCGGCCGCTCGCTTTGGTCTTGCCCGTCCGTCCGTCCGTCCGTCCGTCCGTCTTGGGCCTAAAGCGCATCTCTGGATATCCAGCCGCTCTCGGTGAGAAAGGTGACAATGCGTTTCCTGAGGACTTTGTCCAGGTAGCTGGGCACCCGGCTCTTGGAGGAGGGGACGCCCTGTCTCTTCTGCAGGTGGTCCTTGACAATGATGGTTTTGACAGTCAGGTAGCGCGCGGGGCTCAGGTTGAGGGAACTACATAGGACC